>NC_069787.1:108699910-109002941 GCF_027406575.1 Nycticebus coucang | reverse complement strand
TTTGTTCAGGCTGGTCTCCAACCTGTGAGCTCAAACTATCCACCCACCTCGGCCTCCCACAGTTCTAGGATTACAGGCGTGAGCTACTATGCCCTGCCTTCCCTAAATATTTTTGAAACTTTTTGTCTTTTTGAAGTGTTCTTCCTATTCCGAGCTTATAAAGACAGTATTATATATTCAATGTTTTGCCTTCTATAAGTCTATGTATTCCATGTACAATTGATTTTTTTCCCTTGTTTTTTTTTTTTTTTCATCAAGACAGAGTTCTATCCTATGCTCTGAGCAGAGTGCAATGGCGTCGTAGCTCACTGCAACCTCAGACTCAGGCTGTGGGCATCCTGCTGCCTCAGCCTCTGAAGCCACTGGGATTATAGGTGCTCACCGTGGCGCCTGGCTGGGATTTTCAATTTTTTTTTATGAGTCAGGGTCTCACTCTCGTTCAGACAAGCCTTGAACTCCTGAGCTCAAGCAATCCTTTTGCCTTAGCCTCCCACAGTGGTGGGATTACAAGCCTGAGCCGCTAAGCCTGGCTTTTTTTTTTTTTTTTTTGACGGTGAGATTCTGTCACCCTGGGTAGAGTGAAATGGCATTATCACAACTGGCTGTAACCTCAAACTTCTAGGCTCAGATGATCCTTTTGTCTCAGCCTCCTGAGTAGCTGGGACTATAGGCAGGAAGCCACCATACCCAGCTGATTTTTTTCTATTTTTAGTAGAGATGGGGGTCTCATACTTGATCAGGCTGGTCTGGAACTCCTGAGTCTAAGCCATCCTCCCACCTTGGCCTCCCAAAGTGTTAGGATTAAGGTGTGAACCATCACGTCTGGTCTTGGAATTGATTTTTGTATTTAGTATGAGGTAAGTGTCAGGTTTCATTTCAGGTTTGTCTCGATTCTTCTTGGTCCTTTTTATCTCCAGGGAAACTTTAGAATCAACTTGTCAATTTATACTCACAATAAACACTCCTCCCAGCCCCAGTGCTCCAATGGCATTGGAGTTGTAGATTAATTTTGGTAGAATTGATATCTTTATAATAATAGGTCTTGGGATCCATGGGTATGATGTCTAATTTCCTGTTAAAGGATTTTCTTTAATTTCTGTTAACGTGTTCCATAATTTTCTATGTAAGGTTTTTGGAGATCTTTCATTAGAGTTATTGTTAGGCAACTGATGTTTTATAGCTATCTCAACTAGTTTTTTAAATTATTTCTTTTCTATTTCTTTTTTGGCTGGTATTTAGAAATATGATTAATTTTTATGAATTGACCATTGATCCAGTAATATTTCTGGATTCACGTAGTTATTCTGGCAATATTTGATAGCTTTTCTGGGGAGGGCATGTTTCTGTGCATACAGTTATGTCTTTTGCAGATAATTAAATTTTTACTTCTACTGGTGCTTTTAATTGTTTTTCTTTTCATTGGCAGAGACCTTTAGAGTATGTCGATTAGAAAGGATGATTACACATTCTTTTCTTGTTCCTGATCTTGGAACAAAATCATTTAACATTTCACTCTTTAGTATGAATTTGCAGTAGATTTTTTTTGGAAATATGTTACCAAATTAAGGAAAGTCTCTTTCTTTCCTAGTTTGGTAAATGTTTTTTTTTTTTTGTTTTTTTTGAGACAGAGTCTCACTGTGTCGACCCTGGTAGAGTGCTGTGCATCACAGCTCACAGCCACATCAAGCTCTTGGGCTCAAGTGATTCTCTTGCCGCAGCCTCCCAAGTAGCTGGGACTACAGGTGCCCACCACAACGCCCAGCTATTTTTTTTTTTTTTGCAGTTTTTGGCTGGGGCTGGATTTGAACCTGCCACCTCTGGCATATGGGGCCGGTGCCCTACTCCTTTGAGCCACAGGCACTGCCCGCTATTTTTTTTTTTTTAAGAGACGAGGTCTTGCTTTGGCTCAGGCTGGTCTTGAAACTGTGAGCTCAGTCAGTCCTCCCCACCCCACCCCACTCCCATCAGCCTCCCAGAGTGCTAGGATTATGGGCGTGAGCCACTGCACCTGGCCAGCATTTCAGGAAATTGTATGTTTTTTTTTTTATAAAGCCTTTTTGTTTTTATTGCATATCATATAAAACTGGCTGCACCACACTTCAGACAGACAAAGACAGTCACAGGATGTGGAGACTCAATTTTCCTTCTTTCTGGCCGTCACCTCCAGCCTACATGGAGGCAGCACTAACAAGCCTGAGCAGAACTCACTAACAAAACATGCTTGTTTGGGGGGCTCCAGAGTTGTGCTCGGCCCTTGTGCACAACCCAATTTGCAGACTGCTGGTGACAATGACAAATAGTTTCTCTACTAGTTATCTTAAAGAAATTTTGATAGTTTTGTTACCTTTGACATGCTTTAGTTTGGGGATTGGAAATTATTTTTCTATAAAAGCCAGATAGTACCTGTAGCACCCATTGCTCAATGGGTAGGGTATCAGCCACATACACTGAGGCTGGTGGGTTCGGCTTGGGCCAGATAAATAACAACAACAACAACAACAAATAGCCAGGTGTTGTGTCAGACGCCTGTAGTCTCAGCTACTTGGGAGGCTGAGGCAAGAGAATCTCTTAAGCTTAAGAGTTTGAGGTTGCTGGGTGGCACCTATGGCTCAAAGGAGTAAGGCGCTGGCCCCATATACCAGAGGTGGTGGGTTCAAAACCAGCCCTGGCCAAAAACTGCAAAAAAAAAAAAAGAGTTTGAGGTTGCTGTGAGCTGTGACACCACGGCACTCTACCCAGGGCGACATAGTGAGACTCTGTCCAACTAGTAATATGGCATTTTAGGCTTTGAGGGCCATAACATTTTTGGCACAACTACTCTGCCATTGTAGCATGAAAGTAGCTGTAGGTAATCCATAAAAAAATGAGCATAGCTGTGTTCTAATAAAACTTTATTTAGGGACACAAATTTGAATAGTTGTTATGTTTCACAAAATATACCCTTTTTTTTTAAGCACTGAAAACCATCTTTAACTCACAGTACATAAATAGGCAGCGGGCTGGATTTGCAGCCTGCATCCCTGCTTTAAGAAATACTGGTGTATCGATACGTACTTTGCTTTTTAAAAAAACACTTTTAAGCACAAAAGTAACTAAGACATGGTTAATATAAAACTAAAATACTGTATAGAAAATGAAAGTCTTTTCCCTCTCCCCTTGCTACATCTCATACTCTTAATAAAATCACTTAGAACTCTACGGTGCATCTTGGAATGGGTACAGGCGAAACTTAGTAAAGGCAGAATACAAATGCCTACATACAGTAACTAAGAAAATGCCATGAAGGCTATGTTGTACAGTTTGATGAGAATATTTCAGATTGTATATGAACCCTGCACATTGTACCCCTTGATTGCACTAATGTACACAGCTATGATTTAACAATAAAAATAAATAAATTAAAAAAAATCACTTAGAACTATTTGAAATATATTCTATAAATTGTTTTTCTATGTATATATTAATTTTTATAAAAGAAAGATTGTATCATATCAGTAGATTTGCACTTAATCATGCGCTTAATAATTTAGTCCTTTTGAGTTGAGTTTTTCCTGTTGTATTTTCAAGGTGCGAAAGGCAGTTGAGGAGGAAAATTGTTGCTTTGGGACTATTGATACCTGGTTATTACATAAGCTCACAAAAGGTAAACATACTCTGCCAAATCTATCCTACTTAGCTGAAAATTGACCAAGAGAAATGATTTGCCAAAAAAAAGAAGTTAACTATTTTTCCTTCCTATCTCAGACATACTGCTTTTTGATATCCTAATAACTACATTGTAGTAATAAAACTAGACTTACTCCAGATTTGTTTGTTATAAGAGGAGTGAAATTTTAAAATTATGCTAGGGCTGGGTGCAGAGGCTCACTCCTGTAATCCTAGCACTATGGGAGGCCGAGGCAGGTAGATTGCTGGAACTCAGGAGTTCAAGACCTCCCTGAGCGAGAGTGAGACCCCATTTCTAAAGATTAGCCGAGTATTATGTAGTCTGTAGTTCCAGCTACTCAGGAGGCTGAGGCAAGAGGATGCCTTGAGCCCAAGAGGTTGTGGTTGCTGTGAGCTATGACGCCAGGACATTTTAACAAGGGTGATAAAGTTAGACAATGAAGTGAGAAATGGAGTAAAAAAAAAAAAAATAGTGATAAAACCTACAATACATAAGGCTGGAGGGCAGTGTTAACTTCAAGATCAATAAGACTTGAGTTCTATGCCACATCTGCCCTTTGGCAGCTGGGTATAACTATGGGTAATCACTTAGCATCTCTGAACTTTCTTCATTTTTAAATGGGGATCACAAAATGGCAATGTGTATGAAGGTACTTTTGTAAACCATGAAGAGTTCATAAAGATTAGGTAAGAAGTTGTTTTTGGAAACTTCACATTGGAAATACACATTTTAGAATGAATTTGAATGTAGAGAAAGGTCTTTAAACGCAGGGTAGGATGTGAGGGTGAACTGGCTGTGACATTTGTCACCCCATTGATCGCCATGGTTGATAAACTTGGAAGAGGTGTTGATTTACAGTTTGAAAGGAGAGCTTTATTTCTTATAAAGGGCTGCAGCCTGTCAGTAGCCATTTTTGCAGTCTGGAAAGCAGAGCCCCTGGCCATAAGCCAGGAACCCAGGAACATGTACTTCAAGGGTGGGTGGGCCGGGAATGGGAAAAGGAGTTTATGAACAGCAGGGTGGCCAAATATGCACATTGAATAAGCGGAAGGAGTCATGAATATTTATTAAAGGAAGACCATGCACATGTGCAGTTGAGCTTTATAACTCTCTCTTTAAGGGCTGGGCTTTCCAGATTCTGGCAGCCCCGTGGTGTCAAAAGGGGTAACAAGGATGCCAGAACATGCTCAGTAGACTGGTTAAACCACTTCACGGTTGGTTACCTCTTACCAGGAAAGACTGCTGGTCTGTTTAGCCCTCAGGAAAAATAAAAAACCAGCTGGCCATTTGCAAGGGAGGGAGTGTAACAAGGCAGGACCTACCTTCCTTCCTGTCATGGCTGGAACTCGGGTTTTAAGGTTGCTCTGGGGTCCTCTTGGCTGAGGGGGAGCATCCATTCAGGGTTTAGGATTTTATTTTTTATTCCACAATTTATACTATCCGATAATAAATGTGTTTTTCCAATGTAAATTTAGGTGCTGCATATGCCACAGATTTTTCAAATGCTAGTACAACTGGACTTTTTGACCCATATCTGGTAAGGATTTTTTTCTTCTTTATGAGTCACCAATTTTTGTGTAATAGAGGTTGGGTTTAAATTTTCTTAAATTTATTTTTAACTGACAAATGCAACTTTTGTATGTTTATCACGTACACCATGATGTCTTAAAATGCTTTTACGCTTGAAATATGTAAATATTTGCATTCTGACGATGTATGTCTGTGTGCAGATGTGTTGGAGTGGGCTCATTACCTCCATGATCTCCATTCCACTCTCCCTCCTGCCTCCTGTGAAGGACACAAGGTAATGATGAGCATTAGATGCACAAAACAGCAGAATCCTTGAATTCATTTTATTTTGGGGGGGAAAAGCATTTTATTATATGATTGATGGGCTTTCAAATTTTTTTTTATTTTTTGGCTGGGGCAGGGTTTGAATCCGCCACCTCTGGCATATGGGACTGGCGCCCTACTCCTTGAGCCATAGGCGCCGCCCGGCTTTTTATATGTTTATCATATAACTGTTCTTCTTATGTTAAAGATTTGCTGAATTAAAGCTATCACTAACTTTTTAATCAATTTTATTTGAAGCCACAATTTTGGATCAGTGGATGAAGAGATATTTGGTGTGCCTATACCAATAGTTGCCTTGGTAAGTAGAAACCTTGAAGGTTTCTCGTTACATAGTATACTATAAACTAAATGAATGTATATGAATAATTGGAACTAGCATTAGGAAAAACAAAAGGTACTTGGCAAAATAAAATTAAAATATCTTTTTCTTTTTCTTTTTAAATTAAAGGGATCTGGATAGTACCAGAAGTACGGTGTATCCTATGTGTTTTTGGAAACATTTCATAACTTTTTCTGACTTACTAGTATATTGTTTTTCAGAAAACTATTAAACTTTTTTTTTTTTTGTAGAGCCAGAGTCTCATTTTATCGCCCTCGGTAGAGTGCTGTGGTGTCACACAGCTCACAGCAACCACCAACTCCTAGGCCTAGGTGATACCATAGGCGCCCACCACAATGCCTGGCTATTTTTTTGTTCCAGTTTGGCCGGGGCCAGGGGTTTGAACCCGCCATCCTCGGTACATGGGGCCAGTGCTCCACCCACTGGAGCCACTGGCACTGCCCTAAACTTTTAAAGATGTATTCTGAATAACGTTTAGTTTATATTTGGTACTCTGAAGCAAAAAACAGTGATGGGGGCAGGTAGTTTAGTTTATATTTGATACAGTGTAACCATAAGCAGCAACAGAGTAATTTTTTTTTAATTGTTTTAAATTATTATTATTTTTTTGAGACAGTCTCCCTCTGTTGCCCTAGGTAGAGTGCTGTGGCATCATAGCTCATAGCAACCTCAAATTCTTGGGCTCAGGTAGTCTTCTTGCCTTAGCCTCCCAAGAAGCTGGGACTACAGGCACCCACAAAATGCCCACCTAATTTTTCTGTTTTAAGCAGAGACAGGGTCTTGCTTTTGCTCAGGCAGGTCTCCAGCTCCTGAGCTCAAGCATCCACCTACTCGGCCTCCCAGTGTGCTAGGATTATAGGTGTTTGAGCCACTGTGCTTGGGCAATAGGGTAATTTAAACTAAAGGAGAAAGTTGTATGTGCATTGAATAAAATCCTTAGCCAGCATCTACCAGTAAAGAAACTTGTGGAACAATGAAAACTTTGCTGTTTTTATTTTTAAGGGCCCTTTCATACTGTTTTTGATTTCGTGCAATAACTTAAGCAGAGGTATGGGACCACCCACCCATCCCTAGATAGATGGTCTTCATAGTTGGGGGGGAGCTGGCAAGGGAAGGGAAATTTAATTCCCCAAGTTACACTTACTTCATTGTCATTTGGAGAGGATCAATTTTAGTCAATGTAGGGATAGGATCAGGGTTAGATTCAGGTGTGGCTGGAAGATATTAGATGAGTAAGAAAGTGTTCTTTCAATATGTTTTGGCCCTTAAAATGTTGCCATATGTATATCTACATATGACTGTGTTAGCAAAATTTATAATCTTTTAACAAAAATGTATGGTCGGGATATGGATGGTTTTAATTTTACATCTATTATATTGAAACATACAACTGTCATTTAATAAAAAAGAAATTTGTGAGGGTGAGTTATTTTGACTAATGAATGAAACCTCTGTTAAGTTGAAAATGAAAAATCTTAGCTGGTTTTTCTGTACAGTTTTATTCTTATCTTTATTTCTACGATTATTCATAAGATACTTAAATGCCCATTAAAAATTCCTCATGCATGTTAATTATCTATACACCCTTAATCCTAGAAAAACTACTGTCCTATAGTTGTTGCTTTCTGTTCTCTGAGATTTTATTTTATTTACTTAAGAAACAGGAAGAAAGGCTGGGCATGGTGGCTCATGCCTGTAATCCCACCACTCTGAGAGGCCAAGGTGGGTGGATTGACTGAGTTCACAGGTTTGAGACCAGCCCGAGCAAGAGCAAGACCCTATCTCTAAAGTGAGACCCCATCTCTAAAAATAGCCAGGCATTGTGGTGGGGTCCTATAATCTCAGGTACTTGGGAGGCTGAGAAAAGAGAATCGCTTGAGCCTAAGAATCTGAGGTTGCTGTGAGCTATGATGCCACGACAATCATAGTAGTTTTTGGCCCAGGCTGGGTTTGAACCCTCCACATCCGGCACCCTCAACTGAGGGTGACAAAGTGAGACTCTGTCTCAAAAAAAAAAAAAAGAAAAGAAACAGGAAAAAAAATAATAATAGATCATGAGAATACAATGAATGAGGCAATGGGATATAATGAAATGGACCACGACTAAGGGCAATGGGTCATACATTTGAACATTTTTTGTAGGTTGCCGACCAGCAATCAGCCATGTTTGGAGAATGCTGCTTCCAGACGGGTGATGTGAAATTAACCATGGGAACTGGAACTTTTTTGGATATTAATACTGGAAATCACCTTCAACATACTATTGGAGGTAAACAGTTAGAATTGATCCTACTTATTAATATCACTACTATTCGTATTTAAATTTTATGATATACCATTTTTTCATTTTATATTGATATTCTCTATCATATTTCTCATTCTTATTCTTAAAGATAGTTAATTTCCATTTCTTTTTTTTAAACTTTGAATTAAAAGTATAAAAAAGAAAGATATTGTGGAAAAGTCTAGTAGAAGGGTTAGGATGTTTGGTCAGCTTTCCAAATATTTATCCATAACATGTGTTATAGTTGTTTAAGACTTCTTATTAGGGCTCTAAATGTTTTTCTGTGTGTCAGAAAATTCTTTTGCTGGGACAGCACCTGTGTCTCAGTGGGTTGGGTGCCGGCTCCATATACCAAGGGTGGCGGGTTCGAGCCCGGCGCCGGTTAAACTATAATAAAAAAATAGCTGGGTGTGGTGGCAGGCGCCTGTAGTCCCAGCTACTTGGGAGGCTGAGGCAAGAGAATCTCCTAAACCCAGGAATTGGAGGTTGCTGTGATCTGTGACGCCACAGCACTCTACTGAGGGCGATACAGTAAAACTCTGTCTCTAAAAAAAAAAAAAGAAAGAAAGAAAAGTCTTCTGTGAATTTTTTAGGGTGGTAGTCCTCAGCTGGTGATCCCATGCATGTTTAGGGTTAAAACTTCCATTTCCTCCATTGGAAATCCTGGGATATACAAACCAAGAGATTGTAGAACTATATCCTTCTAGAACTATGAGAGCTAGGGGCTCATGGTTTGGGCTCTGTTGCCCTAACATGGTTCCTAAGAGGTGATTTAAAAAATATTTTTCCTGCTTTCCATCCTCTTTCAAGCTCTTCCTTTTTCCCTAACTGGGAAAATGGAAGCTGGAAAATGTAATTGTATTGTTTCTATTTAAGAACCTTGTTTAGAAACTACAAGTAAACACAGTAACATAGTTCTCTAGTGACGCAATCTCACAGTAACCTTTTATTTTCAGAATGTTTGTTGCTGTGTTTCTAGAGATATAGGCATGCTTATTGCTGATAAAAACTGATATTTGGTGTTCATATTCCGTACCTGGCACTGTGTGAAGTTCTTTTTATTTATTAACTTATTAACTCAATTTTTGTATTGTTTGGTTTTTTGAGACAAAGTCTTGCTCTCTCACCCAGGTTAGAGTGTAGTAGGCAGCCTCAAACTCTTGGGCTCCAGCTATCTTCCTACCTCAGCCTTCCAAGTAGATAGGACTACAGGCAGGCATCAGCACACCTGGATAATTAATTTAAAAAATTTTGGGTGGCGGGGGCTTGGCCATAGTACAGTGGTTATGGCGCCAGCCACATGCACTGAGGCTGGCAGTTTGTACCCAGCCTGGGCCAGCTAAACAGCAATGAGAACTGCAACAAAAAAATAGCCAGGCATTGTGGCAGGCACCTGTAGCCCCAGCAACTTGGGAGGCTGAGGCAAGAGAATCGCTTAAGCCCAAGTGTTCGAGGTTGCTGTGAGCTGTGACACCACGGCATTCTACCGAGGGCGACATAGTGAGACTCTGACTTAAATAAATTAATTAATTAAATAAAAATTTTTTTGTAGCAATCACATCTTGCCATGTTGCCCAGGATGGTTTCAAACCCTTGGCCTTAAGCAATCCAAGCAAACTCTTGTCCTCCCAACATGCTGACGTGAGCCACTGTGCCCAGCCTCAGTATATTCATTCTTACAATAGCTACTCTATGAGGTAGACTATTTTACAGTTGAGGAAACTAAGACTAAGAGGTTAGAAACTTACAAGACCACAACTAGTCAGTGAGTGCTAGAGGGCTGGGATTGAACTCAGGCAGTCTGACTTAGAGGCATTTGCAGTGTTTTTAAATAATAAAATTATTCCATTATATACGTCTGTAATGAATTATGTATTTGTCATATGACTTATTCTTTACTTGCTTTCTAAGGCTTTTATCCATTAATTGGTTGGAAGATTGGGCAAGAAGTTGTATGCTTAGCTGAAGGCAATGCAGGAGACACTGGTACTGCCATAAAATGGGCTCAGCAATTAGGTAAGTCATCATCTTCTTTTTTTTTTTTAGACAGAGTCTCACTTTGCTGTCCTTGGTAGAGTGCTGTGGTGTCATAGCTCACAACAACCTCCAACTCTTAAGCTCAAGCAGTTCACTTGCCTCCGTCTCCCATGTAGCTGGGATTACAAGCGCCTGCCACAATGACTGTCTATTTTTAGAGACGGGGGTCTTGCTCTTGCTCAGGCTGGTCTCAAACTCCTAAGCTCAAGCAATCCACCTGCCTTGGCCTCCCAAGTACTAGGATTACAGGCGTGAGCAACCGTGACCTAAGTCATGTTTTGTTTTTTTTTTTGAGACAGAGTTTTACTTTGTTGCCATCAGTAGAGAGTCCTGCTGTAATAGCTTACAGCAATATCAACTTCTTGGGCTCAAGCAATTCTCTTGAGCTGGGACTATAGGCACCCACCACAACGCCCAGCTATTTTCAGCTTGCTCTTGCTCAGGTTGGTATTAAACCCGTGAGCTCAGGCAATATACCCACCTTGCCTCCCAGAGTGCTGTGATTACAGTCATGAGCCACTGTGCCTGGCCTGGTAAGTCCTCTTTTAAAGAGATTTCGCAAGCCAAGGAGGGAATTCAAAAATGACACAGGATTGGAGATCAGTAAGGAGTTAATGAATTGTTCAAATAAAACATTAAAATAAAATGACATGTACTAGAAGAAAATATAGTATATTTTTATGATATTGGGATGGTAAAAAGCTAGGTATTAAGGCCAGAATTCATAAAGAAAAAGAATAACTATGTATATAAAATATTAGACTGTATAAGGAGAAGTATACCATAAGCAAAATTTATTTATTTATTTTTTTTATTAAATCATAGCTGTGTACATTAATGCGATCATGGGGCACCATACACTGGTTTTATAGACCGTTTGACACATTTACCATAAGCAAAATTAAAAGATAAATTGGTAAAAACAATTTTAGCATATTGTGAGAGAAGATTAATAAAATGGCAAAAAATGGGAAGAGGTAAGGAAGAAGAACAGGTATTTCATAATCCAATGACTATTTTTTTTTTTGTTTGTAGAGACAGAGTCTCACTTTATGGCCCTCGGTAGAGTGCCGTGGCCTCACACAGCTCACAGCAACCTCCAACTCCTGGGCTTAAGCGATTCTCTTGCCTCAGCCTCCCGAGTAGCTGGGACTACAGGCGCCCGCTACAACACCCAGCTATTTTTTGGTTGCAGTTTGGCCGGGGCTGGGTTTGAACCTGTCACCCTCGGTAAATGGGGCCAGCACCCTACTGACTGAGCCACAGGCACTGCCCAATCCAATGACTATTATGAAAAGCTATTCACATTCCATAATTGAAGAAATATATATATATATATTTTTTTTTTGAGACAGAGTCTCACTTTGTCACCCTCAGTAGAGTGCCATGGGATCAGATCTTGTAATAGCCTCAAACTCTTGGGCTTAAGCTAGCTATTCTCTTGTCTCCGCTTCCCAAGTAGCTGGGATAACAGGCACCTGCCACAACACCCAGCTGTGTTTTAGAGAGGGGGTCTCACACTTGATCAGGCTGGTCTCGAACCTGTGAGCTCAGGCAGTCCACCCACCTTGGCCTCCCAGAGTGCAAGAAATATACATTTGAAAAATATTAAGAGTGAGTAAGAGTGAGACCCTGTCTCTACTAAATATAGAAAAAAAAAAAAACTAGCTGGGCACAGTGGCCCATGCCTATAGTCTCAGCTACTCCAGAGGCTGGAGGAATAGGATTGCTCAAGCCCAGGAGCTTGAGGTTGCTGTGAGCTATGACACCGTGGCACTCTACGCAGGGCAACAGAGTGAGATTTTGACCCCCTTCCCCCCCCAAAAAAAAGAAAACAAAATATAGGGTGGCGCCTGTGACTCAGTGAGTAGGGCGCCGGTCCCATATACCGAGGGTGGTGGTTCAAACCCAGCCCTAGCCAAACTGCAACAACAACAACAAAAAAATAGCTGGGCGCTGTGTAGGTGCCTGTAGTCCCAGCTATTTGGGAGGCTGAGGCAAGAGAATCGCCTAAACCCAGGAGTTGGAGGATGCTGTGAGCTGTGACGCCATGGCACTCTACCGAGGGTGATAAAGTGAGACTCTGTCTCTAAAAAAAAAAAAAAGAAGAAAATGGTTGGAAAAAAAATTTAAAAAAAAAGAAAAAGAAAACTATGTATGTATGTATATATATATATATATATATATATACACACATACACACACACACACACATATATACATATATATATGCAATGTATATACAGGGGTGTTTAATAGAGTAATTGGAAATGAGCACTGACTAGCACTGACGCCTGCTTTCTTCCTGCCGCTTTTCCTACCGGTAGCCCTAAGATATCATTAATCCATTTTCTCTGTCTATGGATTTTCCTATTCTGGACATTTTATATGAATGGAAACATACAATGTTTGTTCTTTTGTGACTGGCTTCTTTGACTCCGCATGTTTTCACTGTTCATACATGCTGTAGCATGGATCTGTACCTCCTTTCCTTTTTTTGCTGAATAACATTCCATTGTATGCATATACCATAATTATCACATGTCCACTGATGGACGTTTGGGTTGTTCCTGCTCTTTTGCTGTAATAATTAGCCTATGTATTATGTAACCTTATTTTGTGCTGAAAGTATGAAATGTTAAATACCAATGTGTTAGTAGTCTTTATCTCTGATGATTACATTATGGAGCTGACAGTGACTTTCTGCTTTGCTGATTTGAACTGAGCTGATTGGTTTAAAGGTAAAGATAGTTCTTTGGGCAGAAAACACTTTAGGAGGAAAATTCCCCTAAGTTTCTTCCTTTTTTTCTTCTAGTTTCTTTTTGAGCCTGTGCCTGTATTGTAAGCACAAGAAGACTTACTAACAAAATGTTAAGTTCAAGGCTCTTTATCATTTAAAAGTGTCTTTCTTCTTAAGTTTTCTTTTGATATTTTGGACATGTATCTTTAGATTATCAGAAATAAAAAGTATAGGTTACATATTTCTTCTGTTTCTGTTGTACCTTTTATTTATTTTACTTCTTCCCGGAAGATGCTAGGAAAAAGCAGAATAGTTAATTTCACATTCATAAGTTTTAAAAAAAAACGTTTTGAGTTTCATATGACATCATGTTCTCATTATCAATGGGAATCATTTCCGCTGCTTAGCTGGGTAGAAGCTCACTCATGGTGATTCTCAAATGGTAAAAACTCTTTTCTGCGAAATGGGGCTAAATGGACCTAACCTCGGGAAGTGACAGATTTCTGGTAAAAACATAAGCCCTTGATGAGGGCCAGTCTCAGAGTTCTCTGACAAGAAGATATCTTTGATGTTTTAGCAGGGCATGGTGGTGTGTGCCTATAGCCTCAGGCTACTTGGAAGGCTGAGGCAGGACGACTGATTGAGCCCAGGATTTCGAAGCTAGCATGGCAACAAGTGCAACGCTGTCTCTTTAAAAAAATGTTTAGATAGCCGGGCGTTGTGGCGGGGCGCCTGTAGTCCCAGCTACTCGGGAGGCTGAGGCAAGAGAATCGCTTGAGCCCAGGAGTTGGAGGTTGCTGTGAGCTGTGTGAGGCCACGGCACTCTACCCGAGGGCCATAAAGTGAGACAGAGTCTCACTACAAAAAAAAAAAAGTTTAGGAAAAGAAATGATATATCAACTGAACCCTGAAGAAAGAGCAAGAGTGATTGAACAGGTGGGGGATTAAGTTGGTTAAGGAGTGGTCCAAGCAAAGAGGACCAGTGTGGAAGGCCCATAGCAGGGAGCATGATGTACTTAAGGGACTAAAAGAATGCCCGATTTTCTAAAATTGAGGCAGTTTCCATTTCTCCTGTTCTCCAGTATCAAGGGTCAGGGGACATCTTTTCTTTAGCAGTGCTATGTATCACTTTTAATTGCTCCATGTCACATCTGCTTACTCTGGGAAATCCCTGAAAAATTTCTAGGATACATTTCCAGGTCTCTTGTTTACTAGAAGTAGAAGAAACTGGTTTCTTTTCTCTGGGTACCAGAGAGATATAGTGTCCCTCACGAGAGCACATGAGATAAGCATTCTCTTATATATGAACAAGTTGCAAGTGATGATTAGTTACATGTAACTTGCGGTGAGTAGGGTTTAGAGAAGATGGTGCTTTTAGTTCGGGGCACTGCCCGCCTCTGTGCTTCCTGGGGGATTACATAATAAGCATGGCTCGCTGCTGGAGTGGGAGTGGAGCCCGTAATTGAATGAAGCCTTGAGTTCTCAAGCAGACTGCACAGACCCATCTGAATGTTTTTGTGAAAATATTAGCAGCTGATGCGGACTCTGTCGATGTTCTCTAGGGGTGCAGCCTGTAAAGGCAGGAGGAAATGCCCTTAGCATGTGGAGAAGAAAAGGCTGGCCTGGTTTGTCCCTGAGAGAGCCTGCTAATATTGTGCATTAGAGCTGTTTGTTCCAAAGTGCTCTGCTTCCAAGCTGTGGGGGAGGCCTAATCTCTCACATTCATACCTAGAGAATCCTGAGAGCTGAAAGTGTTTACTTTCTTGTCTCTCACTGCCTTCCAACCCCAAAAGTGCAACCTGAAAGAGGATGAAGTATGTAAGAGCATACCTTGAAGGATGGTGACCAGGCTCACCCACCTGCAGAGTCAGATGTCATGGAAGAAACAGAAGATTAAAACAATTGTAACAATAGAAACACCTAGTGAAAATCTTACAGGGATGAAAGAAAATGTTGCTGAGAAATGTTTGGAAAACATGAGTTACAAAGAAAAAATCATGGCTGGCCACAGTGGCTCTCATCTGCAATCCCAGTGATTTAAGTATTCCTTGAACCCAAGAATACAAGGCTGCAGTGAGCTATGATGATAGCACAACTGCACTCTAGCTTAGGTGACTAAGTGGACCTTGTCTCTTAAAAACAAAAACAAAAACACATGCTATATAAAAATGTAAAAAAAAATTAATGAAAGGAATACACGGTGCTGAAAACCCAAATAAGGGGTATGAGAAAGAAGAATTAAAAAACAAAAAAGAAAGAAAGAAATGGAAAGATAAGAGACACAAGGGAGGCTTGGCACCTGTAGCACAGTGGTTATGGTGCCAGTCACATGCACCCAGGGTGGCAGGTTCAAACCCAGCCTGGACCAGCTAAACAACTATGACATCTGCAACACAAAGATAGCCAGGCGTTGTGGCAGGCCCCTGTAGTCCCAGCTACTTGGGAGGCTGAGGCAAGAGAATCGATTAAACCCAAGAGTTTGAGGTTGCTGTGAGCTGTGATGCCACAGCACGGCACAGCACTCTACCTGGGGCGACATAGTGAGACTCTTTATCTTTAAAAGAATAAGAGAGAGAGACACAGGGGAAAGATCAGAGACAAAACATGTGAAAGGTAGTCTCTCTTTTCTGAAATATTACTTTTGCTCTAAAAGTAATAAATGAAAATGTGATAATTATAGAAATAAATACATAAACTTTCCTGAGCTGTTTTCAGACCCAAATGGTTTACCAAGTTAAAGAAATAGAGACATGTGTGGATGAATTGTCTGAATCCCAAAGGTAAAATAAATCTTCAAGATAAGAAAAGTAGTTTTATTTGTAAAGAAGAAAGAATCAGACTGGAATTACTTCTAACAGATAGAAAGTAGTCCAGGAAAAAAAAAAAAAAAGGACAAGAAGCCAATTTTCTGGTTTCTACCTAAGATATTGTTCATGTTAAGTATAAAACATTTCTTGGCAATGTAGTGCATGCTTTCTGAGCATATTATCCAAGGAGACACTCCAGCCAAAAGGAAATGGAACAAAGACCTCAAAATTTAGAAAGCAAGGGCTGGGCGCTGTGGCTCATGCCTCTAATCCTAGCACTCTGGGAGGCTGAGGCAGGTGGATTGCTTGAGCTCAGGAGTTTGAGACCAGCCTGAGCCAGAGGGAGCCCCAGTCTCTAAAAATAGCTGGGCATCGTGCCAGGCACCTGTAGTCACAACTACTGAGGTTGCTGTGAGCTATGATGCCATGGCTTTCTACCGAGGGGGACAAAGTAAGACTCTGTGTCAAAAAAAAAAAAAAAAAAGATTTTGTGTGTATGTGGTTATGCTACAAAAGAAAATAGTGTTTCTGTTAAATGCTTCCAATGGTACTCTCATTTTTCTTCCCATAATTGCTTTAATTTTATGACGTGTAATTATGTGGCAAATTGCTGGTCAGGACTAGACAATAGAGTATATCTTGTTTCTTTTCCTTATTCTCTTTTCTGTTTATTTATGTTTTTACTTCAAGTCCATGTAAATCCCTTTCGGTACACACACAGACACAAAATCCTGTTCTGAATGTTTTGAAAAGGAAAAGAGTGGAACATCTCATTTTGTTTTATAATATGGTTAAAATTGAATAGTTTTTAGAAAAGTATTAAAATAGTACTCAGCCACGTGGAAATTTGGAGTGTCTGTTCTTAAGTTGCATAGGGCCAAGAAAAACATTTTGAAACACAGTTTAATGGTGTTTCAAAAGATAAAGAAAATGATTATAGTTCTGTAAAAACAGTACTTAAAGGAAGTAGAGTGGGGGCAGGTGGTGGGGAGTCTCACTTTTTGCTCAGGCTAGTCTTGAACTCATCAGCTCAAGCTATCCACCTGCCTCGGCCTCCCAGAGTGCTAGGATTACAGGCATGAGATGACATGCCCGGCCTTGTCTTCAAGTTTTGGTTGTTACTGTGGCTATGTCTATTGTATTGCCTGGGGCAGGGACAGGAGAGGCCAGCAGGAAGAAAAAGAATTCTGCCCATATGTTCGGCTTGCAGTTATATTATATACGCCTGTGGTGCTGGGCTGCCGTTGCCGCTACCACAGAACTGCTTGGGAGCCAGGGCCTGAGAGAATGCAAAAAAAAATAGAGAGAGCGAATCAACAACCCCGTTTGTCTTGTAGAGACCCAACCCCTGTGTCCTGTTGCTCAGACCAGAAAGACTGGGCTTCTTGTGCAGCTCTTTGTATTTTCACCCAGTGTACAGATCCAGATTTCAGGCTTCAGGCTGTCCCTGAGTCTGAGCCAGGAGATATAAGAGAAAGTAACAAACAGGAAGCTTCCCGCCGACTGGGAGGTACTTGGGCTCTCCTGTCGCCTGCTGACGTTTTCTGTAGAGTCCTCACTTAGTTTTTCCGTGCATTCTGTTCAGGACTCTTAGCTGCACTGGGAGAAGCAATGTGGAGTGTACTTTTTCTAAAAGACTTTTCATCAAAAAGATCATTTAAGAACAGTTTAAGTGGAAGATTAAAGAAATAATTCAAGTAAGGGATGAAACAAACAGTGAAGAATGTGAATTAGATAGATCTCTTTTTTTTCTGTTTGTTTGTTATCAGAAACTTTCCTCAGTCATGTAATATTTTTATCTATATCTTTTTTTTTTTTTTTGTAGAGACAGAGTCTCACTTTATACCCCTCGGTAGAGTGCCGTGGCCTCACACAGCTCACAGCAACCTCCAACTCCTGGGCTTAATTAAGCGATTCTCCTGCCTCAGCCTCCCGAGCAGCTGGGACTACAGGTGCCCACCACAATGCCTGGCTATTTTTTGGTTGCAGTTCAGCTGGGGCCGGGTTTGAACCCGCCACCCTCGGGATATGGGGCTGGCGTCTTACCGACTGAGCCACAGGCGCCGCCCATTTTTATCTGTATCTTGTATTAATTAAAAAATTTAGATAAAGTAGAGATTTTGAAAGCAATATTTTCTTTTTATATTAGTTTTAAATGCTAGAGATATTTTGATGTATTATCTGGACATTTTGAACAAAATAATGAAACATAGATTTGATAACTATCAATTTAGTTTTTTTTGAGACAAAGCCTCAAAACCCAGGCACTCACCCTGGATTGAGTGGCATCATAGCTCACAGCAACCTCAAACTCTTGGGCTTGAGCAATCCTCTTGCCTCAGCCTCCCAAGAGGCTGGGACAACAGGGCCTACCTACTACAACACTTGGCTAGTTTTTCTATTTTTAGTAGAGACAGGGTCTTGCTCTTGCTCAGGCTGATCTTGAACTCCCGAGCTCAAGCAATCTGCCTGTCTCACTCTCCCAGAGTGCTAGGATTATAGGTGTGAGCCACAGGTGCCACCCCAACACCCGGTATTTTTTTGTTGTTGTTGCAGTTTGGCCAGGGCTGGGTTTGAACCCGCCACCCTCGGTATATGGGGCCGGCGCCCTGCTCACTGAGCCACAGGCGCCACCCTAGACTAAGTTTTAACATAGAGGCTCCTTATGTGCCTTTCTTTGGGCAATTGTTCTTTACAAGTGTAAAAATTCATAGAATGAAATACAACAAACTTAATGAAGGCTTTCCAAAGCCAGCAGTACTCATGACTGTTTTTTTTATCTGATCTATGCTATTAGTCCTCCATGCTCATTCAGGAGTCACTTCACAAACAAGGATATCCAAATGGCCAATGAAAAGGTATTCAACTTCATTAGTCAACAGGGAAATGCAAAATCAGGCTGCCGTGCAATACTACCAAAGGAGCTAAAATGAAAAACATTGACAATATCAATTATTGGCAAGAGTATGGGATAACTAGAACTCTTAGGCTGCTGGCAGAAGCCTTTAAGTTGGTATAACTACTTTGAAAAACTATTTGACAGTATCTATTAAAGCTAGTCTTTGGCTCGGTGCCTGTGGCTCAAGCCACTAAGGCGCCAGCCACATACACCTGAGCTGGCGGGTTCAAATCCAGCCCGGGCCCGCCAAACAACAATGACGGCTGCAACCAAAAAATAGCCAGGTGTTGTGGCAGGCTCCTGTAGTCCCAGCTATTTGGGAGGCAGAGGCAAGAGAATTGCTTGTGTCCAGGAGTTAGTTGGAGGTTGCTGTGAGCTATGATGCCATGGCACTCTACCCAGGGTGACAGCTTGAGGCTCTGTCTCAAAAAAAAAAAAGAAAAAAGCTAGTCCTCTATGTGAAGACCCTAGAACTAGCAATTCCATCCCTTGATATTAACACAGATGAATAAATATATGTCCACCAAAAATAATGTGCATGAGTTTTCAGTGTGGCCTCTTTGTATCAGCCAAACACTGGAGACTACCCTAATGCATATCAGCAGTAAAATAGATTAACAAATTGTATATGGTTACATAATGGAGTACTATACAGGGGAAGAGTGAGTGGAATGTAACTACCTGTAACAATGTGAATGACTGTCCCAAGCATGGTATTGAACGGTTTGTATCTTGATCTGAGTGTGGGTAACCTGGATGTATTCACACAGTGAAAATCTATCTACGTAGTTTTAAGGCTTATGCATTCTTTTTTGGTTTATGGATTTTTTTGTATGTGTTATATATTTCATTTTTTCTTGTTATATATTTCAGTAAAAAGTTTACTAAGTGAGTTGTCTTGATTTTTTGTTTGCTTGTTTTTTTTTGAAATTTACTTTTTTTTTTTTTTTTGAGACAAAATCTCACAATGTTGCCCTCAGTAGAATGCTGTGGCGTCATGGCTCACAGCAACCTCAAAGTCTTGGCCTTAAGTGATTCTCTTGCTTCAGCCTCCCGAGCAGCTGGGACTACAGGCACCCGCCACAATACCTGGCAATTTTTTGGTTGCAGTTGTCATTGTTGTTTAGCAGGCTCGGGCCGGGCTCAAATCTGCCAGCTTTTGGTGTATGTGGCTGGCGCCCTTACTCACTGAGTTACAGATGCTGAGCCTTGTGTATTTTTGGAACTCATTCATTTTTTACTTGATTCTCTTGAGTGTTACAGATACATGATACTTTCATTAGAAAACTAATATGGCACTTATCTTTGGGAGAATAATTTTAATGCCAAAAATCACACACAGAATTGATTTTAAGCAGCCATATGTCTTTAAAAGAAAAAGTGTACTGCGTAGAGCACCTGAGAAAGCCTTCTGCTGTCCCTCCTGTGGCTCGCAGACCTGTGCAGTGTGAGAGCTCAGAGTGTTGCTCCTTTAAGTGTTTGTCCTTTTACATCATGTTCATAAGAAATGTGGACACAGGGAAATACTAGTCACAACATCCGTAATTCTGTTCATCCCTCTGCAGACTCTTTGTTCAGTTTTCGGAGTTTTTTGGTTGTTGGTTGATTGATTGTTCTTGCAGATCTTTTCACAGATGCTGCTGACACCGAGAAGATGGCCAGAAGTTTGCAAGATTCTGAGGGAGTTTATTTTGTTCCATCTTTTAGTGGATTACAGGTATTTCTTTAAAAGTTAATGATAATTACTAACATTTTCTTCTTATTACTATACTCAAAATTATGTATCTACCACTCTGTTACCTGGAAATTTGGGTACTGAACACAACGAAGATGAAAGGTGCGTTCTAGGGCTGAGCAGTCTGGGCTCTAAGTTGGCACCAGCTCCACAAGAGCATGTCAGCATGCTCCCTGGGTGTGACCCTCCTGCTTTGGCTTTTTCTACAGAATTCATCTGGTTTCTGCCTAGAGCCCTTTCCCTGGAGAACCAAAGAGTAAGAGTTGGCAGGTTTAAAACAGACTTTTATGTAAGACCTAGGATTACTTTATCATGACCAAAGCAGCCATTTCCCAATGGGGAAAAAACATCAGCAGAATGGCATTCTTTACTTAGGGGAGTGGTTCTCAACCTTCCCAATGCCTCCTAATGCCGCTACACTTTAATATAGCTTCTCAGGTTGTGCTGACCCCCAACCATAAAATTACTTTCGTTGCTACTTCGTAACTGTAATTTTGCTACTGTTATGAATAGTAATGTAAATATCTGATATGCAGGATGTATTTTCATTGTTACAAAGGGGTCGTGACCCAAAGGTTGAGAACCGCTGACTTAGAGGAAGTATACAACTGAGCATTAGAAAACAATGTCAAGGTCCCTATGCCACACGCACTCATGCACATATACCATGGATGCATGTATTTTGCAGTTCCATTTATAAATTTCATTAATTATTTAAAAAATCAACATCTCTCTTGGGTGGCACCTGTGGTAGGGCGCTGGTCCCATATGCCGGAGGTGGCGGGTTCAAACCCAGCCCCAGCGAAAAACCACAAAAAAAAAAAACAAAAAAAAACATCTCTTTTTGTTAATTGTGGGTGGAGTATTTGTTCCTTTGCCCAATCAAAAAGTAAACCTGGTAAAAGATTTGATTTTCTAACATTTAACTTTGTATTTAATTGAAAGAGCTGTGGTAGTGCCTTTGATTTTAGAATATTGTTACAAAGACTTAAAAAGAACTTTCCAAGTATATTATTATGAACAAAATTACTCTTTTGGGAAAGCTTAGACTAGTTCTTTTAATCCTGCTCTAAGTGTTTTTTTTCTTTCAAAAAATAAAGTTGCTTCATTCTAGTCCATCCTGTATTCAGGCAATCAGTTACAAAAAGTCCAAAAGTTAAAACTTTGGGTGATTTAATATAGAAGCTGATGGGAGGGTGGTATGAATTATATCAGGGTGTTTTAAATCTTTAACAATTTTAAACTTCCAAACTAGATTTTATTATTTATTTGTTTGTTTCTTTATTTACTTTCTGAGACAAAGTCTCACTTTGTCACCCTCTGTAGAGCTGTGGCATGATAGCTCACAGCAACCTCAAATTCCTGCACTCAAGTGATTCTCTTGAGAGAATCCTGAGTAGCTGGGACTGTAGACACCCACCACAATACACGGCTATTTTTTTAGAGATGGGGTCTTGCTCTTGCTCAGGCTAATCTCAAACTCCTGAGCTCAAGTAATCCACCTACCTGGGCCTCCCAGAGTGATGGGATTATAGGCATAAGCTGCTGTGCCCAGCCAAACTAGATTTTAAAATGAGGATTATTTTAATGTCTGTAATATTTTTCTTCTATGTATAATATCCTAAAGGATTGAAAGCTTATGACCTGCATAGAGAGACTGATTGTGTCCTCTTGGGGGTGATGTGAGTCAATCACTAAATTGCACCCATGATAGGACAGAAAGTGAAAGGTATTCATCTAATTGAGGTTTCAGGAGGAAGGTTAGATGACTAATTGTCATTAGCATAAATAAAGTTTGATTAAGTTACTGTTGATTCTTCCCTTCTTGAAAAATGTGCTAGAGGACTAAGTGGCTTTGTCATGGCAACTGTCTTTGAAAAATAGCATAAAGTATGTGATTTAAAAAAATAACCCATAGTGGCTTGACGCCTGTGGCTCAAGCAGCTAAGTCACCAGCCACATACACGTGAGCTGGCTGGTTTGAATCCAGCCTGGGCCCGCCAAACAGCAATGATGGCTGCAACCAAAAAATAAAAATAAAAAAATAGCTGGGCATTGTGGTAGGTGCCTGTAGTCCCAGCTACTTGGGAAGCTGAGGCAGGAGAATCACCTGAGCCCAGGAGTTGGAGGTTGCTGTGAGCTGTGATGCCACGGCACTCTACCCAGGGCGACAGCTTGAGGCTCTGTCTCAAAAAAAAGAAAGAAAGAAAAAAACCCAAAGTATTGCACAAGCCCAAAAGATTTAGATACAACTATCACAGATATGATTTTTAACTTTGTTTTGATAACAAAATGTCCATCTCTGGCCATGAATGCAACCTGGCAAGGAGGGGATGGGATGACTGCAGGCCAAATATTCACCTGGGTAAAATGAAACTCTTGTTGGAAACTGGACGTTAATTCAGAAAACAAGAGTGTATTAATGCCAAACTTTTTAGGAAATAGGGGAGAAGATCAACTATAAGCTGCCCATGTCAAGGACTAGAGGAAATGAAGGGGAATGGAAAGAAGGAAGGCTGGTTCAAGGATCTGTGGTAGGGAGTCAAGACATGAAGGCTTGTGGTTTGGAGAGTGAAACACTGAAGTAGGTGTTGGAGGCAAGACTCAGTGATCATCTACTTAGATGTTCGAGTTACTGTGAGATGGCAGTAGTAGGATAGATAGGACCGGAGTCAAGTCCAAGTCTGCAGAGGGTGAAGAGTCGCGTTCCAGTGGTGTTTTTTTTTGTTTGCGAGGGACAAGCTTGCTTAAGCCAACTGGGGAGAAACTGGCTTTTCACATGCTCCTGGGGACTGGAGTGGAAAGGAGCCGGCAGCTGACTGAGTCGTTCTTGGTGTTCTTTGGTTTCTTGCTTCTTTGTGTGGTTCTGCCTTTTCCATTTTCTTTCTTTTTTTTTTGTGGCTTTTGGCCAGGGCTGGGTTTGAACCCGCCACCTCCGGCATATGGGACTGGCACCCTACTCCTTGAGCCACAGGCGCCACCCACCTTTTCCATTTTCATTACCAGCTTTGCTCGGTCGCCTTTCTTCCTCATAGCTTCTGCTTAAGTGTTATTATTTTTCTTATCCTTTCTGCTTCTTCACAACTTAGAAATGGCACATACAGCCTTCCTCTACGTTATCATCCTTTGAGCTTCAGTTCCCCCGTTGATGGAGTCTTTTCCTTAGTGTTTCCTAGTTTCATTTTCCAAGTGGAAGGATCTCTTTATTTATCTTTTTAAGTTTTGTTCAGACTTTGAGCCAATAGTGTTCACTCCCGTACAGTCCCGGTGGTCGCAGAGGGTCTAGGGCCTGATACATGGCAGCTTTAGACAGCAGCTGTTTCCTTAGAAGGGGATGAGACCAATCGCACCTGCTCCTGTACTGACAGTGGAGGTCAGTGTTTACCTCCATTACCATCTCTAGTGTTATGAGTGAGGCATGTGGGTCGTGGAAAGGGTAAGGGAGCTATACGATGCTGATGTGGACCTAAAAATATACAGGGGAGAGGAAATGTCTGCTAACACTAGGATCAGAATGACCCAGAGTGGTCACAGGGAGTTAGGACAGGGTCTTCGGTCCCTGTGATGTGAAATCATGATAATCCTTTGCCAAACAGCCATAACTGAAGCCATTGACCCAGCATAGAGCCAAGTTAGTTATAGCAACCACAAAATGAGTGCAGGGAACATCTTGGAAGAGATTAAGAGGAGTTTATTCACAATAGAAGAGTTCAGAAAGCACAGTGAAAGGGTTATGAAGAAAGTCAGTAGAGGTGTGACGTGTTTAGATAAGGAATAATAATAAAATAATAACAGTAGTGGCAGCTACCCTGCCTTACTCTATCAGGCACTGTCTTAAGTTCTTTATGTGCATTATTTCATGTAATCCTCAGTAACTCAACAAGGTGCAAGATAAATTTATAATATCTGAAGATAAATTTAGATAAATCTCTTTCTTTTTTATTTTTTAAGGCAAAAATGGAACCTAGTTTATTGGGGAAGAAAAAGATAGGCTTACAGAGTCAGAAAGCTTACAAATTATATTTATATTGTATATATTGTATAATATACAATAATTATATTTATATTGTATATTGTATAATATACAATAATTATATTTATATTGTATATTGTATAATATACAATCATTATATTTATATTGTATATTGTATAATATACAATCATTATAATTTGTAAATTATACAAATTTATACATTTGCCATAGATAGCAAATGGGTCTCTATTGTCAGTACAACTAGACAAAGAGGCTAGTACACTTAAATCTCTTGCTAAATCTCAGGTAGTGAGTTGCAGAGTTGGTTTTGGAAGCCAGACATTCTGACTCCATTCTGCCTCTTGGGTACAGCATAAAATATTATAGTAGTGGGAATACACAATAGGAGACAGAGGAGCTTGCATTCAGAGTCTAGGTCGACAAGGACAAGAGGACAAGGCCATTAACTGTCCTGCACATTCTCATCCGATTTGGCTGAGATCCCCGTGGTGACAGGAGCCCCGGGGGAGGTGAATCTATGCCTTAGTAGGACATTACTGGTTTGTTCCGGGTGCCAGACAGAAATTTTATGAGTTCTGCTATTCCTACTTGGTTGATGCTTCTGGGGAGGCCCACTATATACAGTTGAAAATTTGCATATAACTTTTATTTGGGAGACAAAGTTTCACTGTTGCCCAGCTAGAGTGCTGTGGCATCATCACAGTTCACTGCAATCTTAAACCCCTGGACTCAAGCGATCTTCCTGCCACAGGCTCCTGAGTAACTGGGACTACAGGCCTGCAACACCAACCCTGGATAATTTTTTCTATTTTTAGTAGAGATGGGGTCTCACTCTTGCTAGTCTTGAACTCATGAGCTCAAGCAATCCTCCTGCGTGGGCCTCCCAGAATGCTAGGATTACAGGTGTGAGCCACCACACCTGATCAGCATATAACTTTTGACTTACTCCAAACTTAACTGCTAATAGCCTTTTGTTGACTAGAAGCATAACCGATAGCATAAGCAGTTGATTAATACATATTTTGTATGTATTACACAATGTATTCTTACAATAAAGTAAGATAGAGAAAAGGAAATGTTATTAAGAAAATCAAAGGGAAGAGAAAGTGTATTTCTACTTTTTAAGTAGATGTGAATCACTGTAGAAGTCTTTTTTTTTTTTAATTAAATCATAGCTGTGTACATTAATACGATCATGGGGCAGCATACACTGGTTTTATAGGTCATTTGACATATTTTCATCACACTGGTTAACATAGCCTTCCTGGAATTTTCTTAGTTATTGTGTTAAGACATTTATATTCTACATTTACTAAGTTTCACATATACCCTTGTAAGATGCACTGCAGGTGTAATCCCACCAATCACCCTCCCTCTGCCCATCCTCCCCCCTCTCTCCCTCTTCCCCATATTCTTAGGTTATAACTGGGTTATAGCTTTCATATGAAAGCCATAAATTAGTTTCATAGTAGGGCTGAGTACATTGGATACTTTTTCTTCCATTCTTGAGATACTTTACTAAGAAGAATATGTTCCAGCTTCATCCATGTAGACATGAAAGAGGTAAACTCTCCATCTTTCTTTAAGGCTGCATAGTATTCCATGGTGTACATATACCACAATTTATTAATCCATTCGTGGATCGATAGGCACTTGGGCTTTTTCCATGACTTAGCAATTATGAATTGGACTGCAATGAACATCCTGGTACAAATATCTTTGTTATAATGTGATTTTTGGTCTTCTGGGCATATACCTAGTAGAGGAATTACAGGATTAAATGGCAGATCTATTTTTAGATCTCTAAGTGTTCTCCAAACATCTTTCCAAAAGGAATATATTAATTTGCATTCCCACCAGCAGTGTAGAAGTGTTCCCTTTTCTCCACATCCATGCCAACATCTCTGGTCTTCGGATTTTGTAATATGGGCTAATCTTACTGGAGTTAGATGATATCTCAAAGTAGTTTTGATTTGCATTTCTCTGATGATTAAGGATGATGAGCATTTTTTCATGTCCGTAGGCCGTGCGCCTGTCTTCTTCAGAGAAGTTTCTCTTCAAGTCCCTTGCCCAGCCTGCGATGGGAGCGCTTCTCTTCTTGCTTATATGTTTGAGTTTTCTGTGGATCCTGGTTATTAAACCTTTGTTGGAGACATAACCTGCAAATATCTTCTCCCATTCTGAGGGCTGTCTGCCTGCTTTACTTACTGTGTTCTTGGCTGTGCAGAAGCTTTTTAGTTTGATCAGGTCCTAGTAGTATATTTTTGAAGCTGCTTCAATTGTCCTGGGGGTCCTCCTCATAAAATAACTCGCCCAGACTGATTTCTTCAAGAGTTTTCCCTGCACTTTCTTCTAGTATTTTTATAGTTTCATGTCTTAAGTTTAAATCTTTAATCCAGTGAGAATCTTATCTTAGTTAATGGTGAAAGGTGTGGGTCCAGTTTCAGTCTTCTACAGGTTGCCAGCCAGTTCACCCAGCACCATTTGTTAAATAGGAAATCTTTTCCCCACTGAATGTTTTTAATTGGCCTGTCAAAGATCAAATAATGGTAAGTAGCTGGGTTCATCTCTTGGTTCTCTATTCTGTTCCAGACATCTACTTCTCTGTTTTTGTGCCAGTACCATGCTGTTTTGATCACTATCGATTTATAGTATAGTCTGAGGTCCGGTAGCGTGATTCCTCCTGCTTTGTTTTTATTTCTGAGTAATGTCTTGGCTATTCAAGGTTTTTTCTGATTCCATATAAAACTAAGTGTTATTTTTTCAAGGTCTTTGAAGTATGACAGTGGAGCTTTAATAGGGATTGCATTAAAATTGTATATTGCTTTGGGTAATATGGACATTTTAACAATGTTGATTCTTCCCAGCCATGAGCATGGTATATTTTTCCATTTGTTAACATTTTCAGCTATTTCTTTTCTTAGAGTTTCATAGTTCTCTTTGTAGAGATCTTTCACGTCCTTTGTTAGGTATACTCCCAAATATTTCATCTTCTTTGGCACTACTATGAATGGAATAGAGTCCTTTACTGTTTTTTTCAGCTTGACTATTGTTGATATATATAAAGGCTACCAATTTATGAATGTTGATTTTGTAACCTGAGACGCTGCTGTATTCCTTGATCACTTCTAAGAGTTTTGTAGTAGAATCTCTGGTGTTTTCCAGATATACAATCATATCATCTGTGAAGAGCGAAAGTTGGATCTTTTCTGACCCCATATGGATACCCTTGATCGCCTTTTCTTCCCTAATTGTGATGGCTAAATCTTCCATTACAATGTTAAAGAGCAGTGGAGACAATGGGCAAACTTGTCTGGTTCCTGATCTGAGTGGAAATGATTTCAATTTAACTCCATTCAATATGATATTGGTTGTGAGTTTGCTGTAGATGGCCTCTATCAGTTTAAGAAATGTCCCTTCTATACCAATTTTCTTAAGTGTTCTGATCATGAAGGGATGCTGGATATTATCAAAAGCTTTTTCTGCATCAATTGAGAGAATGATATGGTCTTTGTTTTTTAATTTGTTTATGTGCTGAATTACATTTGTAGATTTACATATATTGAACCAGCCTTGAGACCCTGGGATAAAACTGACTTGGTCATGATGTATAATTTGTTTGATGTGTTTGTAGAAGTCTTCATCTTCCTTGCCTCCACCTTGAGTAGGCTGAGGAGGGGGAGGAAGAGTTGGCCATGACTGTCTTTTGGATGGCAGATACAAAAGAAAATTTGCCTGTGAGGTTCTCAACCTTCCTAATGCTGTGACCCTTTAATATAATTCCTCATGTTGTGGTGACTCCCAACCATAAAATTATTTTTGTTGCTACTTAATAACTGTAATATTGCTACTGTTATGAATCGTACTGTAAATATCTGATATTAGGTGATCCCTGCAGCAGGGTCATTTGACCCCCAAAGGGATCGCGACCCACAGGTTGAGAACAGCTGTGTAAGTGAACCTCTGTTTTTCGTGGATCATTGTACATATTTCCACCTGAAGATTTTGGCTCTTATTAACACAGCTGTTAGGTTGAATCATTTCTGATATTAGGCAGAAAGATTATTAAGCCAAGGTAGAAGAATGTAGTGTTAATGTCTGACAACATATTAAGTATAATACTGAAAAGCACATTTTTGTCAATAGCGTGTTTTTTAATCTTAAGTCTAAGTATAAAAACTTTGCAGTTGGTGAAAGGGGATTTCTGTGATTATTCTTCATTTTCCACATTTATAAAGTGAGGCATTTAATTTCTTTTTTTTTTTTTAATTTCTTAATAAATACTTCAGATCCTTTTCTTGGTATGAGGTCACACAGAAGCTCTAGCTAAATCAGTTTATTATGACTCAACCTTGTTTAAATGATGTTAAATTTTTTTCCTACTATTTGACATAATCTTTGGGGTATCATTTGTTTTTAAGTTATTTAACTCTAAATAAGCATTATTTTCTTCTAACACAAGTATAGTTTTATCACATAACATTTCCTCAAGTCTATATATATATAATTTAGAACAATAATAATATCTTCTCACTAACTCTTACTTTAGGCTCCCTTAAATGATCCCTGTGCGTGCGCCTCTTTCATGGGTTTGAAGCCTTCCACCAGTAAATACCATCTCGTACGTGCAATATTGGAGTCAATAGCTTTCAGGTATGAAAACCTGCCATAAACTTTCCTCCTTCATACAGTCTTGCCATTTTCTGTATTAATTTGCTGCTAAATTGAACATTTTAAAATTTTAATTAGATTCCTTAATATATACTTTTTGTTTTAACATATACTATATTTGATAACATTTGTTCTCCTGTCAGTCTTCTTAATATCTCTTATTTTTCCCCATATTTAGTAGTATCAATACCACTTAGCTTTGGTATCTGAAAATTGAATAATCTTTAAAAATATTCAACCTCTTGGCTCAGTGCCCGTTGCTCAGTGGTTACGGCACCAGCCACATACACCGAAGCTGGTGGGTTTGAGCCTGGCCCAGGTCCACTAAATAACAATGACAACTACAACAGAAAATAGCTGGGTGTTGTGGTGGGCACCTATAGTCCCAGCTACTTGGGAAGCTGAGGCAAAAGAATCGCTTAAGCCCAAGAGTTTGAGGTTGCTGTGAGCTATGACGCCACATTATTCTACCGAGGGTGACAAAGTGAGACTCTGTCTCAAAAAAAAATAAAAAATTCAACTTCTTAAGCATGCAAGATTCTTCAAACTTGGATTTTCATAGGATTAATGTCTTTATTCTTGAAAAATTCAAACAAATGATGCTTCTGTTATACTCAAAAGATTAAATGATTAGAATTATTCTTTATACATTTTTTCATATGGTCTTTTTGTTATGAGACAATGGTAGACTATTAAAATTGAGAACTTTGGGAGGCTGAGGCAGGAGGATTACTTGAGCCCAGGATTTTGAGGTTGCTGACCTAAGCCGACACCGTGGCACTCTAGCATGGGACAACACAGTGAGACTTTGTCTCAAAAGAAAAAAAAGTTAAAACCTGAGGCAAGAGAATCACTTAAGCCCAAGAGTTTGAGGTTGCTGTTAGTTGTGAGACCATGACACTCTACTGAGGGTGACGTAGTGAGATTCTGTTTCAAAAAAAAAAAGAGGGTAGCGCCTGTGGCTCAGTGGGTAGGGCATTGGCCCCATACACCAAGGGTGGCAGGTTCAAACCCAGCCCTGGCCAAATTGCAACAAAAAATAGCTGGATGTTGTGGTGGGCACCTGTTGTTCGATCTACTCAGGAGGCTGAGGCAAGAGAACTACTTAAGCCCAGGAGTTGGAGGTTACTGTGAGCTGTGATACCACAGCACTCTACCGAGGGCAATAAAGTGAGACTCTGTCTCTAAAAAAATAAAAGAAAGAAAGAAAAAGAAGACAGAGTCACCTTGTGGGGGCCTGGGTCCCCAAAAAAAAATAAAAAAGAAAAAGGAAAAAATTAAGAATGTGGCTGTCATGAATATGTAATGCTTGTGATGTTTAAAAATTTCTGTGATGACTAAATGATCATTCGTGTGTTTGTTGAATTGTATTAAATGTTATTTATGGTATGTCATCTTAACAGTTGTCTATTAAATAGATGCTTGGTTTAAATTTTTCTTTATATAATGGTAATAGGTTAATTTAGTTAAATAAAAATTATACTCACACCTCCTGAGCAAGGGGCATAACTACAATGGGGACCTTCCATAACAAACATTGTAACCTAATTGTTTATACCTTCATATTAATCTGAAATTAAAAAAAAATTATACTGTCTTGCATGAAGGTAAAACACCTGAGGACCTGAGCTTCTTATTTGGGCATCTGTTAGATGACTTTCATTTAGCACAATATTTTTCTTTAATATTGTCTTTGCATATTTTATAAATGTAAATAAAAGAGAATTATTAGGATATAAATTTATTCTAAATAGTTATTTTTTTTTTTTGCTAGAAACAAACAATTATACGAGATGATGCAGAAAGAGATCCATGTTCCCATAACAAAAATCCGGTATGTAAACTTTGTTTCTAACAGATTTCATTAGAAGTTAGAAGTAAGTGGTAGCTGCTATTAGTATAGGCATCATGTAATTATTCAGGATTTCAAAAAGAACTTATGCCTAGCTGCTTTGCAACAGAATTCTTGGTCATAAGAGTTTGAAAAGGAAGGGAAAGCTAACTGCAGATTGATGAAATTTGGAAACATCTTGGCACCCATATGTATGTTATATAAGTCTTTAAAATGCCCTTTTGGTGTAGCTATTCTTTGGCAATAAAGCATCAAATTTCTTGACTGTTTTTCCTGTAATGTCCAAATGAACTTTTTTTCTTTTTTTAATGGCACTGTATTTATTGATTTTTTTTTTTTTGAAACAGAGTCTCACTGTGACACCCTGGAGGTAGTGCATGGCATCATCATCGCGCACAGCAACCTTAAACTCTTGGGCTGAAGTGATCCTTTTACCTCAGCCTCCTGAGTAGCCGGGACTACCGGCATGCACCACCATGCCCAGATGGTTTTTCTATTTTTAGTATTACATACTCTTGCTCAGGCTGGTCTTCAACTCCTGAGCTCAAGCAGTCCACCTACTCTGCCCTCCCAGAGTGCTAGGATTACAGGCATGAGCCATGTGCCCACCTCAAATGAATTTTTATGTTAGCTTAAATTTATTATACTTGGCCTATTTTGAACTAGTCCCAAGACAAATGGGGCAGGTGGGAAAATTGATGGCAGGAATAAGGAAAAATGTTTATTACTCAGTAAGGCTGTCTGTCATCAGATCGATGCTAAGTGATCTCATTTTTTTTTTTTTTTTGAGACAGAGTCTCATTATATTGCCCTTGGTAGAGGGCCATGACATCACTGCTTACAGCAACCTCAAATTCTTGGGCTTAAGTGATCCTCTTGCTTCACCTTCCCAAGCAGCTGGGGCTACAGGTACCTGTTACAATGCCTGGCTTTTTTTTTTTTTTAAAGCAGAGTCTCACTTTGTCACCCTTGGTAGAGTACTATGGGGTCACAGCTCACAACAACCTCCAGCTCTTGGGCTTAGGTGATTCTCTTGCCTCAGCCTCCCGAGTAGCTGGGACAACAGGCGCCAGCCACAACGCCTGGCTATTTTTTGTTACAGTTTGGCCAGGGCTGGGTTCAAACCCACCGCCCTTGGTATATGGGGCTGGCACCCTACTCACTGAGCCACAGGAGCCCCGTGCCCTGCTAATTTTTTGTTGTATTTGTCTTTGTTGTTTAGCAGCCCCAGGCCGGGTTTGAACCTCCCAGCCCGGTGTATGTGGCTGGCGCCTCAACCACTGAGCTATGGGTGCCGGGCCAAGATATCTAATTTTAGAATTTAAAAGTTAAATTTATCAAATAAAATCAAGTATTTAAGAGAAAAATATGTGGCCTACTTTTTTAGAATTAATGATGCTTTTGTTGTAGTAATTCATCTCCCATGTGTCTCTCCCCACAGGGCAGATGGAGGAGTCTGTAGGAATGGTTTTGTCATGCAGATGACTTCAGACTTGATCAATGAGAACATAGACAGACCCGTCCACATCGACATGTCATGCCTGGGTGCAGCTTCTTTAGCTGGTCTTGCTGTTGGTATGTGTCAATTTGATAAATACAAGAGCTTTCTTAGAAACTGTTTCTTATCAGTAGCATTTCTCCTCTCAAATGACAAAATTATAGAACTATCTGGAAAGTCTTGGTGTCCATTAAGTTCCGTACGCATATGCATGTTACTCCGGAGTATCCCGGGACCTTCTTTGTTGGTGGGTCTGGTTGCACCTCTTCTATCTGTACTTCCCTCATCCAGCCAGGAAATGTTTGGGATGGGGACAGTTAACTTTCAGGTGCTTTGGCCTCTAGCAAGGGAGGGTCTCTGGGTAAGCTTTCTAGGTAGATCATTGTAAAGAAGAAAATTATTAAATGGCACGTGTTAAAGGGCAGTAATGTGGACTTGACTTGGGAAGACTATCAAGACAGGGATAGGGACTACTTCAGTGGGATCTTGTAGTGGGGTAGAGATAAAAAGCTCCATTTTAAAAACAGCAAGGAAAAGTGGAAATTTATAGCCCAGGAGCAACACAAGGGTTAGTAGGTAGAAAATTACTGAGAGAAAACACATGCATAAAGAGAAATTCTGGCTAAATTGACCTATAAGGATTCTTGCTTAAGGCAGTCCAGGGTGACCATCACTTGGGGGATGGTGGAAGATGGAACATTGAGCAGATATTGAGGATAGGGGATTCTGGCTACTGACCCAGTAGGATTCTGACTAAAATTAAATTATGCAGAGATGAACATGGAAGTCCAAAAGTTAAGGCTTCATTGAAAAAGAACTCAGAAGAGTTTGGGCAAAGAGGGAGTTCTCCGCACTCCCGCTCAAGCACTCCCCAAGGCAGTTCAACTGAGTGCCAAGTCCAAAAGCACCAAAACAGATCACATGTAAGGTCTTTCCGGTTTGCAGGCTCGCTGTTACTGCACTTATAGCTGTCGGCGGGATCAGACCAATTGAACACCCGCGATTACTTGCCAGTTTTCCACAGTTTTTGTCCTCCTCTTGGGGTCTAGAAGTCTCTCACTGACTCCCTGTATCCTCAAAGGGATGATTATAGGCAGATCCCACCAGCCAGAGATGCCTGGAGTCTTATCTCCCCAGACTCAACGGTGCCCAGATGCAAAGAAGCTGTTACTCAGCCGCCATCTTGTTCTCCACTCAAATCTGAGAATAATTTTTTTTCTTCCATAGGGTTTTGGACTGACAAGGAGGAACTAAAGAAATTGAGGCAAAGTGAAATAGTTTTCAAACCACAGAAGAAATGTCAAGAATATGAAATGAGTATGGAAAATTGGGTCAAAGCCGTGAAACGCTCCATGAATTGGTACAAGAAGACATAACACTAAATGAAAAGCTCGAGACCATGGATGACTGGTTTATATGACATGCAGATGAGACACAGCTCAGGGATAACCAATGTGACAGTGGCAGAGATTTAAAATGAGCTTCACAACCTGGGAGAAAAAGCATTACTAAAAACACACAAATAAAAAATGATTATTTTTTTCCAAATCTTGATGAGATTATAAGACAGCAATACCTCAAAACTTTATTTCTTCTGTTTTGTAGCAAATTCCAAAAGGACATTAGCCATTTCCAACTGTATTTTTAGAAAGTCATGGGTCCTCTTCCTTTTTATACTGGGTCAGTGGAACACAGGAGCACAGTCATTTATCTTCAGAACTGATAGTTCTGGGTCAAGCACCATTTGTATTTTGTTCCAAAATTATGTGGAAAGTATTTCTTTAATTCCGTAAAATTAAGTGGGCTATTTGAAGTCTTAAAAAGAAAGAAATGCTGAGAAAATGTGGAATATTGAAATAATTAATATTTTACAGTTAAAGCCATACTTTTTCAATCTTATATCCAAATATGAGCTTATACATCCCTCTCAGATAAGCTTATTTGTTGGTTAGTGCTTTCCTTTATTGACCTTAAAGCCACTGCCTTAATTTTTCCTTGTTCAACCCAAATCTGAGCACTCTTCATACGTTGAAAATCACTGAAAAACTAATTTCAGTTAATGAACTGATTTTTAAGGAACAGAAAAATACCATTTATTTTCCTTTTCAAATAACATTTCTTTCAAAAAATTCTGGCTAAAGCATAACACTCTATTTTTTTTTTTACAAAATACAGGTTATTAGTGTAAATCTTATCTTTTTTGTTATCTTTCTCATTTGTTGAAAAGCTTACTTAAATGTCTTTTGTTTTTATTAAGTGCCTAATTGATAGTGCTTACTTTGAAGAAAATGCCCTGATTTAATGGTGACTTTGCCTTTATTAGAGTATTTAACTTGTCCATGTATCTTTTTTTTTTTTTTTTTTTGAGACAGGGCTATAGTAGCATCATCATAGCTCAGTGCAACCTCAAATTCTTGGGCTTAAGCAATCTTCCTGCCTTAGCCTCTCGAGTAGCTGGGAGTACAGGTGCATACACCACCATGTCCAGCTAATTTTTCTTTTTTTTTTGAAGAGACAGGGGGCTCACTCTTGCTCACTTGAGTACCAAACCCCTGGCTTCATGTGATCCTCCTGCCTCAGTCTCCAGAATGCTAGGATTACAAGCATGAGCCACTGCACTCGGCGCTTGTATTTTTTTGATGCTTGTCTAGGCTTCGCATCTCTCCGCATCTATCCATCCATGCAATGGATAGCTGGTAGAGGGCATGAGAGTATGACCGGCCTAAGGCCACTGAGCCAGAGATTCACAGAGAAGAGTAGGGGCAGTTCCACATGGTCAGACTTTCCTCCTAGAAACAATCTGTGGAGGAGTAAGAGCGGGGGAGCAGCTGTAGGGTGGGCATGGAACTGTCCTAAGGCAGCTGACCTGTTTTCAGGTTATTTGCCCTTCCCTACTTTGGGGGTAATTTCCATTTGGATTTTGCAGCAATAATGAATTTATTTCCCTCTTGGTGAGGATTTATCACATAAAGTCTTTCTGTTATAAAACTAACTTCACATAATAATGTAACTAGAGGAGAGACTAGTACAGAGCATTTTATGGTTGCTACAGAGCACATGTGTTCATGAGATAGGACCTAAATTGCACTTTCTACAGATTCAGTGAACTTCAAGTGTCTTCTTAAATTATTAAAAAAGTATTTTGAAATATTTTTATTAAATAGAAGTCTTCTATTTACTGTAGTAAGTCATGTCGCATATAGATAATACTCTTTTCATCCTTTCTCTTTTTTACATGCTTTTTACAAAACTTAGTAGCCAATTATAGGCTTTCTAATCAAAATCATATGAAAATTGCTTTGTTGGGCGGCACCTGTGGCTCAGTGGGTAAGGCACCGGCCCCATATACTGAGGGTGGCTGGTTTGAACCTGGCCCTGGCCAGACTGCAACAAAAAAATAGCCGGGCGCTGTGGCAGCCACCTGTAGTCCCAGCTGCTCGGGAGGCTGAGGCAAGAGAATCGCCTAAAGCCCAGGAGTTGAAGGTTGCTGTGAGCTGTGATACCCCAGCACTCTACCGAGGGTGATAAAGTGAGACTCTGCCTCTAAAAAAAAGAAAAAGAAAGAAAATTGGTCTGTTGTTTTTCTATTATAGATTCTGCTTCTCAGTGGGCCTGATTTCATACGAAATATTTCTGTCTTTTTGTGTTAGGATATACTGAATTGTGATAATTACTAATGCCTAAAAATTTGTTCATTTCTTTTCCACATTCTTCTTTCCCAACATATAATCACAAAATAAAGGGTAAAAATACCTTTTAGATAATGAGGAAAGATAACTTTGAATATCTCTCATTGAAATTGAGCATCTCTTCCTGAAAATGGGCTGTTTTTTCCTTCTGTAAATCTAAAAATTAATCTTTTAGTTTTAATATTCCTGGACATTTTTTAATAACACAGTTTAGCAAGTATTTTTTTTAGATTTAACGAAAATGAAAAGCATGACCACATTTGTTTTTGTGGTTCTAGAAACAGTTGATAATCAAAATCAGTTGAGCAAAAAAATGTCCTTTCTATCTTTCAATTTTATTTTTCACTTGTATGCTAATATTTGAAGTTTGAAAAAATTTGTGCTACTTTTTTCAGCATGTTTTCTTGTCCGCTTATGGATCTGTCAGATATTTTTAGGATGTCTCCAGCTGTTTCATCAAGGAAAATATTTCTGTACATTCCATCTTAAAGTGTTACTAATTGTTTCATACTGTAGACTTCCCCGATTTTTAACTCTTTTATATCCAACCATGACATGGTTTCTTAATCTTAGCAATGGTATTTTAGACTGGATAATTCTTCTTTTTGGGGTTCTATGCTGTGCAGTATAGGAGATGTAGCAATGTCCCTGACCTCTGCCCTCTAGCTATCAGTAGCATCCTCCTAGTTGTTAAGGCCAAAACTGTCCTTAAACATTGCCATCCTGGAAGGCAAAATCACCTGCCACTAACAATCACTGAAAACTCAGTGAATATAGTGTCATATTCCTTTTTTTACTGCCTCCTTTTACCTTAGGAAATTGTTATCAAAAACAGGTAGTAGTATCTTTAAATAAAGTTGTTACTTTGCTGGTAAATGAGAAAAAACAAAACAAAACTCATGTAGTTGTCTTCTGATGTTTTAATCCAGAGCTCTACCTCTGTCATTTCTGTGATCTTAATTACCGTAGTAGACCCATGATTTCAGTATAGGATTAATGCATTCTTCAGATCATCTTTGATTTGATCTGCTGCTTTGCTTCCTTTCATCTCTGAGCAAAAGAGATTATTTCTTTTGGCTGGGCGTTGTGGCAGGCGCTTGTAGTCCCGGCTACTTGGGAGGCTGAGGCAAGAGAATCGCTTAAGGCCAGGAGTTGGAGGTTGCTGTGAGCTGTGATGCCACAGCTCTCTACCCAGGGCGACAGCTTGAGGCTCTGCCTCAAAAAAAAAAAAGAGAGATGATCTCTCTTTTTTATCTGCTTTCTGTGTAAACCTTCACCAGAGTGGAAGCTCCCTAAAAGCAGAAACCATGTCTACTTCCCTAGAACTTAAGGTTTGCTTAGATGTTTGTGGAATACATTTTTAGTTTATGTTTGTAAATACAATGTTGTTTTCATCCTTGATGTTGGTTACCACATTTGTCGATAGAGAGCAGTTTATATTTGTTGCAGGGTCCCATGGGACCCTGTTGAATTAAGAAGTACTTGCATGAGAACTAGAATCCTCATATTGTTTATTGAAAATTCTTCCTATGTTTATGTTTGCAAATGAATTTGTGTAGAGATAGGCATCCGTAAATATACATACTTATATTGGAAGGTATATTGAAGCCTTTTATTTATAGATTTTATATATTTGACTGCAGATGACTAACAGATTGAATCTTAAAAGTGCCAAACCTGGTGCTATTTACGAACTTCATAAATAGCCTCTTCTGCAAGGGACTTATGCTGGGGACCAGTCTTTAAAATATTCCCTCAAATCACAACTTAGTAAGAGAAAAATATAACAAGAAAAATTAAAATAATCCAATCCAGGAGTCTGGTGAAAATTTTGTAATTCTTTGAGTGAAGATGTAGCTGTACCCTGGAATTCTTTGACGTTAAGTGAGTCTAGCGTCATCCCAGAGAAAGCCTAGAAGGCTTGAATCCATCCTAAAGGATTCTGAAACCCTTTGGGAAATGTGGATCGAGTTAAAATCCCCAAATACACCTTGGACATTTATGACCTACCTGGTCCCAGAAGCATCTCACATACCCAAAGCCAGATCATGCAGGTAAAACCAGTCAAGATGGGCAACCTCAGTAAGTTAAATCAGTGATTCAAAATCATGTTTTTTGTTTTTTTGTTTTTTTTTAACAAAAACAAAAGAGCCATGGGCGGCGCCTGTGGCTCAGTCGGTAAGGCGCCGGCCCCATATGCCGAGGGTGGCGGGTTCAAGCCCAGCCCCGGCCAAACTGCAACAAAAAAAACAAACAAAAAAAAAAACAAAAACAAAAGAGCCATATAGATGCACCAGCATCTGTTCTAAGTCACTTCCTATATTGTCACTATATTCCCATGGGACCTTTGTTCTAACGGAACAAGGAATGACCTTGGGAGTGGGAAGGATAGAGACAGATACTGGCAAAATCAAATATTTCTGGAATTCTTTGTCATTCTGTATCTGTAGTCTTTCCTTCCTTTTTGGTAAATTTAGTCTGTTATAAAACGGCTATGTCTAGACATATATCTGTATTTCTTAGGGAAAAAATGATACCCATTAAATGAGCCTTATCTTTCTCAGAAACTGCCAAATTGTTTTCCAGAGTAGCTGTACTATTTTACATTCTCACCAGCAATGTTGAGTGATCCTGTTTATCTACGTGCTCACCAGCATTTGGTGTTATCACTATTTTTTATCTTAGTCGTTCTGGTGGGTGTGTCGTAATATCTTATTTTGGTTGTAATTTGCAATTCCATAGTTAATAAAATGATGTTGAACATTTTATGTGCTTTTTTTGCCATCTGTTTTTTATGGCGTTTTGGGGGTTTTTTGTTTGTTATTTGAGACAGAGTCTCACTCTGTTGCCCTGGATAAAGTGCCATGGTGTCATCATTGCTCATAGCAACCTCAAACTCTTGGGCTCAAGAGATTTTCTTGCCTCAGCCTCCCAAGTAGTTGGGACTACAGATGCCTGCCACAGTACCCAGGTAGTTTTCTTATTTTCAGTAGAGACAGAGTCTTGCTCTTGCTCAGGCTGGTGGTCTTGAACTCCTGAGCTCAAAGGATCTGCCTGTCTCAGCCTCCTGGAGTGCTAGGATTACAGGCATGACCCACTGCACCTGGCCTTCTTTTGCCATCTGTTTATCCTCTTTTTTTTTTTTGACAGAGTTTCACTTTGTCACCCAAGGTAGAGTGCTGTGGCATCATAGCTCACAGCAACCTCAAACCCTTGGGCTCAAGTGATTCTCTTGGCTCAACCTCCCACATACCTGGGACTACAGGTGCTTGCCACAATGCCCGGCTATTTTTAGAGATGAGGTCTTATTCTGGCTCAGGCTGGTCTTGATCCTGTGAGTTCAGGCAATCTATCCACCTTGGCCTCTCAAGTGCTAGGATTACAGGCGTTAGCCACCGCACCTGGCCCTGTTTATCCTCTGTAGTGAAATTTCTGTTCATATCTTTTGTTCTTAACTAATTAGTTGTCAACTAATGAGCCATATCTTTAAATATGCTTTAAAAAGCTTTTTAAAACAATTATTGCAATGACTTAAGAAGTCATTAAGTAGGATTTTTCAAATCCTTCTAAGCAAAATGTCTATAGCATTTTGAACATGATTTTACAATGTACTGAGCACAGAGCACCATGCCTCACAGAAGGTGGTACTAATACTATGTAGTAGCAAAAAAAGATTCCAAGATACCTTTACTTAGAATGTTAAGTAGAGTGTACAGATATATACTTTATACATAGCTATCATAATGCTCTAACCTTTTTTATTTAAAGTAAGTAAATTTGTTTAAAATTTTCAGGATGAATTTTTTGGTGGAAAATTAATTAGAAATTTTCCTGTTTGTGCAATATGGCAAATACAGATTCCAATTCATATGCATCAGCACATTTATAATCTTTTTTCTCAGATGTTCTTTATGAATTCCACTGTTTTATTAAATAGTCATCAAGGACATTATAAAGCATTGTTAAGATCTGTAGATAAAATTAAGGAGGCACACCAAGAGAAATATTTTTCATATGCATGTGAATTTTTTCTTTACCTTTTAATCTACATTAACTTTTAGAGTTGTTTTTTAATTTTACCTGAGCATTCTTATTTAATACTATATCCCTGTTTTCTACACATTAAGAAAGTTGGGCAGTGGGCGGCACCTGTGGCTCAGTGAGTGGGGCGCTGGCCCCATATGCCGAGGGTGGCGGGTTCAAGCCCAGCCCCGGCCAAACTGCAACAAAAAAATGGCCGGGCGTTGTGGCGGGCGCCTGTGGTCCCAGCTGCTCGGGAGACTGAGGCAAGAGAATCAATGAAGCCCAAGAGCTAGAGGTTGCTGTGAGCCGTGTGACGCCACGGCACTCTACCCGAGGGCGGTACAGTGAGACTCTGTCTCTCCAAAAAAAAAACCAAAAAACAAAAAACAAAAAAAAAAGAAAGTTGGGCAGTGCCTGTGGCTCAGTGAGTACGGTGCCAGCCCCATATACCCAGGGTGACGGGTTCAAACCCGGTCCTGGCCTAACTGCAACAAAAATATAGCCGGGCGCTGTGGCAGGTGCCTGTAGTGCTAGTTACTTGGGAGGCTGAGGCAAGAGAATCATCTAAGCCCAAGAGCTGGAGGTTGCTGTGAGCTGTGACAGCAAGGCACTCTACTGAGGGCAACAAAGTGAGACTCTGTTTCTAAAAAAAAAAAAAGGAAAGTCATGAGAAGCCAGGCACTATAGTGCCCACCTCCAGTCCCAGCTACTAAGAAGGCTGAGGTGGGAGGATTGCTTTAGCCCAGGAGTTTGAGGCCAGTCTGGACAATGTAGCAAGACCCCCATCTCAAAAAAAAATCATAGATAAATAGCATAAATTAACTACAATTATGACTTGAGATAAATTTGGGCTTAATGTAGTTACAGAAGAAGGGTTCTATGTAAGCTTGTCTCTCTTTAGATCCTCCTTAAGCTTATTATTCTTGCACAATGGAAATTGCTAGAAAAGAGGGTTAATTTTTTTGTGGTGGGGAAAATATAATTTGCTGTGAAAATATACTGTGGTGTTTTTTTTGTTTTTTTTTTTTTTGGTTTTTGGCCGGGGCTAGGTTTGAACCTGCCACCTCTGGCATATGGGACCGGCGCCCTACTCCTTGAGCCACAGGCGCCGCCCTATACTGTGTTTTTAATATTCAAAAATATTATAAATAACTAGAGGAAAGATAATTTCAAATGCTAATATAATGGAATTAGTTTAGCAACTGTTAAATATCCCTTTGGAAAATTATTATCTAAAATTATTTGGAAAACTGTAAGGAAGTAGTGAATGATATGTATTTGTTGGTGTATTAAATTCATTTTTTATTCAATGTTTCTCTGTTCATTGGTTCAATTTCACACACACTCTTAGTGACATCATATGGTGGGACGTTCAGTTAGATAATCTGGGTTCCATTCCCCGACCATACTGGAGTCTCTTACTATCTCTGAGCACATGGTATTATTTTGTAGTAGGAAACTAGAAGAATGATAAATACTGAGTTATTAGAAGAAAGTAATGCATATTGTTTTGTAGTGTTTTGTTTTTAGATCAAAGTAATATTAGTCTAATGAAGAAGACAAGGAATGGGGGGGTATTGCGGAAATATGTGAAGCTGACTTTGTTTCTCTACTTTATAACAATAATTTTGAAGAATGGATTTTATTTAAAAGAAATTATGGAAAAAATTGTGATGATAATTGAATAATAGTGGGTGTTTTGCTATTTAGACAAAGAAACAGAACCCATTAAGAGGTGAAGATTATAAAATAAATACGTAAATTTGCTAAATTCCCTCTCTCTGTCCCCTACCACTTGGGAGGAACATTTGCTACCAAATCCCAGGGAGTTCTCATATTCTCCAACCTGGCCCACAGGGCCCTTTGTCCTCTCTCTCCATAAAGCCTTGACTCTCTCAGCATCCTATCTTCATCCAATCAAACACTGCCACGAACACATTCTGAAATTTTGTTTTACTTGGAAGCTAACAAGTTAGTCTCTCATAGTTTCATGGATACAGGTTGAGTAGTTGTATGTAGAATGCTTGAAAGTATTACAGATTTTGGATTTTTTCAGATTTTGGAATATTTGCATTATATATACTTATCAGTAGAACACCTGAAATCTGAAAATCCAAATTGAAATGCTCTAGTGAGCATTTTCTTTGAGTGTCATGTTGGCACTTAAAAAGTTTCAGATTTAGGGGCATTTCAGATTTTAGGTTTTTGGATTTGGGAAGCTCAACCTGTACTAACAAAAGATAGGAGACTCCCGGGTCAGAGATTAAAGACCTTATTCTCATGATATGTCAAGTATTAATTATCTATATATATGTGCATTGTTTGTCCTTCCCTCCCCAGTCCTGTGGGGAGGAGTTCAGATTGATGCTGTGAATGCAGGTTGTGTTGGAAGTCAACAACCTGCCCAATTCTTGTGCCAGAGAATTGCCCATTTTTATTATATTAGAGAGTTGAACAAAATTGCTCTCTTCTCTGGAGGGAGACACCAGACATCTCTGTCTTACAACAAAAGCCACAGTACCTCTGCTTATAGGACAAACAGAAATGAGACAGAAATGTAGAATCATCTCCTAACAATAAATTCAGTATCTTGTCTCAGCTCCTGTAGCTCAGCAGCTAGAGCACTGGCCACATACACCGGGGCTGGCTGGTTCAAACCCAGCCCGGGGTCTGCCAAACAGCAATGACAACTATAACAAAAAATAGCCAGGTGTTGGGGCGGGTGCCTATATTCCCAGCTACTTGGGAGGTTGAGGCAAGAGAATCATTTGAGCCCAAGAGTTTGAGGTTGCTGTGAGCTGTGACGCCACAGCACTCTACCCAGGGTGACATAGTGAGACTCTGCTGCAAAATTAATTAATTAATTAATTTGATATCTTGATTGTGGCAGTGGTTTCATGGGGTGTATACATATGTCAAAACTTATACTTTTTACTTTATTTTTTATTTAGGCCAGTTATACCTCAGTACCACTGGGGCAAACAAAGTCTTGCTATGCAAATATGTTATTGGGACCAGGAATCTCAGCATCACATGAGCGTTTTTTAGAAAAGCAGAATTTCAAATAGCCGGGCGTTGTGGTGGGTGCCTGTAGTCCCAGCTACTCGGGAGGCTGAGGCAAGAGAATCGCTTAAGCCCAGGAGTTGGAGGTTGCTGTGAGCTGCGTGAGGCCACGGCACTCTACTGAGGGCCATAAAGTGAGACTCTGTCTCTACAAAAAAATAAAAAATAAAAAAATAAAAAAAAGAAAAGCAGAATTTCAGGCTTTATTCCAGATCTACTAAATGAAAATCTGTATTTTAGTGAGATGCCCCAATATTTAGGTTTTTTTTTTTTGTTTGTTTGTTTGTTTTTGTAGAGACAGAGTCTCACTTTACTGCCCTCGGTAGAGTGCCGTGGCGTCACACGGCTCACAGCAACTTCCAGCTCTTGGGCTTATGTGATTCTCTTGCCTCAGCCTTCCAAGTAGCTGGGACTACAGGCACCCGCCACAACACCCGGCTATTTTTTTGTTGCAGTTTGGCTGGGGCTGGGTTTGAATCCACCACCCTCGGTATATGGGGCCGGTGCCCTACTCACTGAGCCACAGGCGCCGCCCAATATTTAGTTTTTTATTTCAAAATTATTTTAATTTGTTTTATTTTTATATTTTATTTTTTGAGACAGAGTCTCACTATGTCTCCCTTGGTAGAGTGCTGTGGCCTCACACAGCTCATAGCAACCTCCAACTCCTGGGCTTAGGCGATTGTCTTGCCTCAGCCGCCCAAGTAGCTGGGACTACAGGCACCTGCCACAACGCCCGGCTATTTTTTGTTGCAGTTGTCATTGTCATTTAGCTGGCCAGGGCCAGGTTCAAACCCACCAACTTCAGTGTATGTGGTTGGTGCCATAACCACCGTGCTATGGGCACTGAGCCTGAAATAATTTTAGACAGACAGAAAAGTTGTAAAAGTAGTTCCCCCTTCATCCAGCTTCTCCTAATTAACATCTTATACAACCATGATATAATTACTCTAACTAGGAAATTCACAATGACACCTTATTTGAGTTTTGCCAGTTTTCTGAATAATGCCTTTTCTCTGGCTCGGAATTCAATCCAGGATCTTACACTGCATTCAATTTTCATGTCTCCTCAGTCTCCTCCAATCTGAGACCGTTGCTCAGTTTATCTTTCATGGCCTTGACATTTTTGAAGAGTACTGACAATTATTTTATAGAATGTCCCTCAGTTTGGGTTGGCCTGGTATTTTCTTGTGTTTAGAAAGAAACAGTGAGAAGGCACTTCAGGAAGGTAGTACAGTAAGAAGCAGAAGTGATTTTGTGGCCTTTCAGTGCCTTCTGTCACTGAGATACGTCGGATGTCTTATCACTGATGACGTTAACCCAGGATTGCTGGATTAAGGTGGTAACTGCCAGGTTTTTCCACTGTCAGGTTACTATTTTTCCCTTATAGTTCATAAGGGGAAAGTATGGAGATGCTTTAAGACCACATAAATACCCTGTTAGGCACTACACTTTTACTCACTAGTTTTAGTGTGCATGGATAGGTCTTGGCTGCAACAATCATTCCTGTGGTATTTGCCTAGTAATGGCAATTTTATGTCTCCATTATGCCTTTTTATTTATTCATTGAAATTCTGTATGGAAGAGCTGCCTCTTAACCTCCATTAATGTATTATTCCATTATATCAGCATTGGTCATTTCTTGCCCCCCTTCACATCCTCTTGGCTACCTTTTCTTTTTTTTTTTTTTTTTGTAGAGACAGAGTCTCACTGTACCGCCCTCGGGTAGAGTGCCGTGGTGTCACACGGCTCACAGCAACCTCTTAACTCTTGGGCTTACGCGATTCTCTTGCCTCAGCCTCCCGAGCAGCTGGGACTACAGGCGCCCGCCACAACGCCCGGCTATTTTTTGGTTGCAGTTTGGCCGGGGCTGGGTTTGAACCCGCCACCCTCGGCATATGGGGCTGGCGCCCTACTCACTGAGCCACAGGCGCCGCCCCTCTTGGCTACCTTTTCATTCCAGTTGTTGCAACAGTCAACGGCCCAGTTGTAATCTGACAGCACCTTGTTCATTTTGCCATACCATAGTTCCTGTTTTGTGAACTGGCATGTCTTTGCCTCTCAGCTTAGAATAATTGTCTCCACCCACTCTGATTTTCACCCACAGCCAAACCTGGAAGTACCAGAGAGTTCGCACTACGGGACAACATTTGAACGATGGGAAGGGGAGCCCGTGTGTACATATGTACTTCTTCCAGCCTTCACAGCTCTGTAGAGTCCCTCCAGGGCCTCAGTAGCTTCCAGCAGAGATCATCTTGGTTACACACCCTTAGGTTGCCTTTTCTTCCTTCATATTTCATGCTTGCTGTCTCCCACTCCTGTTCTTTAGAATCATCTCCCAAAATAAACCACCTGCACATAAGAATTTGTGTTAGGGTGTTTGTGAAGAAGAAGCAGCAGCTAAGATCTATGCATTACCAGTTGTTAAATATTTTGATTCTCACCATTGTACAAATTTATGACACTATGGAAACTTTTACATGTACAGAAAAGCCAGGAGTATTCACAGTGTCAGAGTAGGAAAAAAAAGGTAAAAAACCCAAATGCCTTTCAATAAGAGAATAGATTATATAAATGTTTTATTTATTTATTTATTTATTTATTTTTTGCAGTTTTTTTTTGGCTGGGGCTGGGTTTGAACCTGTCACCTCCGGCATATGGGGCCGGTGCCCTACTCCTTTGAGCCACAGGCACCACCCCATTTGTGTATTTATTTATTTTTTGATACAGAGTCTCACTGTCACCCTTGGTAGAGTGCTATGGCATCACAGTTCACAGCAACCTCAAACTCTTTGGCTTAGGCAATTCTCTTGCTTCAGCCTCCCAAGTAGCTGGGACTACAGGTGCCCGCCACAACGCCCAGCAATTTTTTGTTGCAGTTGTCGCTGTTGTTTAGCTGGCCGGGCCGGGTTCAAACCTGCCAGACTCGGTGTATGTGGCTGGTGCCATAGCCACTGTGCTATGGACACCGAGCCATAAATGTTGTTTTACATTAGTGAAAATAAACACTGATCAAGATAGATGACTTTTTCTTTTCTTTTCTTTTCTTTTTTTGAGACAGGGTCTCACTATGTTGCCCTAGGTAGAATGCTGTGGCATCACAGCTTACAGCAGCCTCAAACTCTTGGGCTCAATTGATTCTCTTGCTTCAGCTTCACAAGCAGCTGGGAACACAGGCGCTGGCCACAGTGCCTAGCCATTTTTTTGTTGCAGTTGTCATTGCTGTTTAGCAGGCTCGGGCTGGGTTCGAACCCACCAGCCTCGGTGTATGTGGCCAGCACCCTACTCATTGAGCTATGAATGCCATCAGAAGATAGAAGACGTTTTCAAACAAAATATTTAGCAAAAAGATAATTTACAGATGAATAATTTTAACTGCAAATATATGAAGTTCAAAAGCATAAAAAAACTAAACAATATATTGAGATACATATATGTGTGTTAAAATTATAAAGAAACATGAAATTATAAACAAAATTCAAGGGTTTTTTTTTTTTGTTTGTTTTGTTTTTTAGAGAGAGTCTCACTTTGTTGCCCTTGGTAGAGTTCTGTGGCATCACAGCTCACAGCAACCTCCAGCTCTTGGGCTTAGGTGATTCTCTTGCCTCAGCCTCCTGAGTAGATGGGACTATAGGCGCCCAGCTATTTTTGTTGCAGTTTGGCCAGGGCCAGGTTGGAACTCTCTACCCTCGGTATATGGGGCCAGCACCCCACTCACTGAGCCACAGGCGCTGCCCAGTTTTTGTTGTTTTTAATGGAGATGGTCTCACTCTGTCACCCAGGCTGGAGTGCAGTGGTGCAGTCACAGCTCACTGCAGGTCTCAAACTCTTGGGTTCAATTGACCCATACCACACACCCAGCTACTTTTTAAAAAAAATTTTTGTAGGCTGGGCGAGGTGGCTCATGCCTGTAATCCTAACACTCTGGGAGCTTGAGAAGGGTGGATTGCTTGAGCTCAGGTGTTCAAGACCAGCCTGAGCAAAAGCAAGACCCCATCTGTGCTAAAAATGGAAAAACTGAGGCAAGAGGCTCACCTGAGCCCAATTGGCTTGGTGCCCATAGCTCAGTGGTTACAGCGCCAGCCGCATACACCAGGACTGGCAGGTTCGAGCCCTGGGTTTGGTAATGACAACTTTGATAAAAAAAAAAAAACAAATAGATAGGCTTTGTGGCGGGCGCCTGTAGTCCCTGCTACTTGGGAGGCTGAGGCAAGAGAATTGCTTAAGCCCAAGACTTTGAAGTTGTTGTGAGCTGTGACATCATGGCACCAAGGGTGATATAGTGAGATTCTGTCTCAAAAAAAAATTTTTTTTGGTAGAAGACAGAGGTCTCACTATTTTGGTCAAGCTGTTCTCAAAGTCCAACCCTCAAGTGATCTTCTTACATTGGCATCCCAAACTGCTGGGATTTCAGGCATGCGTCACTGTACTACTGGCCTATGATGTTAATTTGGGAAGGGAAAGGTGGAGGGACACATTGGTAAGAAGCACATAAGGCTCGATGCTGTTAATGTTTTCTTAAGCAGGTACGTGAGGGTTTATCATGATTTCTCATACCTCACATTTACTTCGTATTTTTTAGGATGAATGAAACATTTCATTCTACAAAAGACTGAAGGTCTGTAATACTAGCACTTTGGGAAGCTGAGGTGGGAGGATCACTTGAGGTGAAGAGTTCTGAGACCAGCTTGAGCAACATAGTAAGACCTTGTCTCTAAAAATTTTTTTTTAATTATCTGGGTGCGGTGGTACATGCCTGTATTCCCAACTACTGGGGGTAGAGATGGGAGGATTGCTTGAGCTCAGGAGTTGGAGGTTGCAGTGAGCTAAAATGATGTCACAGCACTCTAGCCCAGGTGACAGAGTAAGAAAGACCCTATCTTGAAAAAGGAAGAAAGGAAAGAAGTGAGGAAGGAAGTGGGGAAGGGAGGAAGGAAGGAAGGATGTTAGGTTTGATACTAGATTACTTTAAGAAGGGTGAGTGTGGCTCAGCGCCTGTAGCTCAAGTGGCTAAGGCGCCAGCCACATACACCAGGGCTGGCTGGTTGGAATCCAGCCCTGGCCCGCCAAACAACAATGACAGCTACAACCAACAAATAGCTGGGTGTTGTGGTGGGCACCTGTGGTCCCAGCTACTTGGGAGGCTGAGGGAAGAGAATCGCTTAAGTCCAGGAGTTGGAGGTTGCTGTGAGCTGTGATGCCACAGCACCCTACCCAGGGCGACAGCTTGAGGCTCTGTCTCAAAAAAAAAAAGAAAAGAAAAGAAAAGAAAAAGAAGTGTGAATGTGAAGTCTTTCTACTCTCCTAACACAGTCATTCCAGAAATGAACTGGGGAGAGCTGGTGTCCCTCTCTGAGGAAATTTTAAGGCCTTGATTCTCTTCTACCCTGTAAGATAATTAAACTTCATAATAGGACTATCTCTAGAAGACAAGACCCAGATTTAACGCTTTAAAGTGTTCCTATCTTAGTTGTTGGATAGAGTAGTGTGAAAAGTGGATTTTTTTTTTTTAAATTATCTGGAGCGGTACTAACAACTACAGATCTTTTTTGTGTGCTAAAAGGTGTCACTAAGGACTTTGTTGCTCAAAGTGTGGTCTTTGGCTGGTGAGGAAGCACTAGAAGCTTGTTGGAAGTGCAGCATCTCGACCCCACCTTAGAGGCTGAATTGTAAGATGCCTAGGTGTGGGGTGGCACCTATGGCTCAAAGGGGTAGGGCTCCGGCCCCATATGCCGGAGGTGGCGGGTTCAAACCCAGTCACAGCACCAGCCAAAAACTGCAAAAAAAAAAAAAAAAAAATTCCCCAGGTGATTATTGTGCATGTTAAAGTTTGAGAGGCAGCAGTCTAGGAGCCCTGCACCTTCACTTGCAGAAAGCACCATCCAGTGCCAGGAGAGGGGCAGCACGTGGGAATTCCTCAGGTTTACCTGTCTTTTTCCCAGCTTTCTCTTTCTTGGCTGTTTTTTGGCCTGTCTACTTACAAGTAGGAAAGACTTTACTATACTTCTCTTTCCAAATGTGCTGGGCTGTGGGACTCTCATCCAGTCAACAAAAAAGTATTGATAGCTGAGTACAATGGCTCATAAACCCAGCCTGTTAGGAGGCCAAGGCAGGAGGATTGCTTGAGCCCAGGAGTTCAAGACCAGCCTGGGCAGCATAGTAAGTACCCTGCTATGTTGCCTGAACTAATAAAGATGAAAACATATTGATCCTATCTTAAGCATTGAGGATGCCTTAGTGAGTAGAATGACATGGCTCTGATTCTTGAGGAGTTTACAATCTAATGGTATACAGGTACTAAATGAGTAAGTACAAGTTTAATGAATGCTAGAAAGACATACAGAATTTTATGGGAAAAGACATGGAGATAGGGTGCCAAGTGAAACTTTCCTGGGGAAGTGTTGCTTAAGCATAGAGGAGAAGGTGTTTACAGATGAATTATGGGTGAAGAGGGGGATTGATACAAGCCCAAGGGATACAAATTAATGGAGCTCTTTGTACATTTATGTTTGTATTTCTAATGCTTGCACAGTTATTGGCACATAATAAATGCTTAATAAGTGTTTTCAGAATTAGTAAGTGTTCTGTCATATTTCAGATGTCTACTCTCTGGCATTGGAGATAGTGGAAACTTTATTTTACATTTCAGAGGAAATAAGATCCCTTAATGGGGAAATGGGAAGGAAAGCTGACTGTTCTGTGAATTGCTAAATTGAAACTATGAGTGGGAATGAAAATTGATTTACATGAATTTTCTTCCCTGTAGCAACTCCACAATTTATTCTGTTCTGGAGAATTTTCAGTGTTTGGCTTCAAAACCAAGCTGTTCCTCCTTATTCTGAATTTCTTGGCCTGCTGTGAAACTAACATTTACTGTCTTTTACAACATACTCTGATTAGGTCATGGAAATTCACAGCTAGATCGAACTAGTTTATGGAAAATTTGAAACTTTCACTGCCCATTTTGCTTTGTGGTATTGGAAAGTGTTATGAATCATGACTCTTAAATCATTTTTTTCAAAAGTAATATTACAAAATGATAATTGCCATAATTTATTGAACACTTACTGCATGAATTATGTAGCAAAATCCTCCTATTAACTCTGCAAGAGAGTAAGTTGAGCCATATGAAAATTGGCAAATATCAGCAATTTCATATGGTTTAACCTAATATTTTCTTCAAACTCACGTTAGAAACCTATGAAGAAGTTAGGGAAAATCTGACAGCCATAGATGTACCCCAAAATTTATTTTTGAGTTTTGTTTATAGAGATCTTGAGAGAGTTATAGCTCCTCAGTAACACCTACCTCTTCCCCCCCATTAGCCCAGGCACTTTGTGTATATCTATTGTAGTTGTTCGCACTGTATTGAGGTGGTTTACAACCCACCTCTTCTGCCACACTGAGCTCTTGGGGGTGGAAATTTCATCTGTCTCAGTCATTTTTGCATTTATAGTACCCAGAATGATAAGTATTTCTTAAATTGATGAGTATTTCTTAAGAAACTTCTTGTGGAAACTAAAAACGTTTTTACTGATTTGTTATTGGGAAATGTAAAGTAATCATGCCATTGGGGCTTTTGCATTTTAGAATCAGTCAGGAGGGTATTGCATTTGGCATTCTTGGACTCTGAGGACTAGCTATGTCCAATTATAGACACTGTCTCTCCACCCCTCTCCAGAGAAAGATCCAAAGGTGGGTGCTCTGATAGCTCCCTCACCTCTTTTAGGTATTTGTTAAATATCACCTTCTCATTGTCACCCTATTTAAGACTGAAGCTATCCTGCCAACCTCTCTACTTGATGTTTTCCCCCATAGCATATATCAGCTTGTAGCATGGTTTTTTTTTTTTTGTTTTTTGAGACAGAGTCTCACTTTGTCACCCTTGGTAGAGTGTTGTGGCATCACAACTCACAGCAATCTCAAACTCTTGGTGCTCAAGCGATTCTCTTGCTTCAACCTCCCCAGTAGCTGGGCTACAGGCGCCCGCCACAACGCCCAGCTATTTTTAGAGACTACATCTTGCTCTGGCTCAGGCTGGTCTTGAACTCCTGAGCTCAGGTAATACGCCCGCTTTGGCCTCCCAGAGTGCTAGGATAACAGGCGTGAGCCACCGCACCTGGCCTGTAGCATGGTTTTTATTTTGATGTCATCTTTCCCGCCCCACTAGAATGTAAACTCCATGAAGGCAGGAGTTTTTGTCTCTTTTGTCCACTAATGTATCCCCAGCATCAGGAGTAATGTTCGGCGTACAAGAGATCTATAAAATTTGATTGAATGGGGCAGCGCCTGTGGCTCAATTGGTAGGGCGCTGGCCCCATACAGCCACAGTGGCGGGTTCAAACACGTCCCGGCCAAACTGCAACAAAAAAAAAGTCTTGGGCGTTGCGGCGGGTGCCTGTAGTCCCAGGGCTGAAGCAAGAGAATTACCTAAGCCCAAGAGCTGGAGGTTGTTATGAGCTGTGACACCACAGCTCTCTACGGAGGGCGATAAATGGAGACTCTGAGTTTAAAAAAAAACTTTTATTTTGATCGAATGGAATAAAATGAGCCTAATCGTTTTAGCGCAGGCTTTCACCTCTGTCCCCATTAGACTGGAGCTCTCACTCATCTCTGAAACTCCACAGCGCTGCTCACACAGGATTTTGCATTTTGAAACGAATTAATATATAAAATCTTTTTTCTTTTTCTTTTTTGAGATAGTCTTGCTGGGTGGAGCGCCCTGGCGTCACAACTCACAGTAACCTCAAACTTACGGGCTCAAGCGATCCTCTTCCCTCAGTCTCCCTGGTAGCTAGGGACTACAGGTGCCCGCCACAAGGCCGGTTCGTTTTCCCATTTTTAGAAGAGAAGGGGTCTGGCTCTTGCTTAGGCTGGTCTCCAACTGCTGAGCTCATGCAATCCACACACCCGGTCTCCCAGAGTTCTAGGATTACAGGTGTAAGCCTCCGTGCCTGGTCTTCAATTTTTAAATATTGAAATAAGTGGACAGTATTTTGGGGCGTATGCGGCGATTTTTCTCTTCAGTTTGTACGTGACATGATGATCCAGCCTGGTTTGGATCTTAACTTGCTTAGGTATTGAAGAAACTTACACTTCGCCAAGGGTCTCTAACCCATTTTTGTCTGAATAATTTCAAGGTGTCCCACACTTGGCCCCACGCATAGCCTCACTCACAATCACTTGTCCCAATTCCCCTTTTCCATTCCTTTCTCGGGGCGCCCCATCAAAGGCCCAGGGACCGAGATATAACCGCTCCAGCTCTACTCTTCCCAAGAGAGATGGGGTTTTCCTTGTTCAGGGACAGATAGAAGAGATTCCCAACCTTGTCGGGTGGGGCGATGGGAATGTAGGGGGAGGAAAAAAGTGTTACCAAAATTTTAGGCCTCAGTTCTGCAGCCCGTCCTGGAGGCAGCTGGGAGCCGGATGGCGGGCTAACTGAGGAGACCCACTGGCAAGCCAGGAGAGATGGGCACAAGGGGCGGGGGCAGAGTGCATGAGCTCCGCCCCTTCTCGCGGGGCCCCCTTCCCCTCTTTGGGAAGTATGGGGGCGGGGTTTGTTTACTCCTTGCACGCACCGCCGGCCCGACCAATCCGTGGAGAGCTACGCCTTACGTCACGCATCCCTGAGTCCAATCGGTGTGCACCGTGCTGCTCCGCCGCCAAAGCTCGCGCCGGGGAAGTGGGGCTGTAGCTGGGCCCGGTGAGGGCGGACGAAGTCTGCAGCTATCTCCGCTACGCAGCCGCCGCCGCCGCCGCCGCCCGGCACGCTGGGCGCGCCTTGACTCTTCCTCTTTGGGCAGGCTAGAGGATTCGCGCACAGTCGGCATCCCGGGGTTTCGAACTCCTGGGCTTCTACCGGACAGGCCGCAGCTCCCTGGCTGTGAGCCCCCCAAGTGCGGTGGCCTCAGAAGCGGCGGCGCCCGAAGACGCGCTCCAGGCTCTGCCCGACAGCCCTGTGTGGGCCGCCTGGTCCTCTGCAGCCGAACAGCGGTAAGGTCCTGGGCGAGGGCGCGGGCCCGGGTGCCAAGGGCCTTTGGCGCTTTCCTAGGCAGATTTCTCTCCCTGTGCGTAGGTGTCCCTCTGTGACCCTGAGTCCCATCTGTTTAGTCCTGCGGGTTCCCAGGCCTGCCTGAGTAACCCGTGAGTGTCTGGGTGAGAGTCGAAAGTTGGAGAAAGTCACCCCCTACACACACACATACACACACACATTGAGAATTGGGGGAGGTAATGTCCCTGAGTCACGTCTCGTGGAAGAGGGGAAGGGCTTCTTTTTTACTTTCTCATTCTTTTCAGAAAAGGATGGCTTCTTAATATGGTTTTCTAACTTTTCCTCTTCATTACATGACCCACATGCCTCTGTCTGTCTCTACCAGGTGTATTTTTTGTTGTTGCTTTTTGGTTTTTATAGTTGTAAAGCCTTTTTGCTTGGAAGGAAACCTCCATGTAAGGGAACTTTTTTCTAAAGTAGAGGATCACTCTTGGGCCTAGACTCCTTTGAGAAATTCTGGAAAGATCCCTCTTCACAGAGTAGTGTAAAGGTTTCCGTAGGACCTCACTGAAATCCTATGATTGACGTCTCTCTGTACTGAGAGACAGTACGATGAAATGGATGAGCTCTCAGCCCGGTGCCAGCCTGTGCTAGCTTCCATTGTATGGTCTCAGTTTCTTCATCTGTAAAATAGTACCTACCTATTCGGGGTATTGTGGGAGTAAATGGACTGATTTATGAAATGGACTTGTAACAAAAACTCCCTAGGTATGAAGTGTCCTGCATGAGTTAGGGATTTTTATTATTGACTGCTACGGATGCTGGCCCAGAAGAGTACCCTGTATTGTTGTTTCCCTTTTTCTGTTGAAACAGTTATCAGGTTTATTCTTTGTACACAGTCGTTGCAGAAGCTCTTTTTGAGCCCTTGCATACTTTTCTTTTCTTCACTGTGTCTTAGGGGCACAGACTCCCTGCCCCACTTACTTGCTCTCTTTTAGTAAGTCAGTAGTTCTTTCTTCTTCTTCTCCCCCACATCTTAGTTTTGTGTCCTTTCATTTGACTTCCACAGCTTCATTTATTCTGGGCCACTTGTTTTCTTTTCTCTTAATGGATTGAAATCATTTTTCCCTAATAAATATAGTTGAAATTATTAAACTGTTCTCTCTATGGCATAATCATGATCTGCCTCTGCTCAGAATTAAATACAAAATAGTTTAATTGATCTTTAATTGCATCTTGTTTCTCCATTTTATTGGTTAGCTTGTAAGTTAGCTAAACTTTTATCACTATCATATAACCATAATTAATCTTTAAGGGTAGTGTTTATTCTCAAATAACTCTAGGAGAAAAATCAAATGCCAAGAGCCCAGATTCTATCACACTTGTATGCTGGCTTTGGATGTGTTTGTTATTTATTAGAACATCTTGTGCCTGGAACTCGTCTAGTCTAAGGGCAGATGTGATGCCTGTAGAGTTGTTCTGGCAGTGTAGTTTCAGTTTCAACAGTGTGGCACTTAACATTTGTTATTAATAATAAAAGCCCAAGACTTACTAAACTCTTACTTTCCAGTTCTCTTCATTTCTAGATGTTTAAGAAAGAAAGAAAACTGGCCAGGTGAGGTGTCTCATGCCTATAATCCTAGCACTTTGGGAAACAAAGGCACAAGGATTGCTTGAGGGAGGCCTAGGAATTTGAGACCAACCTGGGCAATAGTAAGACCCTGCCTCTTCAAAAAATTTTTAAAAATTTAGCTGCATGGTGGTGCCCTTCTGTAGTCCTAGGTGCTCAGGAGGGTGAGGCAGGAGAATCACTTCAGCCTAGTGGGTTGAGGTTGCAGTGAGCTATGATGATGCTGCTGCACTCTAGCTAGGGCAATAGAGCGAGACCCTGTCCCAAAAGAAAAGAAAGTACTATAGTTCACTTTCCAAATTCTAAAATGAGACTCTTTTTTTTTGTTGTTGTTGTTGCAGTTTGGCCGGGGCTGGGTTCGAACCTGCCACCCTCGGCATATGGGGCCGGCGCCCTACTCACTGAGCCACAGGCGCCGCCTACTTTCCAAATTCTATTGCAAGAAGAAAAAAATAAAAATTAAAAAAAGAAAAGAAAGAAAACTAATTTTTTCTAGTGAGTAATGCTTTATGTTCTCATTTTGTCATCATGTAATGCCCACCCCAGTTCTTGTGGATGTGTAGAATAACTGGCACATTCAAATTTTTCCCTTGTAGCCAGAATTCTTAACTGTCTGAGCTATGTGCTCTCAATACAAGTTGAAATGGGTGTACATTCTTGTCATCATCTTCTAAAGTCTTATCACAATGTGTATTGTAATGGATCTTAGAAGAAACTAAAAAGCGTAAATTGAGAGTTCTTTTAGATCATAGATTTTAAAATGCAATGGATTTTAAAGGTTAATAAATACATTCACTCTTCATAGTTGAATCCATTTTATTTTATTTTTAATTTTTTAATTTCAAGTATTACAGGGATACAAATATTTTTGGCTACATGGATTGCTTTAATAACGCTAGATTAAAAAAATAATGCTAATGAGAGGTGTCAGCCTAGCTCACGGCAACCTTAGACTCCTGAGTTCAAGTGATCTTCCTGCCCCAGCCTCCCAAGTAGCAAGGAATAAAGGCTTGTACCATGATGCCCAGTTAATTAAATCTCAGCTTTTCAGTTTATTAGGTGGATAACCCTAAGTGAATTATGTAAACACTCTGGGCCTCAGTTTCCTGATCTATAAAATGGGGTTAATAACAGTATCTATCTTACATGGTTGTTGAAATAATTAAATTAATGTATATATAAAGCATTTGGAATGGTTTCTGGCATCTTAGTGTGATATGTATATATATATATGTTGCCAATTATTATTGTTTTTTGAAATTTTTTGTCTATGTTCTTCCAATTTTTTTTTTTTTGAGACAGAGTCTCACTTTGATGCCCTTGATAGAGTACAGTGGCTTCATAGCTCACAGCAAGGACTATAGGTGCCTGCAATAATTGGCTATTTTTAGAAATGGGGTCTCACTCTGCTCAGGCTAGTCTCTAACTCCTGACCTCAGGCGATCCACCCGTCTCAGTCCCCCAGAGTGTAGGATTACAGGTTTTATGTTCTCCCAATTCTTTTTTTTTTTTTTTTTTTGTAGAGACAGAGTCTCACTGTACCGCCTTCTGGTAGAGTGCCGTGGCATCACACGGCTCACAGCAACCTCTAACTCTTGGGCTTACGCGATTCTCTTGCCTCAGCCTCCCGAGCAGCTGGGACTACAGGCGCCTGCCACAACGCCCGGCTATTTTTTGTTGCAGTTTGGCCGGGGCTGGGTCCGAACCCGCCACCCTCAGCATATGGGGCCGGCGCCCTACTCACTGAGCCACAGGAGCCGCCCTGTTCTCCCAATTCTTAACATCATGCTCTCCCAATTCGTTAATGGAATATTTTTTGGTAGGACTTTATATTTATTGTATGAAATTTTATTTTGTTAGATTGCTTCCGGCCTGTTGACATTTGTTCATCCAATAAATATCAAATTTGTGCATTTGATAAACTAAGTTTTTTTTTTAATTTTTTAAAAATTTATTATGAATTGACTAATCACAAAGATGGGAGACTAAAAAACAAATTTAGGATGTGCTGAGGTAGAAAAACAGTGAATTACCAGTGAGAAAGAATTTTAATGTTAGTAATTTTTTTTTTTTTTTTTTTTTTAATTTGGCCGGGGCTGGGTTTGAACCCGCCACCTCCGGCATATGGGACCGGCGCCTGTACCCGCTGAGCCACAGGCGCCGCCCAATGTTAGTAATTTTTGTAGCATTTTAGTACTTTCCTTTAAATGAATAAGTCATAGATCAATGTATTTTTCACGTATAAAGCTGAAAATCATAAAATGAGAAAAAGTATGCTAGAAAAATCACAAATTTTCAGTGTAAAAGCCATTGTGAATCTATAAATAAAATGATTTTGGCCAACAAAATAGTACAATGGGTAGTATGCACTAAGGTACATGCATGCAAACTTCTGTGCAGTTAAACACGACACAATTTCTAAAAAAAATAAAAAATAAAAAAAAATATATATATATAGCTAGATAGATAGATAAACCAGCTGGGCATGGTGGCTCACGCCTGTAATCCTAGCATTCTAGAAGGTTCAGACAGGTAGACTCCTTAAACTCAGGAGTTTGAGATCAGGCTGAGCAACAGTGAGACCCCTGTCTCTAAAAATGAAACTACTCAGACGATGTGGTGGGAGCCTGTAGTCCCAGCTAACTAGGGAGGCTGAGGCAAGAGGATCACTTGAACCTCAAAGTTTGAGGTTGCTGTGAACTATGACACCATGGCACTCTACCGAGGGCAACTGAGTAAGACTTTGTCTCAAAAATAAAATAAAAATAAAAATAGGGGTGGTGCCTGTGGCTCAAAGGAGTAGGGCACTGGCCTCATATGCCGGAGGTGGTGGGTTCAAAACCAGCCCCGGAAAAAAAAAATAAAAAAAACCCAGCCCCGGCCAAAAACTGCAAAAAAATAAAAATAAGAATAAAGATAGACTGTAAGTTACCTATACTTTTTTTTTTTTATTGTTAAATCATAGCTGTGTACATGAGTGCAATCAAGGGGTACAATGTGCTGGTTTCATAAACAATCTAAAATATTCTCAACAAACTGTTCAATGTAGCCTTCATGGCATTTTCTTAGTTATTGTATGTAGACATTTGTATTCTGCCTTTAGTAAGTTTTGCTGTACCCATTCTAAGATGCACCGTAGGTGTGGCCCCACACTAACCTCCTCCCTCCCCTCCCCTTCCTTGGCCCTTTCCTCATAGTCTTGTGATATAGTTGGGTTATAGCCTATGTGAAAGCTATAATTTAGCTTCATAGTAGGGCTGAGTGCATTGGATACTTTTTCTTCCATTCCTGAGATACTTTGCTAAGAAGAATATGTTTCAGCTCCATCCATGTAAACATGAAAGAGGTAAAGTCTCCATCTTTCTTTAAGGCTGCATAATATTCCATGGTATACATGTACCACAATTTGCTAGTCCATTCGTGGGTCCATGAGCACTTGGGCTTCTTCCATGACTTAGCAATTATGAATTGAGCTGCAATAAACATTCTGGTACAGATGTCTTCGTTATATTGTGATTTTTGGTCTTCTGGGTATAAACCTAGTAAAGGAATTATAGGAGCGATTGGCAGGTCTATTTTTAGGTCTCTAAGTATTCTCCAAACATCCTTCCAGAAGGAACGTATTAGTGTGCATACCCACCAGCAGTGTAGAAGTGTGCCCTTTTCTCCACATCCACGCCAACATCTCTGGTTTTGGTATTTTGTTATGTGGGCTACTCTTACTGGGGTTAGGTGATATCTCAAAGTAGTTTTGATTTGCTTTTCTCTGATGATTAAGGATGATGACCTTTTTTTCATGTGTATGTAGATGATGCGTCTGTCTTCTTTAGAGAAGTTTCTCTTCAAGTCCCTTGCCCGCCCTGAGATGGGATCACGTGTTCTTTTCTTGCTAATATGTTTGAGTTCTCTGTGGATTCTGGTTATTAGACCTTTATTGGAGGTATAACCTGCAAATATTTTCTCCCATTCCGAGGGCTGTCTGCTTGCTTTACTTACTATGTTCTTGGCTGTGCAGAAGCTTTTTAGTTTGATCAGGTCCCAGGAGTGTATTTTTGATACTGCTTCAATTGCCTGGGGAGTCCTCCTCATAAAATATTCACCCAGGCCGATTCCTTCAAGAGTTTTCCCTGCACTTTCTTCAAGTATTTTTATAGTTTCATGTCTTAAGTTTAAATTTTTTATCCAGTGAGAGTCTATCTTAGTTAATGGTGAAAGGTGTGGGTCCAGTTTCAATCTTCTGCAGGTTGCCAGCCAGTTCACCCAGCACCATTTGTTAAATAGTGAATCTTTTCCCCACTGAATGTTTTTAATTGGCTTGTCAAAGATCGAATAACGGTAAGTAGCTGGATTCATCTCTTGGTTCTCTATTCTGTTCCAGACGTCTACTTCTCTGTTTTTGTGCCAATACCATGCTGTTTTGATCACTATCGATTTATAGTACAGTCTCAGGTCTGGTAGCATGATTCCTCCTGCTGTGTTTTTATTGCTGAGTAATGTTTTGGCTATTCGAGGTTTTTTCTGATTCCATATAAAACAAAGTATTATTTGTTCAAGATCTTTAAAATATGACAATGGAGCTTTAATAGAAATTGCATTAAAATTGTATATTGCTTTTGGTAGTATAGACATTTTAACAATGTTGATTCTTCCCAGCCATGAGCATGGTATGTTTCTCCATTTGTTAACATCTTCAGCGACTTCTTTTCTTAAAGTTTCATAGTTCTCTTTGTAGAGATCCTTCACATCCTTTGTTAGGTATACTTCCAAATATTTCATCTTCTTTGGCACTACTGTGAAAGGAATAGAGTCCTTGACTGTTTTTTTGGCTTGGTTATTGTTGGTATAAAGAAAGGCTACAGATTTATGGGTGTTGATTTTGTAGCCTGAGACATTGCTATATTCCTTGATCACTTCTAGAAGTTTTGTGTTTCTAGTGTTTTCCAGATACACGATCATATCATCTGCGAAGAGTGAAAGTTTGATCTCTTCTGACCCTATGTGGATACCCTTGATCACCTTTTCTCCCTAATTGCAAAGGCTAAAACTTCCATTACAATGTTAAAGAGCAATGGAGACAATGGGCAACCTTGCCTGGTACCTGATCTAAGTGGAAATGATTTCAGTTTAACTCCATTCAATATGATATTGGCTGTAGGTTTGCTGTAGATGACCTCTATTAGTTTAAGAAATGTCCGTTCTTTACCAGTTTTCTTAAGTGAAGGGATGCTGGATATTATCAAAAGCTTTTTCTGCATCAATTGAAAGAATCATATGGTCCTTATTTTTTAGTTTGTTTATGTGCTGTATTACATTTATAGATTTACGTACATTGAACCAGCCTTGAGACCCTGGGATAAATTCCACTTGGTCGTGGTGTATAATTTTTTTGATGTGTTGTTGGATTCTGTTTGTTAGGATCTTATTGAGTATTTTAGCATCAATATTCATTAGTGATATTGGTCTATAATTTTCTTTTCTTGTTGGGTATTTCCCTGGTTTGGGGATCAAGGTGATGTTTGCTTTGTAGAATGTGTTGGGTAATATTCCTTCTTTTTCTATATTTTGGAAGAGGTTTAGTAATATAGGTACTAGTTCTTCTTTGAAGGTTTGGTAGAATTCTGACGTAAAGCCATCTGGTCCTGGGCTTTTCTTTTTAGGGAGATTTTGTATAGTTGATGCTATTTCAGAACTTGATATAGGCCTGTTCAACATTTCCACTTCATTCTGGCTAAGTCCTGGTAGGTGGCATACTTCCAGGTATTGGTCGATTTCTTTCAGATTTTCATATTTCTGAGAGTAGAGTTTCTTGTAGTATTCGTTAAGGATTTTTTGAATTTCTGAGGGGTCTGTTGTTATTTCATCGTTACCATTTCTGATTGATGAAATTAGAGATTTTACTCTTTTTTTCCTGGTTAGGTTGGCTAAAGGTTTATCTATTTTATTGATCTTTTCAAAAAACCAACTTTTGGATTTATTGATCTGTTGTATAATTCTTTTTTTCAATTTCATTTAATTCTGCTCTGATTTTGATTATTTCTTTTCTTCTGCTGGGTTTGGGGTTGGAGTGTTTTTCCTTCTCCAGTTGCTTGAGATGTCCCATTAAGTTATTAACTTCCTCTCTTTCTGTTCTCTTGAGGAAGGCTTGCAGTGCTATAAATTTCCCTCTTAGGACTGCCTTTGCAGTATCCCAGATGTTCTGGTAATTCGTGTCTTGATTGTTGTTTTGTTCCAAAAATTTGGTGATTTCCTTCTTAATCTCTTGTATAACCCATGTATCCTTCAGCATAAGGTTGTTTAGCTTCCATGTTTTTGTATGTATATGCAGGTTCCTGTTGTTATTGAATTCAACTTTTATTCCATGATGGTCTGAGAAGATGCAAGGAATAATTTCTATTTTTTTAAATTTGCTGAGGTTAGATTTGTGGCCTAGGATGTGGTCGCTTTTGGAGTATGTTCTGTCGGCTGATGAGAAGAATGTGTATTCAGTATTTTTGAGATGAAATGTTCTGTAGATGTCTGTTAAGTCCAGATGTTGAATGGTTAAGCTTAAATCTAAAATTTTTTTGCTTAGCTTCTTTTTGGAGGATCTATCCAGCACTGCTAACGGGGTGTTAAAATCTCCAACTACTATGGAACTGGAGGAAATCAAGTTGCTCATGTCTGTTAGAGTTTCTCTTATAAATTAGGGTGTGTTCTGGTTTGGTGCATAAATATTAATTATTGAAATCTCATCATATTGAGTATTACCTTTAACAAACATGAAGTGTCCATCCTTATCCTTCCTTATTTCGGTTGGTTTAAAGCCTATTGCATCTGTGAATAGGATTGCAATGCCTGCTTTTTTCTGCTTTCCATTTGCCTGGAGTATAGATGACCATCCCTTTACCTGTTTGTCTTTTAATGTAAGATGCAATTCTTGTATGCAGCAGATATCTGGCTTGAATTTTTGTATCCAGTCAACCTGTGCCTCTTTAGAGGACAATTTAAACCATTCACATTAATTGAGAATATCGATAAGCCTTTTGAGAGTCCAGTGGACATTTTTAATCCTTTTGTGACTGTGGAAGTTGGAATTTGATCAACAATTTCTGGGTGGGTTTACTTTTGTGGTGGAGGATTATGTTAGTCTTTATGGAGGATAGGTCTGAGAATATCCTGGAGAGCTGGTTTAGTTATGGCAAATTTTTTCAACATGTGAATGTCATTGAAGTATTTAATTTCTCCGTCATAAATGAAACTCAGTTTAGCTGGGTACAGGATCTTGGGTTGAAAGTTATTTTGTTTAGGGAGATTAAAAGTCGATGACCATCCTGTACTAGCTTGAAAGGTTTCAGCAGAGAGATCTTCAGTTATTCTAATATTCTTCTCCTTGTAGGTGATGGTTTTCTTTTGTCTGGCTGCTTTCAGAATTTTCTCCTTCATATTAACTTTAGTGTAATTGATTATGATGTGTCTGGGGGATGTCTTATTCAGGTTGAGTCATGCTGGAGTTCTGAATCTGTCTGCTATCTGAATTTCAGAATCTCTTGGCATGTCTGAAAAGTTCTCCTTCATAATCTCATGGAGAAGAGACTCTGTGCCTTGTGAAGCCATTTTGTCGCTTTCAGGGATCCCTGTAAGACGAATATTGGTTTTCTTTGAATTATCCCAGAGCTCTCTGAGAGAGTGATCTGTTTTTGCCCTCTATTTCTCTTCCTCTTTGAGAGTTTGGGAGCGTTTGAAAACTTTGTCTTCAGTGTCAGAAATCCTTTCTTCTACTTGCTCCATTCTGTTACTGAGGAATTCTACTGTGTTTCTCAGATCTTTGCGGGCTGCAACTTCTTGTCTCAATGTGTCAAAATCTTTGGTCATTTGATGTTTGAATTCATTGAATTCTTGAGATATCTTTTGGGTTACTTCTTGGAATTCTAATTCGATCTTATTTGCTATTCAGATTCTGATTTCAATTTCTGACATCTCAGCTATTTGTTTGTGCATGGGATCTTGTGCTGTTTCTGCCCCCATTGATCCTTGGGGGAGTTGATCTACTCTGATTATTCCTATTGCCAGAGATTTTGTGTTGATTTCTCCTCATGATTGTTTTTCACCGTTGCCTCTGGACATCCTCAGACTTGGCGAGGAGTCTCTCCATGATTAGACCCCAGCAGGATCACTCTATTGTTGCTGGGTCTTTGTAGGGAGTGACTCTGTGTAGTTCCTCTGGGGCTGCCCCAGCTGGGGAGTTCTGGTTGTGGAAGCAGCTCCAGAGTGTGACACACCTGGATCCAGCAACAGGGCAGGAGGTGGTGCGCACGGTTCTGGGAGTGCTTGGCACAGTGACTTTGGCACAGAGAGCCCAAGGCTCCAGCAGTCTCTGGCCAGGAGAAGGGCTCTGTACAGAGGTAGGGAGGACTCCGGAGGGCACATGGCTATCAGAGTCCCTGGCCAGACAAGCTGGCCAGTGTGGAGGCAGGGAGGGTACAGGAGGGAAGACGCAGGGTTGCACGGTTCCTGCAGTTCCTGGTCAGGGCATGTGGAAGCCCGGTGGGCACGGGTTGCGGGTCAGGAGTCTGGTGCAGCTCTTATGGAGGTCCAGGTGGCATCAAGCCCAGGAGTTTGAGGTTGCTATGAGTTGTGACGCCACGGCACTCTACCCAGGGCAACAGCCCAAGGCTCCAGTGTGCCAAAACCAGTCTTACTATGCCCCTGAGGTTTAAGACTGTAATGCAGCTCAGTCCCCACCTTTAGGCTGCTCAGTCACTAGGTTACTAGCTCCCACCCAATCCTTGCTCTGCAACCCTGAGGGTGGAGCTTGCCAGGGCAGTTCTCTCACAATGGCTCCCTGCTGCCTACAGCCAAACACTATTAGCTCCGTCTGGCTCAGCGGCTCAGTCTGGGGCCCTAGACAATGCCCAAAGTTCTCTACACTCCTGCTCAAGCTCTCACCAAGGCAGTTCAACTGAATGCCAAGTCTAAAAACACCGAAACTGTTCACAGGTAAGGCCTTTCTGGTTTGCAGTCTCACTGCTGTTTGTACTTACAGCTGCCGGCAGGATTAGGTCGATTGAACACACACAACCACTTGCCAGTTTTCCACTGTTTTTGTCCTCCTGTTGGGGTCCAGAAGTCCCTTGCTGACTCCCTGGATTCTCAAAGGGATGATTATAGGCAGATCCCACCAGCCAGAGATGCCTAGATTCTTATCTCCCCAGACTCACTGTGCTCTGTTGCAGGGAAGCTGTTACTCAGCCGCCATCTTGGATTGTTGTCCCTGATAAACTATAAGTTTGATAATGCTGGCATTCATGCAAATCTTTTATTAAAATTTTGACTAGATAGGCAGGGTGGCTTACTCCTGTGATCTTAGTGCTTTTGGAGGCCCAAGTAGGGGAGGATTGCTTCAGCACTGGAGTTGGAGACCAGACTGGGCAACACAGTGATTCCTTATCTCTACCAAAAATTAAAAAAATTAGCCACGCATGGTGGCATTCACATGTAGTCCAGCTGCTTGGGAGGCACCTATAGTCCTAGTTACTCAAAAGGGTTAGATATGGATTGCTTGAGCTTGGGAGTTCGAGGCTGCAATGTGCTATGATTGTGCATTTGCACACTAGCTAGGATCATCGAGTGAGACCTGTCTCTTAAAAAAGCATAATAATAAGTAAATAAATAAAATGTTGGCTTGGCAGTGCCAAGATCAGAGCGCTTGCCCTGGTTATGCCCTCTCTGGGTGATAAGAAATTTATTAATTCTTTGGTTTAAGTTGGTCAGCCAGTTAGAAATTCAGCTAATTTATCATTATCTACTTCAAATATTTCCAAGTTTACACAACAAATATACAAGGAACTTGGAAAGTTGCCTTACTAGAACAGAGATTTTTTTTTTTTTTGAGACAGAGTCTCAATTTGTTTCCCTTTGTAAAGTAGAACTAAGATTTTATATACCTTATTATTATTATTTTTTTTACCTTATCTGTTTAATAATTGTCAGGAAAAGAGCTTTAATCTGTCATTACTTGTCGTTTAGGAAACTTTACTGCTTTCCAGTAGCATATGTTGATTACTACTTTTTCTTTTCTTTTTTTCCAGGAAAGGATTGTTTTAAATTCAAGTAAAAATATGGAATACTTCGTGAATTGACATGTCATCTCTGTGTAGGAACCATGCTAATAAGATTCCATTTCTCTCTCTCTCTCTCTCTCTCTCTCTCTCTCACACACACACACACACACACACACACACACACACACACACACACACACACATTTTCTTTATCCACTTATCTCTTGGACACCAAGTCTGATTCCATGTCTTGCCTATTGTTAACAGTGCTGCAGTAACATGGGGGTTCAATATAGTAATATCCTTTCCTTTGTATACATTTCCATTAGTGGGATTGCTGGATCATATGGTAGTTCTATTTGTAAATATTGAGGAAATTAGCCTTTTTTTGAGACAGAGTCTCACTATGTCACCCTAGGTAGAGTGCGGTAACATCACAGCTCACTGCAACCTCAAACTCTTGGGCATAAGCGATTCTCTTGCCTCAGCCTCCCAAGTACCTGGGACTCCAGGTGTCTGCGACAATGCCTGGCTATTTTTGTTGTTGTTACGGTTGTCATTGTTGTTTAGCAGGCCTGGGCCAGGTTTGAACCTACCAGCCTGGGTATATGTAGCTGGCGCCCTACCCACTGAGCTATGCGTGCCGCCCTAGCCCTTGTTTTTGATTGATCATCCTTTCACTAATGTTACTGTTTACTATAATTTAAAAAACAACACATTCTTTGTAGTGTTTTATATGCTATATTAAGTTCAGCTGTATTTCAGTTAATTGGTTAAATCATGATGATGAGCTATGTGACTCTATTATACTGACTGACTTATTATAAATAGAATTAAGTATGTACTTAGATAAGATGTATACTATTTAACTTCTTTGTAACATAAATACTTAATTATAAGGCCTGTATGTCCTTTGGTATATATTTTATGTCTTTTTGACTTGTTAAAAAATTAAATATATACATATAGGCTAAAAATAAATGTGGATATTATGAAGTGCTATAAAATCTTAAAGTTGTGATGAAAGAAGAGAAAAAAGTTAATAGTGTTCCCATAAGTAGGCCTACCTTTATTCTTACGGGCTGTTTACCTTACACAGAATCTAATATTTCCTCAAGAAGAAGACAGGAAATCAAGAGGTGAGGATGAGAAAAGAAATAATGCTTTCTAGACTCTTTTGGGCCAGCGTTTGCCTTTCTGACCTTTTTCTTTAATATCTGATACATTCGAGGCTGGGTGTGGTGGCTCACACCCGTAATCCTAGCACTCTGGGAGGCAGAGGCCAGAAGATGGCTTGAACTCTGGATTTTAAGACCAGCCTGAGCAGGAGTGAAACCCTCTTTCTACCAAAAATAGAAAAGAAAATTAGCCAAGCATGATGGCATAGGCCTCTAGTCCCAGCTACTTGGGAGGCTGAGGCAGGAGGGTCATGTGAGCCTAGGAGTTTGAGGTTGCTGGGAGCTCTGATGATGCCATTGTACTCTACCCAGGGTGACAGAGCAAGACCCTATTTCCAAAGAACAGTAACACCACCGACAACAAAAACCCACTAAAATATTTGACTGCTTTCAACTTTTTTTTTTAATTGGGGATTCATTGAGGGTATAAGAAACCAGGTTACACTGATTGTAATTGTTAGGCAAAGTTCCTCTTGCAATCGTGTCTTGCTTTCAACTTTTTAATTTTCTAAAAGTCTTCCTTACAATTTTAGTCCTACACAACAGAGATAAAAGCATGTTAAGAAAACACTTTTAGTTGAAATATGACAGATTAAACAAATGCACATATAATAACTATGCAGCTTGATGAATTTTCTGTAAATACATCTGTGTAACCACATCCTAGATCCAGAAACAGAGCATTACCAGTACCCTGGTACCACTTTCCAGTCATGAACCTCTTTCCCAGGGGAACTATACTGACTTCTGACAGCATGGATTGGTAAAATCACCTTTAACCATATCTTTTAGTTCTTGTGATGGTTATAAATCTAAGTTATCTAATTATTGCTCTATTTCTTGTTAAAAAACATCTTACTTTGAACTAATTTTAGACTTAACAGGAAAGTTGCAAAAGAAGTACCAAGAGTTCAGTTGTCTCCTTCATTCCTTTTCCCCTCAATGTATTACATAACTGTATAGCCATCAAGAGTAATATGATAACTGATTAATATCAGTTTAACATTATTCACCATACTACAGACCTTATTCGAATTTCACCATTTTTTTCACTGATGACATTTTCCTGTTCTGGGCTGCTATCCAGGATATGCACTCCATTTAGTTATTATTTTTCCTTAGTTTTTTCTCTCTCTCTCTTTTTTAACAACCTTCAGTTTTTCCTTGTCTTTCATGACGTTGACACTTTTCGAGAGTGCTGATCAACTGTTTTCCAGAATGTCCTTGTATTTGGCTTTGTCTAGTGTTTTTTCATGACTGGAATGAAGTTATGCATTTTTAATAAAAAGATCAAACAGTGATATTGTGTCTGTCACAGGGCATTACACCAAAGAGTTTATTATGTTGATGTATTTTATCATTAGTGGTGTTTACTTTGATCATTTGGTTAAAATGGTGTGAGTCTTTACATTTAGAGTCCTAATCCTTTTGGAGTTTATTCTTGCATATAATGTGAAATATGGGGAATATGTGAAATATGATCTAATTTTTTTTTTTTCAATTTTTTGGCCGGGGCTGGGTTTGAACCCACCACCCCTGGTATATGGGGCCAGCGCCCTACTCCTTGAGCCACATGTGCTGCCCTGATCTAATTTTATCATTTTCCAAATGACTATTCAGCACCATCTATTTATTAGAAAACTCATCTTTTCAGTTGATACAGAAAAAAAACTGACAAAATTTGATACCCTTTTATGATAAAACTCAACAAACTTGGAATAGAAGGAGACTGCTACAACATAGCCAATATATGAAAAACCCATAGCTAACAAGAAACTCAATGGAGAAAGCCTGAAAGTACTCACTCTAACATTGGGAAAATAACAAGAATATCTGCTTTCACTACCTCCTTTTTTTTTTTAAAGACAGAGTCCAGTGGTGTCATTGTAGCTCACTTTTTTTTTTGAGATAGAGTCTTTTTTTTTTTTTTTTGCGGTTTTTTGCTGTGGCTGGGTTTGAACCCTCCACCCCACCTCCGGCATATGGGGCCAGCGCCCTATCCCTTTGAGCCACAGGTTCCGCCCTAGTCAGAGTCTTACTCTGTTGCCCTAGGCTAGAATGCCATGGTGTCAGCCTAGCTGAAAGCAACCTCAGACTCCTGGGTCCAAGCAATCCTCCTGTCTCAGCCTCCCAACTAGGCACAACTACAGGTGCCCCCCATAATACCTGGCTAATTTTTCTATTTTTCATAGAGACAGGGTCTCTTGCTCAGGCCGGTCTCGAACTCTTGAGCTCAAGGGATCTCTCCTCCATGGCCTCCCAAAGTGCTTGAATTACAGGCATGAGCCACCATGTCCAGCCTCAATTTTACTCCTATACACTATCAATGAACAATCTGACAAGAAAATTAAGAAAAAAATTCCGTTTATGCTAACATTATAAAAAATAAATAAGCTGGGTATGATGACTCACTCCTGTAATCCTAGCACTCTGGGGCTAGGTTTGGGCCAAGGTTAGGGGATCACCTTGAGGCCAGGATTTCCAGACTAGCCTGAGCAAAACAGGGAGACCCCTTCATCTCTACAAAAAATAGAAAACTTGCTCATTTTTCTTACTGCGGGGTCAGGTGCACGTTTGAATAGAAGTAGAGCTCCCCTTGGAATGCTCAGCTCAAAGGACCTTACTGCTGGTAGGATGGGACGACATATGTCCCTCTGCAAAGCCAATATGGCAGTGATGTTCCAGCATTTCATAACCTTTCCTGAGGAATTTAACTGCCTGCCAGGGTGAACACAGGAGCATCTTTCTGAAGACCATTGGGAAGACTTTGGAGTTAAGAGCTTTGCTTTTCCCCGGGTACTGTTACCAGAAACCTGCTTGTTGGCACAAAGGTCTAGCATCTTGTCTGGAGCCCAAGTATAGATCTGAGAGGGAAGCTTAGCCCTCTTCAACCCTATTCTGAAATTAGGTCTGAGGAAAGAACAAGGTACATATAAATGCTAAACAAGCACTGGGTTTTGACATAAGCAGCAATGAGACAATTGCAAGTCATCAACACCAGACTACCTCACAACAGCTTTAATTGGGCAACAGACTGATCTAGCAATATTCCTCCTGAGAGACCAACTATGGACTGCTATGCATTTGAGTGTCTTCATGCCCCTGATTAACCTTCTGGGACCTAGTGGTAATACATTTCAACATTAATTTCCACCCCTGAGTATGGATTGTATGTGATGTGCAGGAATAAAGCTCTCCTTTTGTATATTAAAACAAAAAAAAAATAAGGTACTGATCTTAGTGCCTTTGGAAATGAATGGAATCTGTAAAAATAAAGACAAAAAGTATTGAACAGAAAAAAAATAAATTAAATAAATAAAAAAAAATAGAAAACTTATCCAGGTATGATAATGTTTGTTTATAGTCCTAGCTACTCTGAAGGCTGAGAGGAGGCTCCGTTGAGCCCAGGAGTTTGAGGTTTCACTGAGCTATGTATGATGACACCCAATAAGAGAGCAAGACCCTGTCTCAAAACTTAAAAAGAAAAAAATAAAAGGACAGAGTATTATGAATAAACAATGAAGAAGATGAAAGACTTACACACTGAAAACTACAAAATGTTGCTGAAGAAATTAAAGAAGACATAAATAAATGGAAAGACATCCTGATCCCATTTTCGTAGGTTGGAAGACTTAACATGATTAGAAGGTCAGTACTACCCAAAGCCGTGTAGAGATTCAAGGCCATCCCTGTCAGAATCCCGGTGACTATTTTGTAGAAATAGAAAAAATCATTCTAAAATTCATATGGAATCTCAAGGGACCCTGAATAGCCAAAACAGTCTTGAAAAAGAACAGAGTTGGAGGTCTTAACACTTCCCAGTTTCAAAGCTTGATACAGTCACCTTGAGCATGCTGAGTGCTATGGGCTAAGTAGGGGCTGCAGGCCAGTGGGGATGCAGATGAAAAAGTGCAGACCACTGGGGCCCTGCTCATTTTGTTGGCTCTGATCGGCTGTTGTGCCAGGTGTGTAATCAGGCCTTGTTTGCCTCCTTCCTGCCTCACCAGAGAATTCATCTAAACAGCCATCCTACAGCAGCTCCCCACACCAGGTGGCCAGATGGGAGTTCCAGACCAGAGTGTTGTCTCCCAGGACATGGATGCTGCAGCCAAGTTTATTGGTGCTGGAATAGCCACAGTTGGTGTGGCTGGTTCAGGAGCTGCCGTTGGAACGGTGTTTGGCTGTTTGATCACTGGCTGTGCTAGGAACCTGTTTCACAGAAGCGGTTCTTCTGTGCCATTCTGGTCTCTGCGCTGTTGGAGGCCATGGACTTTCTGTTTAACTGTTGCCTTTCTCATCCTCTGTGCATATGAGACTCTTGCGGGGGTCACCTGTGCATCCCTGCTGCTGCCACTCCGTACTGTTTCTTATGCTGGAATATGCTGTGTTTTACCAAGAAACACAGTATTTCTCTAAAAAACAATGCCCCCCCCAAAAAAAGCGTATTACAAAGCTACAGGAATCAAAATGTTATAGTACTGTCATAAAGCTAAATGTATAATAGAGATCTTAGAAATAATTTCTCACAAATGTGGCAAATGACTTTTGACAAGGGTACCAAAATTATTAAGTCAGGTAGGGACAATGGTTTCAACCAGTGGTGTTGGGAAAACTGGATATCCATATGCAAATGAATAGGGTTGTACCTTTATGTTATACAACCTATAAAAATTAACTCAAAATGAATTAAAGACCTAAATGTAAGACCTACAACTGCAAAACTCTTATAAGAAAACATAGGGAAAAAGCTTTACAACATTGGATTTGGCAGTGATTTCTTGGATATTAACAGAGGCATGAAAGAAAGAAGTAGATAAGTGGGGCTGCATCAAAATTAAAAACTGCTGTGCGTTAAAGGATACCAACAGTGAAAGGGCACCCTATGGAATATTTGAAAGTATTTGTAAATCATATATTTGATCGGGGTTTAACATCCTAGAATATATAAAGAACTATAATTCAACAATAAAAAAATGGAACAACTTGATTAAAAAATAGGCAGACAGGGCCGGGTGCAGTGGTTTATGCCTGTAATCCTAGGGCTCTGGGAAGCTAGATGGGAGGATTGCTTGAGCTCAGGAGTTTGAGACCAGCCTGTGCAGGAGTGAGACCCCTACAAAAAATAGAAGAATTAGCTGGATGTGCTGGTCTTGCCTATAGTTCCAGCTACCTGGGAGGGTGAGGCAGAAGGATTGCTTGAGCCCAGGAGTTTGAGGTTGTAGTGAGCTATGATGACCCCAGTGCACTCTACCCACAGTGACGTGAGATTCTGTTTAAAAAAAACGGCAAGCAAATTGAATAGATATTTCTTTAAAGGAAATAAATAGGTGGCCAACAAGCCCATGAAAAGATGCTCGACATCACTAATCCTTAGGGACACACATAAAACCACAATGAGATACCAGTTTGCACCCATTAGAATGACAGTTGGCAAAAAAAAAAAAAACCAGAAAATAACAAATATTGGCATGAATGTATTGAAATTGGAACGCCTGTGCCCTGCTTGTGGGAATGTGATATGGTTTAACCACTGTGGAAAACAGTAAGATGGTTCCTCAAAAAATGAAAAATGGAATTATCATGTGACCCAGCCGATTCCACTTCTGGATATCTGCTCAAAAGAATGTAAAGCAGATCTCTCAGTGCTTTTTGTATCCCCATGTTCTCAATAGTTACAGTGTGGAAGCAACCTAAGCCTGCATTGACAGATGAGTAGATAAAATGTTTAATCTACATGCAGTGGAATATTACTCAGCCTTAAAAAGGAAGGAAATTCTGACCCAGGCTACAGCATGGATTAACCTTGAAGGCAATATGCTAAGTAAAGTAAGCCAGGCACAAAAAGGTAAATATCATATGATTCCACATGTGTATGAGGTACCCAGAGCAGAAAGTAGAAGGTGGTTGCCAGACCTCAGGGGAGAAGGGAATGGGAAGTTTGTATTTATTGAGTTTCAATTTTACAAGATGAAAAGAGTCCTAGAGATTGGTTGCTCAACTGTGTGAATATGTGTAATGCTACTGAACTATACACTTATAATGTACACTTTTAAATGGTTAAGATGGTAAATTTTATGTGTATTTTACAACAATTTTTAAAAGATCATCTGAGAGAAAAAAAATCCCATTTTTGCCCAGTGAATGGTGTGCCACCTTTGTCATATATTAAATGTGGGTTTATGTATTTGGGTTTAATTCTAGACTTTTTGTCCTGTCCCAGTGGTCTCTTTGTCATGCACTTATGCCACAGTGTTTTAATTCTGGAGGGTTTGTGGTATGTTTAATGTCTGGTAGTTTTGGGTCTCCCTTTGTGAGCTTTCTTTTTCAGTAGTTTCCTAGTTATTCTAGCATATTTGTTTTTTCATATCAATTTTAATATCAACTTGTCCACCTCTGTAAAATGGCTTGTTAGTATTTTTATTGGGATTATATTGAATTTATGAATTAATTTAGGGAGAATTTATAATGTTGGGTTGTGTTATCCAAGAATATCATATATCTTTCCATTTTTTGTCTTTTTTTTTTATTGTTGATGTTTCCTTGAGGATATGGAGAACTAGTTTACACTGATTACATTTGTTGGGGAAGGTCCCCCTTATAATTGTGTCTCACCTCTAAGAGGTGCATTTTTGTCTTCTTTTAGCACCTTTTAGGAGTATTTAACAACTTTCCTTATACAGATTTTTTTTTAAATAGCTTTATTGATATATATTTCACATTTTATAAAATTCACCATTTTTTTTTTTTTTTGAGACAGTCTCACTTTCTTGCCCTGGGTAGAGTGCTATGGCATCACAGCTCACAGCAACCTCCAGCTCTTGGGCTTAGTCGATTCTCTTACCTCAGCCTCCCGAGTAGCTGGGATTACAGGTGCCCACCACAACACCTAGTTATTTTTTTGTTGTTGTTGCAGTTTGACCAGGGCCGGGTTTGAACCCGCCACCCTCGGTATGTGGGACCGGCGCCCTACTCACTGAGCCACAGGCACCGCTCAAAATTCACCTTTTGAAGTATATGGATTAGTGGTTTTTAGAATATTTACAGATATATACACCCATTATCACTACCTAATTTCAGAACATTTTCATCACTCTAAAAAGAAACCCTATACTCGTTAAGAGTTGCTTCCTGTCCCCTTCTCTTTCTAATCCCTAGACACTACTAATGTTCTTTCTACTTCTCTGGATTTGCTTATTCTAAGTATTTCACATAAATGGAATCATATAATATGTGGCCTTTTGTGACTGATTCTTTCACTTGGTGTAACATTTCAAGGTTTATTCATGCTGTACATTGTATCAATAATCATTTCTTTTTATTGCAAATAATATTGTATCATATACCATATTTTGTTTATCCATTTGGTTTGTTTATAGTAATGCTGTTATGAACATTTGTGTATAGGGAGACGTGTTTTAATTCCTTCATGTAGGTTTTATGCATTTCTTGTTAAAAACAAATTTATTCCTGAGTATTTAATCTTTGTTGCTATTGGATTTTCCATTATATCTTCCAAATGTTCATTAATTTTGTGTTCTGTATTTTGTTTTGTTCTATATTGATTTGGTTGCTACTCATAAATTAAAATTCACCCATGATTTAACATATTGGTTCTTGTTGGCATTATTTGAAGGGAATTCTTGGAAAACAGTGTGTACTCTTACATTTGGGGGGCAGGTTTCTGTGTATGTCTTATAAATCAAACTTATTCATGGTGTTGCTCAATATTACATACTCTTAAGTGACTTTTTTGGTCTGGCTCTTCCTTACTGAGAGGTGTGTGTTAAAATCATCATTATGGATTCCTTAGTTTCTTATTGTAAATTTGTCAATTTTTCTTTATATGTTTGTAAATTATCTTTGAAATGTACTCATTTGTGGGTGGCGCCTGTGGCTCAGTGAGTAGGGCGCCGGCCCCATATGCCGAGGGTGGTGGGTTCAAACCCAGCCCCGGCCAAACTACAACAAAAAAATAGCCAGGCATTGTGGCGGGCGCCTGTAGTCCCAGCTGCTCGGGAGGCTGAGGCAAGAGAATCGCATAAGTGCAAGAGTTAGAGGTTGCTGTGAGCCGTGTGACACCACGGCACTCTACCCGAGGGCGGTACAGTGAGACTCTGTCTCTACAACAACAACAACAAAAAAAAGAAATGTACTCATTTGTAATATTTGTGTTATCTTACATTCAGAACTTTTAATCCTCACTAGTGTCAGTAATGTCCTTTTTTGTTTTGCAGTTTTTGGCCAGGGCTGGGTTTGAACTTGTCATCTCTGGCATATGGGGCCTGCGCCCTACTCCTTGAGCTACAGCTGCTGCCTGTAATTTTTTCTTTTTTTTTTTGAGACAGAGCCTCAAGCTGTGGCCCTGGGTAGAGTGCTGTGGCATCACAGCTCACAGCAACCTCCAACTCCTGGGCTTAAGCGATTCTCTTGCTTCTGCCTCCCAAGTAGTTGGGACTATGGGTGCCTGCCACAACACCCGGCTGTTTTTTGGTTGCAGTTGTCATTGTTGTTTGGCAGGCCTGAGCTGGATTCGAACCTGCCAGCTCTGGTGTCTGTGGCTGGCGCCTTAGCTGCTTGAGCTATAGGCGCCGAGCCAGTAATGTTCTTACTATAGAGACATTTGTCTTATTTTTATTTATTTATTTATTTATTTATTTATTTATTTATTTATTTATTTATTGTAGAGACAAGAGTCTCACTTTATCTCCCTGGGTAGAGTGCTGTGGCGTCACACAGCTCACAGCAACCTCCAACCTCCAACTCCTTAGGCGATTCTCTTGCCTCAGCCTCCCGAGCAGCTGGGACTACAGGCGCCCACCACAATGCCCTGCTATCTTTTGGTTGCAGTTTGGCTGGGGCCAGATTTGAACCCACCACCGTCAGTATATGGGGCCGGCGCCCTACCTTCTGAGCCACAGGTGCCGCCTTTTTGTCTTATTTTTACAGCAACATCATCTTTACTTTTTCATTCTGATACTTTATTTTATTTATTTATTTATTTTTGAGATGGTATGCTCCATTCCTTATAGCTGGAGGGCTTTGGTGTCATCATAGCTCACTGCAACTTCAAACTTCTGGGCTGAAGCAATCCTTTTGCCTTGGCCTCCTGAATTGCTGGGGCTATAGCTGCACACCATTCCTGGCTAATTTTTTTTATTTTTGTAGCATGAGGTCTTGCTGTGTTGCTCAAGTTGGTCTTAAACTCCTGGCCTTAAGTGATCTTCTCACCTTTGCCTCCCAAAGAACTGGGATTACAGGCATGAGCCACCGTGCCCAGCCTTCTTTATGTAACTTTCTGTGGATATACTGCAGGTGTGTTTTCTTATAAACAGTGGTTGGGTTTTACTTTCCTTTTTCTCGTTCATTTTAATACAATTTGTGTCTTTTAGCTAATGAATCTGTGTGTATTTGCATTTCTATCATCTAATTATACTTCTTTTTCTGTACTGCTATTCTTTGTCTTGCCTGCTTTCAAGTTCTCTTTTATATCTTTAGTGGTTCACTTTTTAGTGAGAATGTTACATTTAACATAGTATTTCCTAAATAATACAAGACTCTTGGAATTTTAAATACTGATCAGGCTTTTCCCTTCTTGTATTGTTTTCCAGGCTATATTTCATCTTGTTTCCCCCCTCCTCTTTTTGTCTTTTAAAATTAGCCAGTATAGCTATTATGCAGATGATGTTCATTTACATTTACTCATATCTTTTTTTGTTTTTGAGATAGAGTCTCACTCTCTTGCTCCAGTCTAGAGTGCCCTGGTGTTGTGGTTCACAGCAACTTCAAACTCCTGGGCTTAGGTAATCCTCTTACCTCAGCCTCCCAAGAAGCTGGGACTTATAGGTGCCTGCCACAGTGCCTGGCTATTTTTAGAGATGGGGTCTCACTGTTGTTCAGGCGGGTCTCGAACTCCTGAGGCTCACACAGTCCACCCACCTCGACCTCCCGGAGGCGTGAGCCACCACATCCGGCCTACATTTACTTGTCTCTTTTTGATTTTTGTGTTCCTCTTTAGTATATAGTTCAGTGTTATGAAGTGCATTCATATTGTGTAACTGTCACTGTCATCTGTTGCCAAAACTCTTTTCATCTTGCAAAACTGAAACTATGCCAGTTAAATAATAGTTCCCCATTCCTTCTTCCCCTAGGCCCTGGTAACTACCATTCTACTTTTTTGTCTTTATGAATTAGTTAGACTACTCTGGTTGCCTGAAATATGTGGAATAATACATTTTGCCTTTTCACTTAGCATCATGTCCTCACAGATCATCCATGTTGTAGCATATTTCAGAATTTCATTTTAAGGCTGAATAATATACTCCACTGTGGAATGGAATAATATACTCCATTCCTTTAAGGCTGAATAATATACTCCATACATGCTACATTTTGATTATTTGCTCATCTGTCAGTGGGCACTTGGGTTGCTTCTACGTTTTAATTATTGAGAGTAATGCTGCTTGAACATGGGCATACAAATATCTGTTTAGACCTTACTTTCTATTTTTTGGAGTAACTACCCAGAAGTGGAATTTTGTGTCATATTTTTAATTTTTTGAGGTACTGCCATACTGTTTTCCACAGTGCAATTTAACATTTCCACTAGCAGGGCACAATTTGAGCACATGTTTGCCAACACTTGTTGTTTTCTGATTTTTTGATAGTAGCCATACTAAGGGATGTGAGGTGGCATCTTATTGTAGTTTTGTAAGTTCCTAATGATGAGTGATGCTGAATATCTTTCCATGTGCCTGTTGGCCATTTGTATATTTCCTTTGGAGAAATGTCTATTCAAATCCTTTGCCTATTTTTTAATCAAGTTTTTTAAATTGTTGGATTATAAGAGTTATTTGTATTCTAGATATTAACCCCATATCAAATAAATTATTTGCAAATATTTTCTCCCATCCTGTGGGTGTCATAGTGCCTTTTATTGCACAAAATTTTTAAATTTTCATTAAGTCTAGTTTTCTTTCTTTTTTTTTTTTATAACACAGCAAATTTTATGTTATTTACATTTTACAAGAGTAAAAGTATTCTTTTTTTTTTTTTGTAGAGACAGAGTCTCACTGTACCGCCTTTGGGTAGAGTGCCGTGGCGTCACATGGCTCACAGCAACCTCTAACTTTTGGGCTTACGCGATTCTCTTGGCCTCAGCCTCCCGAGCAGCTGGGACTACAGGCGCCCGCCACAACACCCAGCTATTTTTTTGTTGCAGTTTGGCCGGGGCTGGGTTTGAACCCGCCACCCTCTGCATATGGGGCCGGCACCCTACTCACTGAGCCACAGGTGCCGCCCAAGATTAAAAGTATTTTTTAAAAATATTTTTAAAATGTTGATAACATGGGTGGCGCCTGTGGCTCAGTGAGTGGGGCGCCGGCCCCATATACCAAGGGTGGCGAGTTCAAACCTGGCCCTGGCCAAACTGCAGCAAAAAATAGCTGGGTGTTGTGGTGGGCGTTTGGGGTCCAGCTACTCAGGAGGCTAAGGCAAGTAAATTGCCTAAGCCCAGGACTTGGAGGTTGCTGTGAGCTGTGACGCCAAAGCACTCTACTGAGAGTGTCAAAGAGACTCTGTCTCTTAAAAAAAAAATGTTGATAACAGTTTTAACTGTCCAAAAACTTGAAACAATCTAAATATCCTTCAGTGGGTAAATAGATAAACAAACGTGGCATATTCATATCATTCAACACCACTCAGTAAGAAAACAAAACTATTTACACATGTAACAATACTGATGAACTTCAAAGACATTATTTTGAGTGAAAGAAGTCAGTCTCAAAAGGTGGTGTACAATTCTATTTATGTGGCATTCTTCAAAGGACAAAATAATAGTGACTAACCATGCAAAGCAGTTGTTGCCTGGGTGTAGGAGTAGAGGGAGGGTGTGGCTATGGAGGTAGCATCTGGAAGTATTTTGGGAATTGTTCTGTATCCTGACTGTGCTGATGCTTATACAAATCAATATATATGTTCAACTCAATTTGGATGTAGCTTTCTTTCTCTTCTCTGGAAACAGGATTGGCAAAAAATATTGCAGAATTAATACCATTTCTTTCTGGAGAGAGAAAGCTGGTTCGATTGCAAGGTACAGTGTAAGTCCTGGTTAGAGAAACGGCTTCCCGGATGGTGGAGAGGTTTCTCAGGTCCAGAGGAGGTGGCCGTGGTTTCTTCTTTGGCTTGAGATCTCTATTCACTGGAGGAGGCTCCAGGTCTGCAGGAAGCTCAGGTAGAAGGCTTGTGATGTTTCCTGAGCTCATCGGGATGTAGTCATCAGGGCTGCAATGGGATCCAAGATCAGAGGCAGTGGCCTGGGGGCTCATGGGCATGTAGCTGTCTTCAGCACTGGCTGACGCTGTGGAGTACATTGGGGAGAACTTGCATGGCAAATTTAAACTGAGCCTCTTGTCTTGGTGTCTTAAGGATTGGCCTTCTACATCAGCTTTCCAGGTTCTCACATTGTCTAAACCAGAGAGAGAGAGAGATTCTTCTTGGAACCAGGGTGCATTCTGCCTTCTTGCCGCTGCTGTGCCCACTCCACAGGAGCTGCTCCTCTTGGCACCGTTCTAAGAGATGGCTTGGCTTAGGGGGGCGGGGAGGTGGAGTGTTGGCCATGATGTCTAGTTCTTTTGCCCCACGTGGCAAGTAACCTTGGTTTTTATCTATCTGAATGGTGGGACTTAAGGATGTTTCCAGCAATGAAGAAGACAAGTGGTCCTTGGATGGTCCATTGATTTCTCTGCTCCAGATCAGGGCAGCCTGCAGCCTCATGGAAGGTTCCTCCTGAGATCCATTTCTATGGACTGAGGGGTGGAGCAAATGACCGGAGGGCAGCGACTGCAGGCAGTCAACAAAAACTTCATCAAAGGAAGTCTGTTCCAGAGAGCGGTCTGAGTTTGACCAGCTGTCACATCTAGTTGGTAGACTGGCATGGTGCAGTCTTCCAGTCTCACAGTTTGACAAAACCAGATAATCAGGAAGGAAGAGAAGCTCTGATTCACTTCTGGTTTCCTCAGTGGCTACAGGATTAGTGTGTGGATCATCTCTTGGCAAGGAGGAGCTGGCAGCATGGGCAGGAGATGGCTGGAGGGAGGAGGGCATGTGAGAGAGGTTCTCCATGGAATCTGCTGCACCATCCTCTAGGTGGCCAAGGTTGCAGACCTGACTGATGCAGTGCACCCACACGTGCATTTCTTCCTCAGTCTTGGCAACCAGATAGAATGTACAGGAAGTGGTCTTGACGATGAACACAAAATTATTTTGAAATTCCTTCCAAACAAAGCCGGGTCCCACATGCTTTCATACAGCACACTCACTGAGGTCTATTACCTGGGTAGGCTTGCTCGAGCGCTTGTTTCTGTAGTACTCCAAGACATCAGGGTTACCACTCATGCGGCCCCACCGGAGGACAAACCAATGCTTGCGCCAGGCCTGGGCATTGTGGTGGGTGCCTGTAGCTCCAGCTATGTAGGAGGCTGAGACAGTTTGAGATAGCTGTGAGCTATGATGCTATGACACTACCGAGGTCAACAAAGTGAGACTCTCTTCCAACATTTTGTATGTAGCTATTGATCTGGCCAATGATAAACTGGTGTCCTGAAGATTCCACCATATTGGTAGTTGGGATGTAACACCTTTGGCGTGCTAGCCTACAGAATCTGCAACAAACTTGTCTTTTAAAATTTGTTCTTTAAGCCTGAAGTGATTCATGAGTGTCCCTAATGTACAATCAGACCTCAGGATTGGAAACACCAGGATAGCGTTTGTCTTCACTTTTGTCTTGTTAGGAGCTTTTCTCTTGGAGTACAGGAAGACTCTACGAGAATTTAATGGTAAAACTTTGTGTGGTGTGGTGCTTAACTTCATTGTCCACTGCAGTTAAAGCTCTGGGATAAGCTTCTCAGTCTAGGCATCACCTATACATGAAGCTCCATTCCAGCATCTGTACCAATAATTCATCTGATTTAAAATTATATTCTTCCCTGTTGAGTCAAGAACCTTCAAATAGTGCTGGGCACAGTGGCTCACACCTGTAATCCCAGCACTCTGGGAGGCAGAGGTGATGGATTGCTTGAGCTCAGGAGTTTGAGGCCAGCCAGAGTAAGAGCAAAACCTTGTCTCTACTAAAAATAGAAAAACTGGCCAGACATTGTAGGCCTGTAGTCCCTGAGAGGTTACCAAGCCAAAGATGAAAGATTATTCCGAGGCACGCAAGACAAAGGAAAATGGAGGCCTGCTTTGTGCAATTAAAATGGCTTTATTCCACCTGGGGTGCAGGTGAGGTTAGATTTCCAACTGGGAAGAAATCCACAAGTCTAGTTTTCTTTTCTTGCCTGTGCCTTTTTTATCCTCTACCTGTTTTTAAAATCTCTTTATTTTTTTTAAATGTTTCTCTGTGTCTCCTGAGCTGAAGGAATCCTCCCATCTCAGCCTCCCAGAGTAGTAGGTGTTGAAGCACTGTGCTTGGCCACTTGTTTTTTTGTTTTATGTCTCTCTCTTCTTGTGTGTTTGGAAACTGAAATAAACATTAGTGGAAAAAGACGTGTGTGTAGAAGAAATTCCTGAACTTATAACAATCCTATTTTTTTTAATGAATTATTTTTTTATTGTTAAATCATAGCTGTGTACATTAGTGCAATCAAGGGGTACAATGTGCTGGTTTCATATACAATCTGAAATATACTCATCAAACTGTTCAACATAGCCTTCATGGCATTTTCTTAGTTATTGTATGTAGGCATTTGTATTCTGCATTTAGTAAGTTTCCCCTGTACCTATTCTAAGATGCACTGTAGGAGTGACCTCCCTCCGTCCTAACCCCCTCCCTTCCCCTTCCTTGGCCCTTTCCCCGTAGTCTTGTGATATAGTTGGGTTATAGCCTTCATGTGAAAGCTATAATTTAGCTTCATAGTAGAACTGAGTAGATTGTATACTTTTTCTTCCATTCCTGAGATACTTTGCTAACAAGAATATGTTCCAGCTCCATCCATGTAAACATGAAAGAGGAAAAGTCTCCATCTTTCTTTAAGGCTGCATACTATTCCATGGTATACATGTATCACAATTTGCTAGTCCATTCGTGGGTCGATGGGCACTTGGGCTTCTTCCATGACTTAGCAATTATGAATTGGGCTGCAATAAACATTCTGGAACAATCCTATTTTTAAGTGAAAATAATATAATTAAAATGTGTATAAGGTTCTTACTAAATTTGAACATAGACTTATATCCATTCTTTCTTGAAATTACAGTAACATTATGCTAAAAATATGAAAAAATGATAAACCCATCAAAAACATATTATACACGTGTGTGTACATATATACACACACACAGACAGGCTGTCCATAAATGTTTGAAAGTTTGAAAATGAACAGTTTTGGGCAGCGCCTGTGGTTGAGTGAGTAGGGCGCCGGCCCTATATACTGAGGGTGGTGGGTTCAAACCCAGCCCTGGCCAAACTGCAACAAAAAATAGCTGGGTGTTGTGGCGGGTGCCTGTAGTCCCAGCTACTTGGGAGGCTGAGGCAAGAGAATCGCCTAAGCTCAGGAGTTGGAGATTGCTTTGAGCTGTGATGCCACGGGACTCTACTAACTATGACAAAGTAAGACTCTGTCTCCCCCCCGCCCCCCACAAAAAAAGAAAATGAATAGTTTTCAGCTGGGCACAGTTTCTGATGCCTGTAATCCCAGCATTTTTGGAGGCTGAGGCAGGAGGATCACTTGAGGCCAGTAGTTGAAGACCAGTCTGGACAGCATATTGAGACTCTGTCTCTACAAAATTCAAAATCAGCCAGGTGAGATGGCCTGTAGCTCTAGCTATTCAGGAGGCTGAGGCAGGAAGAGGATTGATTAAGCCTATGAGTTTGAAGCTGTAGCAAGGTATGATTAGGCCACTGCATTCCAGCCTGGGTGACAGAGCAAGACCTTGTCTCAAAAAACAAACCAAAACAAAAACTTAAATAATTTTCACCCAGAATCTTTAACTTATGTTACCAAAAAACTGCCTCTTTGTCTATCAGCAAGATAGAAGTGGTTTACCTTCTAAAGACATTAAACTAGATAGGATGCAGATACCACGTACCCACAAGGTTGATGCATCTTAAAACACCACAAAGAAATGAAGATTTCCATGCTGAATAGTGGACCTCAGTCCTCTTCCGCAAATCAGCTTACAGAACACAGACCAGATAGGAACCAGTGTCATCCAGGAAACTGACCCAACAGTAAAGACCTGCAATCACTCAGTTACCCTGTGGTAAGACTTGCAGTTAACAATTACGGACAGAGTTTTTACTCAGCTTTTCATTGCTTAACTCTTTAGTCTGAACAAGGTGGCCAAAGTTTACTGAACAATTGAGAAAAATCTCTAACATGAAATAAGGAGGCCAAGTTAACAAAACCGGAGACATCAAATTAATAAATAATAGGAAGGAAGGAGGAAGGGGGAAGTAGAGAAGAAATGTGGGGTTGGGAGAGAAGTAAGCAAAGAAAGGGTAGTAAATTCCCCACAAAGTAGAATAAAATGTTTAAAAAAAAGTAGAAAAACTTTAGAAGAAGAAAAAAAAGAAAAACTTTAGAAGAGTTCTTCAATTCAGGAGATCTAACTAAAAGGAATTCCAAAAAGGAAAAAAGGGTGGCACCTGTAGCTCAAGCAGCTAAGGTGCCAGCCACATACACCAGAGCTGGTGGCTTTGAATCTGGCCCAGGCCTGCCAAACAATGACAACTACAACCGAAAAATAGCCGGGTGCCTGTAGTCCCAGCTACTTGGAAGGCTGATGCAAGAGAATCACTTAAGCCCAGGAGTTAGAGGTTGCTGTGCGCTGTGATGCCATGGCACTGTACCCAGGGCAATAGCTTGAGATGCTGTCTCAAAAAAAAAAAAGAAAAAAAATTATACAAAAGAAATTCAACTTGTTTCTGGCAACGTAGTAGACTAAACAATTGGAAAACTTCCACCTTAACAAAACATCTCGAAGTATTGGATAAAGTAAATATTCTTTCAAATAAAGAATTTTTTTCTTTTTTTTTTTATTGTTGGGGATTCGTTGAGGGTACAATAAGCCAGGTTACATTGATTGCAGTTGTTAGGCAAGGTCCCTCTTGCAATCATGTCAAATAAAGAATTTTTTAACTCACAAAAATAAAGTTTTCAGCCACCCTGGAGGAATTTGTTAATATGAATAATAATCAAGACTTTTGGGTTTTAATGGCCTTAAAGTGACAAGAGATAAGGCCTTGGGAACTACAGGAAGTGAAGAGTTGGAACTGGGGGTCCCACCACCCTTACACATTCTTAGTGAAATGATCAAGGACGGGGGGAAAAAAAATCAAACAAGAGGCTTACGAAGTAACATCGCCATCTTCTGGCTTTCAAAAAAACTGCATTGCTTCTGTAATTCAATCTGACACCCCACTAGTAGTAACTTGCATTTTTTGGTTTTTTTTTGAGACAGCGTCTCCTTTGTTGCCCTGGTTGGAGTGCTGTGGTGTCATAACTCACAGCAACCTCACATTCTTGGGCTTAAACGAGTCTCTTCCCTCAACCTCCCAAGTATCTGGGACTATAGGCGCCAGCCACAACGCCCAGCTATTTTTTGATTGGAGTTGTCATTGTTGTTTGGCAGGCTCAGGCTAGATTTGAACCCCCTAGCTCCAGTGTATGTGGCTGGCACACTAGCCGCTGATCTACAGGTGCCGAGCCATAACTTGCATTTTTGACTTAGATTTAATAGGTTTGGTCTTTGGTCTTAGATTTAGTTGTTCTCTGACCTACTGTAGAAACATACTTTTTTGGACATAGAATTTGATTATAGGCCAAGTGTGGTGGCTCACACCTGTACTCCTAGTGCACTGGGAGGCCGAGGTGGGTGGATTGCTTGAGCTCACGAGATTGAGACCAGTCTGAGCAAAAAGTGAGACTCCCCCCATCTCTACTAAAAATAGAAAAATTGGGGCGGCGCCTGTGGCTCAGTCCATAGGGCGCCAGCCCCATATACCGAGGGTAGCGGGTTCAAACCTGGCCCCGGCCAAACTGCAACCAAAAAAAAAATAGCCGGGCGTTGTGGCGGGCGCCTGTAGTCCCAGCTACTCGGGAGGCTGAGGCAAGAGAATCGCTTAAGCCCAGGAGTTGGAGGTTGCTGTGAGCTATGTGAGGCCACTGCACTCTACCGAGGGCCATAAAGTGAGACTGTCTCTACAAAAAAAAAAAAAAAAAAATAGAAAAATTGAGGCAAGAGGTTCGCTTGAGCCCAAAAGTTGGAGGTTGCTGTGAGCTGGGACTCCACAGTACTCTACTCAGGGCAACAGCTTGAGACTCTATCTAAAAAAAAATTTTTTTTTGATTACAATATAATATAATAATTATAAGTCTTTTCATGTTCTTTAAGGATTATTCTATCTAAAATATTAAAACTATACCCTGTTTCTGTAGCTCAGATAGTTATTCTGACTTATATTAATAAAATGGCTTACGCTATATTCCTATACCTAGAAAACCCCGTAGATTGCACTGAGAGATTCCTAGAATTAATAAATACAGCATAGTCTCAGGGTACAAAATCAATGTATGCAAATCAGTAGCATTCCTATATAGCAGTAACAGTCAAGCTGAGAGTCAAAGATTCAGTACTATACACAGTGGCTACAAAAACACTCCTAGGAATATACATAACCAAGGAAGTGAAAGATCTTTACAAAAAGAACTATGAAACACCACGAAAGGAAATTGCAGATGATACAAACAAATGGAAAAACATACCACATGCATGGATTGGTAGAATTAACATTGTCGAAATTTCCATACTACCACAAGTGATTTATAGATTCAGTGTAATCCCCACCAAAATAGTAATGTCATATTTCACAGATCTAGAAAGAATTCTACACTTACATTGAAACCCGGAAAGAGCCCAAATAGCCAGGGAGGTGTTTTTTTCTTTCTTTTTTTTTGAGACCGTGTCTCAAGCCGTTGCCCTGGGTAGAGTGCTGTGGCGTGACAACTCACAGCAACCTCAGACTCTGGGCTTAAGCGATTCTCTTGCCTTGGCCTCCCAAGTAGCTAGGACTACAGGCACCCGCCACAATGCCTGGCTATTTTTTTTTTTTTTTTTTTTGTAGTTGTCGTTGTTTGGCAGGCCCAGGCTGGATTTGAACCCGCTAGGTCTGGTGTATGTGGCTGGCGCCCTAGCTGCTGAGCCAGTCAAGAAAGTCTTAAGCAAAAGGAACAAATTTGGAGGAATTACTTTACCAGACTTCAAACTATACCTTAAGTCTACACAAAAATAGAGACATAGACCAATGGAATAGAATAGAAAATTCAGATATAAAACCATCCACATATAGCCAATTGATCTTTGACAAAGCAGACAAAAATATACACTGGAGAAAAAAATCCCTATTTAGAGTGGTACTGGGAAAATTGGATAGCCACATACAGAAGAATGATCTACATCTCTTCACCACTCACAAAAATTAATTCAACATGGATAAATGACTTAAATGTAAGCCATGAAACCATAAGAATTCTAGAGGAATGACTGGGCATGGTGGCTCATACCTGTAATCCTAGCACTCTGGGAGGCTGAGGCAGGTGGATTGCTTGAGCTCATGAGGTGGAGACCAGCCTGAGCAAGAGCAAGACCCTGTCTCTAAAAAAACAGCTGGGTGTTGTGGGTGCCTGTTGTCCCAGCTACTCAGGAGGCTGAGACAAGTGGATCACTTGAGCCTAAGAGTTTGAGGTTGCTGTGAGCTATGCATAGCACTCTACAAGGACAAAGTAAGACTCCGTCTCAAAAACAAACAAAAAAAGCTATAAGAAAATGTTGGGGGGCGGCGCCTATGGCTCAGTCAGTAGGGCGCCGGCCCCATATGCCGAGGGTGACGGGTTCAAGCCTGGCCCCGGCCAAACTGCAACCAAAAAATAGCTGGGCATTGTGGCGGGTGCCTGTAGTCCCAGCTGCTCGGGAGGCTGAGGCAAGAGGATCGCCTTAAGCCCAGGAGTTGGAGGTTGCTGTGAGCTCTGTGAGGCCACGGCACTCTACTGAGGGCCATAAAGTGAGACTCTGTCCTACAGAAAAAAAAAAGAAAGAAAATGTTGGAAAAACTCTTCTAGATACTGGTCTAGGCAAAGAATTTATGGAAAAAACCCCAGTGGCAATCACAGCAACAGCAAAAATAAATGAATGAGACTTGATTGAATTTTTTAAAACTTCTGTGCAGACAAGGAAATAATCAACAGAGCAAATAGGCAACTTACAGAATGGGAGAAAATATTCACAAGCTGTATGTCTGATAGAAGGCTAATAACCAGAATGTACAAAGAACTCAAGCAAATCAGCAAGAAAAAAAATTAAATAATCCCATCAAAAACAGGGCAAAAGACATGAACAGAAGCTTTTCTTTTCTTTTTTCCTTTTTAAAAAAATTATTAAATCATAGCTGTGTACATTAATGCAATCATGGGGTACAGTGTGCTGGTTTTATATATACTTTTTTTTTTTTTTGAGATGGAGTCTCAAGCTGTCACCCTGGGTAGAGTGCCCTGGCATCACAGCTCACAGCAACCTCCAACTCTTGGGTTTAAGCCATTCTCTTGCCTCAGCTTCCCAAGTAGCTGGGACTATAGGTGCCCACCACAATGCTGGGCTTTTTTTTGGTTCTAGTTCTCATTGTTGTTTGGTGGGCCCGGGCTGGATTTGAACCCACCAGCTCTGGTGTATGTGGCTAGCGCACTAGCCAACAGAAGCTTTTCAAAAGAAGATAGTCCGGGAGTGGTGGGTCATGCCTATAATCCTAGCACTCTGGGAGGCCAAAGCAGGAGGATCCCTTGAGCTCAGGAGTTTGAGACCAGCTTGAGCATGAGAGAGACCCTGTCTCTGCTAAAAATGGAAAAATTAGCCAGGTTTTGTGGTGGGTTTTTGTATTCTCAGCTAATTGGAAAGATGAGGCAAGAGGATCACTTGAACCCTGGAGTTTGATATTGCTGTGAGCTAGGATGATGCTACTCCACTCTCTCCAGGGCAACAAAGCAAGATCTTATCTTTAAAAAAAAAAAGAAAGAAAAAGAAATGGTGGCTCACAGCTGTAATCCTAACACTCTAGCAGGCCAAGTCCTGTGGATCCCTTGAGCATAGGAGTTTGAGATCAGCCTGAGCAAAGCATGAGACCCTGTCTCTACTAAAAGTAGAAAAATTAGCTGGGCATTGTGGTGGGCGTCTGTAGTCCCAGCTACTTGGGAGGCTGAGGCAGGAGGATTGATTGAACCCAGAAATTTGAGGTTGCTATGAGCTAGGCTGAGGCCATAGCACTCTAGAGTGGGCAACAGAGCAAGACTCTTAAAAAAGAAGAAAAAAAAAAACTCAAAATGCATATATCATTAGATAAAGCAATTCCACATGTGGAATTACATATGTACAAGGTTATTCATCGAACCAGTGTTCATAATAGGAAGAGATTAGAAGCCCAAATTTCAATAAGAGGGGATTGGTTAAATAATGTTATGTAACAACAGTTTAGGCAGTTGTAAAGAAAATGAAGATGTTCTCTTTGTACTGATAGGGCAGAATCTCAAAACTGTATCACTGGTTCACACCTGTCATCCAGCACTTTGGAAAGCTAAGGGTGGAGGATCCCTCAAGGCAAGGAGCTCAAGCTGTCTTCCGCCCCGGCCTCCATAGTAGCTGGTACTGCAGGTGCTCACCACCATGCCCAGCTCGTTCTCTTATTTTTTTGTACAAACTAGGTCTCCCTGTGTTGTCCAGGCTAATCTCAAACTCCTGGCCTTAAGCAATTCTCCAACCTCAGGTTCCCAAACTGCTGGGATTACAGGCGTGAACCACCATGCCCAGTCCCTCTTCCTTTTTTGTTTTAACTAATGAACACATATGCAATGCTGGTTCCAAAAGACTTTTTGTTCATGTTTTGAAAATGACACTTGAAATACTATGTAGCATACTGATATTTGAGGTGTGGGAATGTGTCAAATGTTTATATGTCTTTTCATTTTCTGCTGCCAAGTCATTAAATGGGGATATCATGTTATTGAAGGATGAAAATAAATGAAATATGAGTAATTCATTGAACAAATATTTCCTGAACTCCAGCCATTCGGAAGACACTAGCTATATGATAGTGAACAAAGTGAACAAGGTTCCTGCTCCTGGAATTTACTTCAGTTTGATAGAATAGACCACAATCTGATAGTCACACAAATAAATATATAATGACAACCTCATGTGTTCTATGAAAGGAGACAATAGGAGAACAATTAAGTGGAGACCTCTGACCTTGTAGTGGAAAGGAGAAGTGATATCCCAGAGACAGTGATATTTGAGAAGATATCTGAAGGAATAGGAGTTTACTGGGTGAAGATTCCAGGCAGAAAGAACACTATGTCAGAGGCTCTGAGGCAGAGCCTGTTTTTGAGCATTTGATGGAGGTCAGTGGAACTAGACCAGAGAAGTTCTGGGAAAGTGGTTCAATAGAGGCAGAGACTACATTATCTCACTAGATCACATTAAGAATTTGAGTCAGGATGGGCGGAGGGAGGGTGATTGGTGGGATCACACCTACGGTGCATCTTACAAGAGTACACGTGAAACATGCTCGGTGTGGAGTGTGGATGTCTTGGCGCAATAACTAGGAAAATACCAGGAAGGCTATGTTACCCAGTGGGATGAAAATATGTCAGGTGGTATATAAAACCAGTGTATGGTGCCCCATGATTGCATTAATGTACACAGCTATGATTTAATAAGAAGAAGAAGAAAAAAAGAATTTGAGTGATGGCTTGGTGCCTGTGGCTCAAGCGGCTAAGGGGCCAGCCACATACACCTGAGTTGGTGGGTTCGAATCCAGCCCGGGCTTGCCAAACAACAACGACGACTGCAACCAAAAAATAGCCGGGCATTGTGGCCGGTGCCTGTAGCCCCAGCTACTTGGGAGGCGGAGGCAGGAGAATGTCTTGAGCCTGGGAGTTGGAGGTTGCTGTGAGCTGTGATGCCACTGCACTCTACCAAGGGTGACAGCTTAAGGCTCTGTCTCAAAAAACAAAAACAAACAAAAAAAAAGAATTTGAGTCGTAAAAATGTGATTATTGGGCGGCGCCTGTGGTTCAGTGGGTAGGGCTCTGGCCCCATATACTGAGGGTGGAGGGTTCAAACCCAGCCCTGGCCAAACTGCAACAAAAAATAGCCGAGTGTTGTGGCAGGCGCCTGTGGTCCCAGCTGCTTGGGAGGCTGAAGCAAGAGAATTGCCTAAGCCCAAAAGCTGGAGGTTCCTGTGAGCTGTGACTCTACGGCACTCTACCAAGGGCAATAAAATGAGACTCTGTCTTTAAAAAAAAAAAAAAAAGTGATTACTATCACCAATGTAGAAAACTTAATGAAATCTACATGTCCATCAGCAAGGGCTAGTGAAATAAAGTACGTATATTGTTGTAAAAGAAAATTATGCAACTAAAAAAAAAAAAGGATACAGATATTTACTACTGTTGAAGTCCAAATAAAGAAATGAGGTCAGGCGTTGGTGGCTCACACCTGTAATCCTAGTACTCTGGAAGGCCGAGGTGAGAGGATTATTGAGCTCAGGAGTTAAAGGATGAGCAAGAGCAAGACTTCATCTCTACTAAAAATAAAAACACTAGCTTGGCATCATGGTGATTGCCTGTAGTGCCAGGTACTTGGGAGGCTGAGGCAGGAGGATCTCTTGAGCCTAAGAGTTTGAGGTTGCTTTGAGCTATGATGATGCCGCAGCATTCTACCCAGGGTGACAGAATGAGACCCTGTCTCAAAAAACCAAACCAAAACAAACAAACAAAAAAACAGATGAATCTCGGAGATGAAAACATTTTATTTGGGAAGCAAGAACTGCAGTTGAAGGAATGCATGCAGCCTGGGTAGTCTTCAGTATATGCCTCTGAAGAATCAAAAGAAGGTTAGAGGTTTTAGAAAAAAGGAACAGTTACTTGCTGCTCTTCAGGGAATTTTGTGGGCGCTAGGTTTTGGTGAGCTGACTATCTCTGATTGGTGAGTGAAGGTGTTGGATAAAGCTAGAGTTGCAGATAAAACAACTGGTGATGTCAGTAGGCAGGCTTGCAGAGAATTACATTTTTTGGAGCAATGTTATGTATCTTGAATACTTTCCACCCTGACTTTTTTTTTTTTTTTTCTGAGAAATTAGAGTTTATTTATTTATTTATTTTTTTTTTGCAGTTTTTGGCCAGGACTGGGTTTGGACCCATCACCTCCGGCGTATTGGGCTGGCGCCCTGACTTCTAAACTCTGTTATAGTTGGGTATGACAAGAATGACCCAATTCATATGATCAACTTTCACACTATCTACCCAAAAAATAAAGAAAATTTCATTGTAGTACTGAAAATTTTTTTTAAATTAAAAATGGGGAAACCTTGTATGTCACATAGAAGGATTCTTTTGAGATAGTAAATTTTGCACATACATACATATATATTTATTGTTACAATAAATCTAGGGAAAAAGATAACTTACTATACCAAAAGAATCCTTTAAAATTTCATATAGGCTGTGATTAATATATGACATACAGAGTTTTGTGATAATATTTTGAGGATATACTTATTGTATGTCAAGTAATATATATCTGGTAAAGTATATTTTGTAACAGTTAAGAACATTTTTTCAGTGTGAGATCCTGGCAATTCCATTTATGCAGTTGGTTACGTAAGTATTACTACTAGGGAATTGTAATACTTCAACTCTATACTATAAACTATTTTTTTCATCTGTAACATGAGAATGGTAATAGTATTTACCTGGTAGAATTGTGAAGCACTTCAAAAAGTGGGTAGATATGCTGAACACCTAGGAAAAAGTTACTATCTCTTTTTATGAAATAAAGCTTCTAATTAATACCACATACCAAAAGTTTGAGTGCAGAGAGAATACTGAAGGAAATGCCAAAAAGTTATTGTAGTTGCCTCTGACAGGTGGGGTTATGGTTGATATTTATTTCTTACTTTATTGTTTTGTGGATTTTCTAACCATTGATTCATGAGCATGTACTTAAAATTAGTAATATCTGCCATTTAAATTTGCTACCTTTTGTACAATTTAATTTTTAGTAGCGTCTTTTATGGTGGGGTTAGAAAATCTATAAACCCTGATTCAAGTTATGCTACTGCTTGATTCTACAAATGTATCCGTGATTGTTTTTGTTTTCTTCCGTACATTTTGATTAATATACCATTTAAAAAGGCTTTGTGGCCAGAGCAGCTAAATTATAATTGGGCTGGAAAAGAACTTGCATTTTGAGACCATCTGTGGGAGTTTTCATTGTCTGAAACTGACAAGGGTTCATGGCAGATGGTGAGGTCAAAAGATTGACTTTTTGAGCTTGACATAATGTGTTCATGAAGCTGGAAGAAGAAATCCAACTTATTTTTTTTACTACCAGAAGTTTGGTGGCAGGAAAAAGTGTGCAGTTGTTGAGTCTGGATAAAACATAATGCCTCAGTGCACATGACTGGCTCAGCTCTGAGGATTACTAGCACTGCCAGAGATGGCAGCCTCTTGCAACATTTGGTGCCAGTTAATTGACTTTCTAGACACTTTTGAAGGTTCAAGTCATGTAATGCAAATATTTTTTAGGTTAAATACAATGTCAAAGACAAAAACTTGAAAAATATTAATACTTAAGAAATGTATCTTTTTTAATTAAAAGGGTATAAAGTATCATTCAAAGTCAAGATAGCAAACTTTTAATTGAATGAAGTCTCAATCACAATTCCATTTGTTTTGTTTGCCTTAATTCCATTTCATTTCATTATAATTACATTGGAAGGCTTAGTGATTACAGCCTCATTTGCCAGGCTGTCTCCAGTGCTGCATTAGCGCCTTGCACAGAGTGGCTGTTCAGTATTTGCTGGATGAATAATGGATGAATGAATGAATTTACTGCCTATTCTTAATTTTAGAAGAGTTTTTCTTAACTATAATTAAACATTTTTTTTCTGTTCTAAAATTGGATTTATATTGCAATATTTTTCACTTCTATTAATACTATGTGTGAATTATGTATTATTTATTTTGGAGGAGGAAGCCTCAATTTGTCATGAGAGACCAGTGAACCGATTTTTTTGCTCTAACATGGAGTGCTTACTGTGAGCTAGCCATTGTCCTAGTAATTTTACATGTGTTAAGTCATTTAATTAAGTAGACTGTACTGTTACTACTTTGCAATTGAAGAAATTGAGGCACAGAGTGGGTAAGGTAAATTTGCTCAAGAATTGGTGTATTTTGGCTCCATTCCAAACATTTATTATTTAAATAGTGTGTGGGGGGTAGGGGGAAGGGTCTCATTCTGTTGTCCAGGCTGGAATGTAGTGACAATTGCAGTCTGGAACTCTTGGGCTCAAGTGATCCTTCTGCCTTAGCCTAAGTAGCTGGGACTATAGGTGGGGGCTGCCATGCCCAGCCAAGTTCTTTTTATGTTTTATTTTTAAATTTTTTGGGGGAAGTCTTCTGGTGAGGACCAGAAAATCTGCTAGACAAATTCTAAAAGAGTTGTAATGCTAAGTTTTTAAAACTTTTTGTAGAAGTGAGTTCTTAGTATGTCGTGTAGGCTGGTCTTAAATTTCTGCCTTAGGTGATCATGCCACTGTCTCCCAAAGTGCCAGGATTACATACGTGAGTCTGCATCCTGCCCAAACATGTATTATTTAGGTAACATTTAAAGATTCCAGTTTGTTGGGCGGTGCCTGTGGCTCAAGGAGTAGGGCGCCGGTCCCATATGCCAGAGGTGGCGGGTTCAAACCTAGCCCTGGCCAAAAACCAAAAAAAAAAAAAAAAAAGATTCCAGTTTGTTGTAAGGTCTGGTGAGGAGATACAAAGAGAATACTGAGCAAAATTGCACTTTGTTCTGTCAAGCTTATTAATGTGGCTAAGCAGTATTTTTATGCTAAAATAGTAAGTAACACTGTTAATTTCTTCTTGCGTGAATACCACAGAGCTCCTCAAATAGCTTTGAGCCTTTAGCAAATACAGTGTCATATTGAATACTAAATACGGAAATGAAGCAGTTGCACAGAGACAGGCAGGTCTGACCATTGCAACCACCCTATAGGCACAAAAAATAGGGAGAAGAGAAGAAAGGACACCTACTAGCTGAATCTGGCAGCTCCCTCCCATGACATCTGCTTATATTTCATTGACCAGAATCCCTTATCTGTTGTATGATTTGGGAGAAAGGCTGACAATGTAGTATCTTTAGTTGGGTACATTGCCATTTTCAACTTCTAAGGAGGAAGAGGAAAATGATGGTGGGTAGGCAATGGTTATCTGCCGTAGATACAGAAAAGGTTTCTAAAATTTAACAAGTTCAAAGCATACTTTGGATGGAAAAGATTTCATCTGTTTTTTGTTATAGCTGTTTTTCAGTAGGTTACAAGGTAATCATAAAATGTTTAAAGTTGAACTTTTTTGTCTTTAAGAGTATTTAGGGGCTTTATATATAAATTGGAGGGCATTTGGCACATCGATGTGGCTGATATGAAGGTCTTCACTTTAACAAATTGTGTATAATTTACTCTTAATGTAATTCTGAAACATTCAGTATATCTATAATGAGAAATATTGCAAAAATGGGGCAAAGAACTCCCACATACCCTTTAGCCAGATTCACCACTTGTTAACATTTTGCCAGATATGCTTTATTATTTATTTTTTTTTTGCTGGGAGGCAGTTTTGGGGACAGCCGTAATATGCTTTACTGTTATCACTTTCTCTGTATATTCAGAGCATGTACTTATTTTATGAGTTGAGAATAGATTGCTGTGATCACACCCTTCTTCTCCTAAATATTTTTTTCTAGGAAAAAGGACACTTGACCTATAGAAAACCCCACAGTTCATTGATCAAATTCAGGAAATGTAATATTGAAGCAATACTATTACCCAGTCTGTGTACTTTAGCCCAGTAATGATCTTCACAGCAATTATTTTTTTTCTGGTCCAATGTTCAGACTAGTACCATGCATTGATTTAGTTTTATGTGTTTTTAGTCTTTTAAAATCTGGAATATTTCTCAGTCTTCCTTTGCCTTTCATGACACTAATGGTTGAAGAAGCCAGGCCATTATTTTGTAGAATGTCTTTCAATTTGGATTTCTCTTTCTTCATGATTATTTTAGATTTTGCATTTTGGGCAAAAATACCTCAAAAGTGATACTGTCTCCATCTCAGTGCCCTTGAAGAGACTCATAACGTTGGTTTGCCCCTTTATTATGAATCACTTGGTAACACCGAGCACTTGACTACAGTGATATGTGCTAGGTTTCTTCACTGGAAAATTTGAATTAATGTGTATTTTGTGGGGATTTTAAGACTGGAAATATCCTGTTTTTCACCACACTTTCACTGACTAGTTTTGCCATTAAAGATTCCTTCCTAGCCGGGCGTTGTGGTGGGCGCCTGTAGTCCCAGCTACTCGGGAGGCTGAGGCAAGAGAATCGCTTAAGCCCAGGAGTTGGAGGTTGCTGTGAGCTGGGTGAGGCCACGGCACTCTACTGAGGGCCATAAAGTGAGACTCTGTCTCTACAAAAAAAAAAAAAAAAAAAAGATTCCTTCCTTATCAGTTATTATGATGATTACAAAATGGAGGTTTTACTAACTGTATCATTCATTTATATTTATTAGTTGGCGTTCTGTGGCAAAGTACTACTTTCCCTGCTCCCCCATTATCTCCGATAATCCTGGATTATTATTTTAGTCAATGAGTCAAATAGTTACTGTCATAATTCAGTGGTCAGTGTCCCAAATTGTCCACTTCCAGTTGTAGGCCCTTTGAGATGGCTCCTGTGTCCTTTTGACATGTAATTTTTCGAGCCTTTCCTTATGTTAGCAGCAGTAAGATATTCTAGGTTTATCTTTGTGCTACATTTGCTGCCCTGCCTTGGAACCAGGCATTTCTCTTGTTTCTTTCAAGTGCATTACCTAAAGCAACATAGTTTAATACTATTTCAAAGCCTAGGCTCCATCACTTGTGAGCTGAGTTGACCTGGCTAAATTACTTAACTTCTCTACACCTCAGTTTTTATCTGGAAAATGGAGATTAAATTGGTACATATCTTACGGTTTTGTTCTGAGGATTAATTTAGACGATTCACTTAGAAAGCTGTGCACGTTAAATAGTAAGTATGATATAAAATTTGCCTATTATTATTATTACATTACTATTTCCTTTTTTTCCCTTCAACAGGATGTTCTTTTAAAGAATTATTGAAGACGAAGTATTTTTTGTTTTTGCTTTTGTTTTTTATTAGTTTTTTTAATGGCTTTACAGAATTTTAAATAGAATACAGTTTGACATGACGACAAAAAATGTAAGTATTTGTAAAGTTTTTTAATCTAAGTTTTTTTTAAAGTGAGCTGTACTTCTGCATATTTTCTCAACTTTTGGTTAAACAAATTTAATTTACTGGCATGGATTTTATAATTGTTTTTGCTTATGTAGAGTATTGAATATAGAACTCTAATGGGCATGGTAGCATTCTTGTAAATTGTACCACGTTGATCCCTCTCAACAGCTGCAAAATTCTATCTCCAGAAAGTGTCCCCGTCTCTTTTGGGTACTGTAATGAATTTATTTTGGTACTAGCTGGAAGGTTACTTGGCCTTATTGAGTAAATCACTATTTTCTTTTTTTTTACCACCCTTGGTAAAGTGCCATGATGTCACAGGACTCACAGCAACCTCTAGCTCTTGGGCTTTTTTTTTTTGTGATTCTCCTGCCTCAACCTCCCGAGCAGCTGGGACTACAGGTGCCCACCACAACGCCCGGCTGTTTTTTGGTTGCAGTTCAGCCGGGGCTGGGTTTGAACCCGCCACCTCAGTATATGGGGCCGGCTCCCTACTCACTGAGCCACAGGCGCTACCCGTAAATCACTATTTTCTTTAGGCTCGATGCCTGTGGCTCAAGTGGCTAAGGCGTCATCCACATACACCTGAGCTGGTGGGTTTGAATCCAGCCTGGGCCTGCCAAACAACAATGATGGCTGCAACCAAAAAATAGCTGGGCGTTGTGGTGGGCACCGGTAGTCCCAGCTTCTTGGGAGGCGGAAGCAGGAGAATCGCTTGAGCCCAGGAATTGGAGGTTGCTATGAGCTGTGATGTCATGGCACTCTACCCAGGGTGACAGCTTGAGGCTCTGTCTCAAAAAAAAAAAAAAAATCACTATTTTCTTTGGCTTAATTTTTTCTTTTGTGTTTACTCAGGAAAAGTGTGTATGCTCAGATATTGTGCAGAAGAAGCTTGCTATGTTCCATTAGATGGTCCTAAAGAAACATTAGGCTTTAGATGTTTTAGAGAAATTATTCAATTATTTTTTTCCTCTGCTTAAGGCTGTCATTTTTTTTTCTTTTAGAGACAGTCTCACTTTATTGCCATTGGTAGAGTGCCGTGGCGTCACAGCTGACAGCAACTTCCAACTCCTGGGCTTAGGCGATTCTCTTGCCTCAGCCTCCCGAGTAGCTGGGACTACAGGTGTCCGCCACAGTGCCCAGCTATTTTTTGTTGCAGTTTGGCGAGGGCCAGGTTCAAACCCGCCACCCTTGGTATATGGGGCTGGTGCCCTACCCACTGAACCACAGGCGCCACCAAGGCTATCATTTATGAATCTACCTCCCTTCAAGTTATGTTTTTATTGTCATCTTGTATTAATGAATTTTTTCCAATTATGATGAAGAAATATGCCATTATACAAGCCTAAAAATTCTATCCTTGCTTGAGCTAGTTTGATTTGAGTTGCTACATTTGGAAACAAGAGTCTGGACTGATATACATTCAGTCTAGCCAGTGCTCCACAATGGGCCATCTAGGAAGAATAGCTGTGTTTGGTCTTGGGCATCACCAAACTTCCTTGTTTTTTTTTTTTGACTCTACCTTTAGGCAAGGTCATACAGATTCCTTCCTTCCCCTTCATGATGCCCCAGCCTTTGCCATTACCTTGGCCATTTATAACTCTAGCCTCTAGTCTGGAGGTCTCACCCCTCTCTGCTCCCTGAGCCCCATCTCTGAGCTCTGTTTCATGGATCTCTTGTGTGAGGGGGGTGTTTCCATGCCATCTCCAAGGCCTGTTCTCCTCAAACCCAAAGGAGCCCTTAGGCCTAGCTGGTGTCTCTGCCTTCCTCAAATGGGAGCCACACTGCAGAGGCTCCAAGAAAGCTTGTACACCCATGTAAAAAGGATCGCATTCATTTAATCCAATTTAACTACAGGAATAACAGTGTTGAAAAACAGACTTTAACAATCAATTCTACGATAAATTTTGCAGCAAATTGTGTCACTCTCAAATATTATGTCTACAGGAAATAACCTTATTCAGCTTTTTTTTTTTTTTTTTTTTTTTTTTGTAGAGACAGAGTCTCACTTTATCACCCTCAGTAGAGGGCTGTGGCATCACACAGCTCACAGCAACTTCCAACTCCTGGGCTTAGGCAAATCTCCTGCCTCAGCCTCCCTAGTAGCTGGGGCTATAGGTGTCTGCCACAATGCTCTGCTATTTTTTTGTTGCAATTTGGCTGGGGCTGGGTTTGAACCCATCACCCTCGGTATATGGGGCCAGCACCCTACCCACTGAGCCACAGGCACCGCCCTGATTATTTCTTTTTTTTTGAGACAGAGTCTCAAAACTGTTGCCCTGAGTAGAGTGCTGTGGTGTCACAGTTCACAGCAACCTCAAACTCTTGGGCTTAAGCAATTCTCTTGCCTGAGCCTCCCAAGTAACTGGGACAACAGGTGCCTACCACAATGCCCAGCTATTTTGTTGTTGTTGTTGTTATTGTTGTTTAGCAGGGCCGGGTTCAAACCCTCCAGCCCCCATGTATGTGGCTGGCTCCCTAACCATTGAGCTACAGGTGCCAAGCCTGTTTAGCTAATTGTTAACTCAGAAACTTTTTTATTAATTCAGATGGGCCAACATTTGAAAATGATACTCTGTTATGTGCAGATCACTCTACAGTTTCCCCTGCCTTTTTTTGATGAAGCTGACTAATGCTGTATAATGTTTTATTGTGCAATAAAATAATACTTACAAATGTACATAAATATAAACTATTAGTTGTGTTTTCATAAATATAAGTCATTAGCATAGCTATCAAACTCTTCTCCCACTTGAATAACAACAAAAAATTATGCCATTAAATTGACTGGGCGTGGTGCCTGTAATCCTTGTATTTTGGGAGGCCAAGGCAGAAGGATCACTTTAGGCCAGGAGTTTAAGACCACCCTGGGTAACATAGCAAAAGCCTGCCTCTATAAAAAGCCTGTGGCTCAGTGAGTAGGGCGCTGGCCCCGTATGCTGAGGGTGGTGGGTTCGAGCCCAACCCTGGCCAAACTGCAACAAAAAAATAGCCGGGTGTTGTGGCGCGTGCCTGTAGTCCCAGCTGCTTGGGAGGCTCAGGCAAGAGAATCGCGTAAGCCCAAGAGTTAGAGGTTGCTGTGAGCCGTGTAACGTCGTGGCACTCTATCCGAGGGCAGTACAGTGAGACTCTGTCTCTACGAAAAAAAATAAATAAATAAAAATAAAAACAAAAAATTAACCATGCATTGTGATGCATGTCTACTTGGGAGGCTGAGGTTGGAGGATTGCTTGAGCCCAGCATTTCAAGGCTCCAGTGAGCTATTGTCACAACACTGAATTCCAGCCTAGGTGGCAGAGCAAGTCTCTGTCTCAAAAAAAAAAAACCAAAAATAAAATAAATAGTACAACATAGACCTTTTCTCAATAGTAATAATAATAAATAAATAATATAACATATAGCAAAATAATTAATTATAACTGCTTTACTAGTCCCATATTGTTATGGAAGAATTTTGGGATTTAAACTAAAAGGGAATTTATTATAGAGATACTAGGATATGTCAAAGAATTCAAGAGTAGGAATTTAGTGAGACCTCAGAAACATACAGGCCCAGAAACTGGCACTGTTTGGTTTCCACTTCTCATCTCTGTCTCCTTGTTTCTCTGCACCTGCTTCACTTGTCTCTGCAGATTGTCTTCCTCAGTTCCCAACCCAGTGTGGTTGAATGTGGTTGAACGTGGCCCCATTCACTGAGCGTCTCCATCGACGTGTTAGGGAGCCAGCCTGTTCAGAGCAAGGTGTGAAGGAAGGGAGGAAGGCAGCCTAACAGATCCTGCCTGCCTCTGTCAGCTCCGATTTCAAACTCTTTGGAAATGATCTCTGGCACAGCTTGAGTCAAATTCAACCAAACCACTAGGGGTTTGGTTAGTTGTAAACAGGAGAAGCTAGTATCGTTCTATGTAAAAATGGGTGCTATGAGCCCAGCACAGTTTGTGAGCAGAGATGATAAAGGGCTTCTTGTGGGCAAACAAATACAATAGAACCTCCATAGTTGACCATCTCCCTGCATTGACCACCTCCTTATTAAGTTGATGTGATTTTCATAGACCAGACATGTATCACACATACTCAATAGCAGTTCCTTATGTTGACTAGTTTGTTCTAGTTGGTTGGTGGTCAACTTACAGAGGTTCTAAATATTGTCCATTATATGGCTGAAGAATAGCATTAACAACCAAACAAATCTTTGTTATAGTATCTGTTTTCTTTCCTTTTTCTTTTCTTTTCTTTTTTGAGATATAGTCTCATCTTTGTTGCCCTGGGTAGAGTGCCGTGGCATCATAGTGCAGAGCAACTTCAAACTCTTGGGCTTAAGCAATTCTCTTGCCTCAGCCTCCCAAGTAGCTTAGCAGAGACTACAGGTGCCCGCTACAATGCCTGGCTATTTTTAGAGACAGGGTCTCACTCTTGCTCAGCCTAGTCTCCAACCTGTGAGCTCAAACAATCCACCTGCCTTGGCTTCCCAGAGTGCTAGGATTACAGACGTGAGCCACTGCGCTTGACTCTTTCTTTTTTTTTTTTTGACGGATAATTTGTCACCCTAGGATAGAGTGCCATGGCATCATAGCTCACAACAACCTCAAACTCTTGGGCTCAAGTGACCTTACCTCAGCCTCTCAAGTAGATGGGACTACAGGTGCCTGCCACAACTGCCAGCTATTTTTAGAGATGGAGGTCTTGCTTTTGTTCAGGCTGGTCTCAAACTTCTGAGCTCAAGCAATCCACTTGCCTCCTAGAGTGCTAGGATTACAGGTGTGAGCCACCACACCCAGCCTAGTATCTGTTTTCTTGTTTTGAGTTATAATTCAGAAGCTTTCTTTTAACATGCATTAGTAGCTGTAAGCAGATACAAATTTTCCTTAATTATCGCTTAGGGACAGTCATCAGAATTTATTGAGTAATTAGGATTTTAGGGACAGGAAAGAAGTTAAAGGAGTTTTCTCAGTATTTTGCTTGTGTAACTGGGTAAATGCTGTGCTGTTTAATGAGAAGAGGAACCCTCAGGGAAGTGTAGGAACTTGTGACCAACTCAGAAAATCTGTTTTGAGCATCTTAAAGTTGAACCTAGAAACATTCAAGTGGAGATATTGGCTGAGTAGTGTGATAAGTGGCTCTGGAGCCCAAAGGAAACCTTGGGGCTGGAAGTGGAAATTTTGGAGTCATTTTATGTTAAAATTATTTTAAAACATTGGGACCATGACATTATATAGTGAGCGCATAGATAGAAAATATGAGGCTCATGGCCTGAGCACAGGGAGTCTCCAACATAAAGATGTAAAGAAAGGAAAATGACAAAGGGGACTCAAAGAATGGCCAGAAAGACGGGAAGAAAAATGTTGCCCTGACGATTTGGTAGCCAAGTGTAGAAATTATTTCAAGGAGGGAGTGATAATTGTGTTACATGCTACTGAGAAGTGAGTTATAGAACAGATTGCCTTATTAAACATACATCCAAATATTTACATTTTTAATTTCTGTTTCTCATTTTGCATTTCTCTTAGGAGAAGTTTTTTGTGACAAGCCAAATAAAAAAGTGATGTGTTCAATAAGCCCTCTTACCAGTTGCAGGTGATAGAAACCCTACTCAAAACAACTTCAGGCAAAAATTGGAATGTGATGACTCACATAACTGAAAATTCTTGTAATACTGGCTTCAAACTCTTCTGGATTTGGGGAATAAATGCTGATGTCGGGGGTCTAGACTCTTCTTTCCATCTTTTGACTCTATATGGTGGCATAATAGCCTTTGTTGGCCTTATGGTACTTATCTCAGAAGAAAAGAGGGAACTTTTCCTTTTTAGTATTTGTGTTTCAGACTCTATGGAGGAGCTTCGGTTGACCCTGCGTGGCCCATGTGCTTAGACGCTGTGGAGAATAAAACGGGATACAGTTAGTGGCCAGGCCTGGGGTCAGGAGCCTGCTCCTGCAGCCACAGCACAGTTGAGCTTCTAAGATTAACTTCCTGCTAGAACTACATGGGATGGATCATTTGCAAAATGAAGAAATGAAGAGTGACAAGATATTCATTGTAACTGGGGGTAAAATTGTTATCAAATAGTATCTAGTATCCAGTGCTATTCTAGAACAAAAATATAGATTTATGCTGATGTAAGTTGACCCAGTATATGATGAAGAATTTCAAATGCAATTTGAAGTATAATTTTTTGCCTTGTCAGTGAGTCTTTTAAAAAATATATAAGCTATAATACTTACTATAGAAAAATTAGAGAATATAAAGAAAAGGAAAAAAATAGCAAAATTTTGCCTGAAAAGACATCTGGTATATACATAAATGTGTATATATGGCAACAAAAATATATAGATATTGCATTTTTCAAATAACAGGTCACGTTGTTTTATAACCTACTAGTTAGCTTTAATCTCTGCGATGAATGTCTTTTCTTATTTTGGATACCTCTGTAACATCATTTTAAGTAACTATTTTATGTTACCTATTATATAAACATTATAACAGCCTCCTAATAATGGACATTATTTTCTTGGGGGGGGGACATTTTTGTTTATTTTTGCTCATTAATCATATTATTTCTGTGAGGCAAAGTCTTAAGAAATTACTGAGCCTAAGTTGTGTGTTTTTTTTTTTTTTTTTTTTTTATTGTTGGGGATTCATTGAGGGTACAATAAGCCAGGTTAGTTGTGTGTTTTTTATTTATTTTTATTTTTTTTTGTAGAGACAGAGTCTCACTTTATGGCCCTCGGTAGAGTGCCGTGGCCTCACACAGCTCACAGCAACCTCCAACTCCCGGGCCTAAGCGACTCTCTTGCCTCAGCCTCCCAAGCAGCTGGGACTACAGGCGCCCGCCACAACGCCCGGCTATTTTTTGGTTGCAGTTTGGCCGGGGCCGGGCTTGAACCCGCCACCCTCGGTATATGGGGCCGGCGCCTCACCGACTGAGCCACAGGCGCCGCCCTAGTTGTGTGTTTTTTAAAGAGATTTTGACTAATGTTGCTAAACTGCAATTGTACAGATTTATATACATGTTTACTAGTGGTATATGAGAATGCCATTTCTCTTTATTTTCTTTGCCAGTCTAATCAACAAAAAATGGTATACAATTTATTACATTTCTCAGATTGCTAGTTAGGATAGACTAGCATTCTTTATCTTTATTGGTCTTTTGAAATGCTCTTTTGTAAATTGTGTTGGGGTGGAAGTGTTGGAAGCCATCCCCATGTGAATAAGAACCCATGTTTGAATATTGATTTGCTATTAACAAACATAATCACAGCTTAAGGCATAATCATTTGATCCAAGGAGGTTTTTGAGTGTGTGTGCATGTTTTCTCCTCTCCGTTTTGTAGTGACTCATCCAAAATCTCCGGACCTGTGAAAGATAGAGCCTAGTTTTTATCATAGACCATTTCACTCTGAATCCTATTTTTTGTTCAATTATGTTAGGTCAGTCAGAAGTATTAAATGTTAGTAAAATTACAGTATTATAGAATATGATTTGATTCTTGAAAATTGGTCTCAGGAACTTTTATTCAATAGACATTTAATGATTGCTTGTAGTATGCAACACAGTATCAGAATACCAGATAGTGTTCCACTTTAGTAACCATTTTACTGTCCATATGTATCTTATAACATCATTTTGTGTATCTTAAATCTACATAGTAAAATTTACTTTTAAAAAAATTGATGGGCAGCGCCTATGGCTCAACAGGGTAGGGCACTGGCCCCATATGCCGGAGGTGGCTGGGTTTAAACCCAGCCCCGACCAAAAACTGCAAAAAAAAAAATTGATGAAAAGATGAATACCCCACATAGAAGACTTTTTTCAGGATTTGTTTAGGCAAAAAGTTTAATATGAATTCATTTTTTTCTCTTCTTGGTGAAAGACTGGTCCTTTTTAAATAGGTAGAATAAGGAAAGAGTAGCAGATTTTTTTTTTTTTTTTTTAGTTTTTGGCTGGGGACAGGTTTGAACCCACCACCTCCAGTATATGGGGCCATCACGCTACTCCTTGAGCCACAGGTGCCACCCAAAGTTTCTTTTTTTTTTTTGGAGACAGAGTCTCACTATGTTGCCCTTGGTAGCATGCCATGGCATCACAGCTCACAGCAACCTCCAGCTCTTGGGCTTAGGCGATTCTCTTGCCTCAGCCTCCTGAGTAGCTGGGACTACAGGCGCCCAGCTATTTTTTGTTGCAGTTTGGCCCAGGGCCAGGTTGAAACCCACCACCCTCAGTATATGGGGCCGGTGCCCTACTCACTGAGCCACAGGCACCGCCCCCAGCAAATACTTTTTAATGCTTTTCCTAGCCAACTTTTTCTACTCTCACATAATGTAGTTTTTCTTTTAATCTTTAAAGTACAAGTGTTTATGATAGCAGAGATTAATACATATTTTGAAATTTTCATTAATGTTTGGTCACTATTTATATAAGCTTTAAATGCAAACATCTTCCATACATCTATGAGAGCAAAATTAGCATGTAGTGTTAACTAGAGTTGATTTTTCTTTTTAGAGCTATAACTTGTTGGTTATTAAGGTGCAGGTATACAGCTGCTTAAAAAGTTTCTAAATTTGAGGCTGGGCTCACACCTGTAATCCTCACACTCTGGCAGGCTGAGGTGGGTGGATTGCCTGAGCTCATGGGTTTGAGACCAGCTTTGAGCAAGAACGAGACCCTGTCTCTAAAAATAATTGGGTGTTGTGGCGGGCACCTGTAGTCCCAGCTACTCAGGAGACTGAGGCTATAGAAATTGCTTGAGCCTAGGAGTTTGAGGTTGCTGTGAGCTGTGATGCCATGGCACTCAACTGAGGGTGACAAAGGGAGACTCTGTCTCAAAAAAAAAGTTTCTAAATTTGTTTGCTGTTTCAATCGGAAGAAATTGGACAGTAAGAGCAGGTGTTTAGGCTCAGTGCCCATAGCTCAGTGGGTAGGGTGCCAGCCACATACACCGAGGCTGACCAGTTTGAACCTGGCCTGGCCTGTCAAACAACAATGGCAACTACAATAAAAAAATAGCCAGGCACTGTGGTGGGCCTTTAATCCGAGCTATTTGGGAGGGTGAGGCAAGAGAATAGCTTAAGCCCAAGAGTTTGAGGGTGCTATGAGCTATGATGCCATGGCACTATGTGGGGGGCGACATAGTTTGACTGTCTCAAAAAAAAAAAAAAAAGAGCAGGTGTTTAATCATAACAGTAACTCAGAAACTGAACTCTCTACTGTGAAAATGTGGTTTTAGTTGAGGTTTCTGCCGTTATTGCTGTATAGTAACAAAAAAGTATGAGCTTATCCTTTTGAAGTTACTATAATACACATATTAAGCATGGAATATTTTATAGGCTGTCTTTGCCTTCTTTGCTTTCCTTTAAAAGTAGAACATCAACAAGTTTTAAGTTTCTCTTCTTTTTTTTTTTTTTTTGTAGAGACAGAGTCTCACTTTATGGCCCTCGGTAGAGTGCCGTGACCTCACACAGCTCACAGCAACCTCCAACTCCTGGGCTTAAGCAATTCTCCTGCCTCAGCCTCCCGAGTAGCTGGGACTACAGGCGCCCACCACAACGTCCGGCTATTTTTTGGTTGCAGTTCAGCTGGGGCTGGGTTTGAACCCGCCACCCTCGGTATATGGGGCCGGCGCCTTACAGACTGAGCCACAGGCGCCGCCCCTTAAGTTTCTCTTCTTTTTATAGCAGATTTTAAAAAGGGCATACACATAATGTTACTGTAAGCTCTTTAGCAAATGTTCAGGAACTTGAATATTTGACATTGATATTTGTGAACAACTCTGGAGAGCCATGACCTGGTTTTTGTTGCACATTTTTTTTTTCAAAGAGTTAACTTCACTCCTAATCGAATGTTTCTAAGATGCTAGACAGAGTTAAGTATCTGCACCATTATCTACATAGAATTAAGTAGCTATTTTATAAGTGTCTTAGTCTCAGCTGCCGTCATAAAAATTTCATGTTATGGGCGGCGCCTGTGGCTCAGTCGGTAAGGTGCCGGCCCCATATGCCGAGGGTGGCAGGTTCAAACCCGGCCCCGGCTGAACTGCAACCAAAAAATAGCTGGGCGTTGTGGCGGGTGCCTGTAGTCCCAGCTACTCGGGAGGCTGAGGCAAGAGAATCGCTTAAGCCCAGGAGTTGGAGGTTGCTGTGAGCTGTGTGAGGCCACGGCACTCTACCGAGGGTGGTACAGTGAGACTCTGTCTCTACAAAAAAAAAAAAAAAAAAAAAATTTCATGTTATTAGATGCCAGACACAGATTTGCATTAGAACTGCCCGTCTGATGTGAATATGTAGAAATGTTTCTACTACCATACCTTTTGACAAAAAAGCTATTAAAGCATTTGAATTACAAAATTATGAAATAATTAGCTCTAACATGAAATTGTGAAATATCAAATGAGTGCTTATGAAGAATATATGATGTTAAAGGTAAGTTGGTGATTTTAGGGCGGTGCCCGTAGCTTAGTTGGTAGGGTGTCGGCCACATACACTGCGGCTGGCAGGTTTAAATCTGGCCCCGGCCAGCTAAAAAACAACACTGGCAACTGCAACAACAACAACAAAAAATAGCCAGGTGTTGTGGTGGGCACCTGTAGTCCCAGATACTTGGGAGGCTGAGGCAAGAGAATCGCCTAAGCCCAAGAGTTTGAAGTTGCTGTGAGCTATGATGTTATGGCACTCTACTGAGGGTGAATCTTAAGGCTCCGTCTCAAAAAAAAAAAAAAAAAGAGGCTTGGCGCCTGTAGCTCAGTAGCTAGGGCGCCGGCCCCATACACTGGGGCTGGTGGGTTTGAACCTGGTCTAGGCCTGCTAAACAATGACAACTGCAAAAAAAAAGTAGCCAGGCATTGTGGTGGGCACTTGTAGTCCCAGCTACTTGGGAGGCTGAGGCAAGAGAACCATTTAAGTCCAGGAGTTGGAGGTTGCTATGAGCAGTGACACCATGACATTCTACTGAGGGCGACATAGTGAGACTCTGTCTCAAAAAAAAAAAAAAAAGTTGGTGATTTTAAAAGATAAGACAAGTACACAGATAGAAAGTTATAAAACTTTGTGTGCTTTAAAAATCTTTTCAGAGCCAGGTACAGTGCCTCACATCTATAATCTAGGAGGCTGAGGCAGGAGGATTGCTTGAGCTCTGGAATTTGAGGCCTGCCACAGCAAGAACAAGACCTTTTCTCTACTAAAAATAGAAAAATTAGCCAGCCATGGTGGTGCATACTTGTAGTTCTAGCTACTCTGGAGATTGAGGCGGGCGGATGGCTTGAGCCCAGGACTTAGAGGCTGCAGTGAGGTAGGATGATACCACTGCACTGTACCTTGGGTGGCACAGCAAGACTCTATCTCAACAAATAAAAAAAATTTCAAAAATCTGATATATAGCATTATAAGGATAGTTAAAAATAATGTATACTTATAATTTACCAAGAGGATAGATCTTAAATTGAATCTTCATACATACACGTACTCATACACACAGTGTTAACCAAGTGTGTCAGCTTGATTGTGGTGATTATTTCACAGTGTATGTGTACATTAAGACATCAAGCTGTGGCTCGGTGCCTGTAGCTCAGCGGCTAGGGCGCCAGCCACATACATCAGAGCTGAGGGATTGAATTCAGCCCAGGCCTGCCAAACAACAATGACAACTACAACCAAAAAGGAGCCGGGCATTGTGGCGGGTGCCTGTAGTCCCAGCTACTTGGGAGGCTGAGGCAAGAGAATCGCTTAAGCCCAAGAGTTGGAGGTTGCTGTGAGCTGTGACACCACGGCTCTACCGAGGGTGACATTGTAAAATTCTGTCTCAAAAAAACAAACAAACAAAAAAACCCCCCAAAACCCACATCAAGTTGTATGTCTAATTTTTATATATCAGTGATATCTCAATAAAGGTGGTTAAAAAAATCCTTTCAGTGTGATAGTCCCTTGAAAGAATGTTTGAGGTAACAAACTACAAACACATAATGTTACAAGTTTGCATAGTGTAACAAACTGGTGATGTTTCAAGATTAGGGATCTCCAGTGCTTGAAGGAATAATTTAATATTAATAACAGAGCCATTTATTGGATGTTTGCTTTGTGCCAAGTTTTCAAAAATGTAGGGTTTTCTCCCTTTAGCCTTCATAATATAGTTCTAAAATTCTGTTTGATAATATTATTATATTCAGCTCTGTGATGCCAAGTAGTACAGTGGCCATTACCTTGAATGACATAAATTATCCACTGGTGAATTTATAAAGACACTTGCTCTGGGTAGTCTCTCAAGTGTAACATTAATAGGTAGTGATTGTTAACATAGATTGAGCAGTAGGTGCCAAGTACTGTGCCATAGGCTTCATATGAATTAACTCATTTAAATTTTATAACAACCTGAATTAGTAAGTACTGGTATCACCCTCCAATTTGCAGATGAGGAAATTGCATGACTTGACCAAGGCCACACACCTATTAGGCTTCATGAGCCAGAACATGAACCCAAGCAGTCAGACTTGAGGCCGATGCACTTCACTTCTGCATTGTGGTATTAATGGTCTTTATTTGATTCTTTACCTGTCATCGTATTGAATGCATTGTAGATAGTAGTGAAGAACAGTGAAAACGTAAGGCAGCAGTGAGGAGGAAATTTTGAAATATCTATTGGCAGCTTCATATCTGCCACATCACTTGATTACAAAACATGCCTAAAATCTGTAGATCTTGGTTCTGCTTATACGAAATAGTATTTCATTAATTTTTATCTTTTTTTAAAGAGACAGAGTCTCACTTTGTTGCCCTTGGTAGAGTGCCATGGCGTCACAGCTCTCAGCAACCTCCAACTGTTGGGCTTAGGCAATTCTCTTGCTTCAGCCTCCCGAGTAGCTGGGACTACAGGCGCCCGCCACAACGCCCAGCTATTTTTTTTTTTGTTGTTGCAGTTTTTCCAGGGCCAGGTTCGAACCTACCACCCTCAGTATATGGGGCCTGCGCCCTGCTCACTGAGTCACAGGTGCTGCCCCATTAATTTTTATCTTAAGCTAGACATTTAATATTTTTCCCATTTCAAGCAATATGACAACATTTTATTTTTAGTAACAATAAAATGGTTGATATAATTAATTTTATGTGGTTATATGAGATATTTGATATGGACATCTGGTAGAAGGTATAAAATAGCTTATTAAGTGATCACATAATACTTAAATCTTATTTTTAACTTCTTACACTGTCTTATTCAGGTTGGTTTGACTTCCACAAATGCAGAAATAAGAGAATTCATAGATCAAAATCTCAGTCCAACTAAAGGTAAGGATTGTTGAATAAAAATTTTCTGAGTTAAGCTAATTTTATTGTATTTTTGTAAAATACGAAGCTGCATGGATTCCTTTATGTATAATATTAGTTAAGTGACATTAGCATATCATATGTATAACAATAGTTATATGACATTAGTGTGCTGTGCCATGCTGGATAACTTGTATTAAGTCAGTTACCTCTAAGAAGCTGGGGGTTTTGAGTGTGATTTTTTTTCTCTTTCCTAAGAGATCTCTGAGATCTTTGATCAATGATCTTATTACAGAAGGTAGGAGCAGAGTGTATGCCAATACAAATAGCTATGAGGGAAATGGCTTCATCAAAGGGCTTATGTCTAAAGTGGAAGATGTACTCTGGAGAGAAGTCTATAGAAGCTACATTTTAATATTAACATGTCTAGCTTAATAATATGTGCTGGGACTTATTCTGGGAGTTTAAGTATGTATTGTTAGGCCATTTAAGAGTTACTTCGAGACTGATACTTCTCAGATTTTTTTTCACATGATGGCATACATAAAAAATGATGCCAGTGTTTGAGTGTACACGGGCTAAACAGAAGGGCTCTTAGGAGTGAGCTAACTGGAAGCTCCAGCTGCTCAGACCACTCCTGACTGCCCTGAGGACTGAAGGGATCAGTATCTTAGGATACCAAAGCTTATTTACAACAGATAGTTGGGAATCTTTGCTCTAATAAAATGTAATATTCAGATCAAAGGAGGAAGCTGGGAACCATAAGCTTGGTATAGATACTGGAAACACAAACATTGTAACATAATCATTTGTACCCTCATGTTAATCCCCAAATGAAAAAAATAAATATAGAAAACTTTATCAAGTAGTGTGATGGGGATAAGGGAGTGATGCAACAGTCTTGAAAATAGGAAGGGAGAGGATAACAAGTCATAAAGGGGAAGGGTGACACAGAAAAATGCCTTCATTGGGTAGAAGACAGGCCCGGTTCAGTGGCTCATGCCTATAATCCCAGCACTCTGTCTGGCTGAGACAGGAACATGGCTTGAGGACTAGCTTGAGCAAGAGTGAGACCTTCGTCTCTACCAGAAAAACTAAAAAAAATAAATAGAAAAATTAGCTGGATGTGGTAGTATGTGCCTATAGTCCCAGCTTCTCAGGAGGCTGAGGCAGGAGTATCCGTTGAGGCCAGGAGTTTGAGGTTGCATTGAGCTATGATAGTGCCACTGCACTCTACCCAGGGCAACAGAGTGAACCTCTGTCTTTTAGAAAACAAAACAAAAACACAAAGGAAGAGAATGAGGGTTTCGGTGAGGAAGGTTGTCTTTGATGGGAGATTAGGCATCTGAAGGGTAAGAAAGCTAGTTAGAAAGGTCAGCCTTGCATGTATGTTAATAACAATGAAGTTTATTTACAAAGTAAAACTTCCTCAGTTTGCTTAACATCATAAAACATATACAAAAGGTGGAGATAGAGAATTATTTAAAAGATAAAGACTAATTTAGAAATATCTATTTTTTTTAAGACAGGGTCTTACTGTGTTGCCCAGGCTCCTCTCAAACTTCTGGGCTTAAGCAATCTCCCACCTCAGCCTCCTAAGTAGCTGGGACTAATGGCATGTGCCAGTAGCCCAGCTGAAATAGCTATATATTTTAAAAGAAAATTGTTACTTTTCTTTGAGCTGTTGGCTGATGATAGCAGAAGGAACTTAACATTAAATGAATCAACACAATTTGGAAAACAAAGTGTAAACTTTTTTTAAATTGGTGAAATTCAGGTAATATTTATTATAGACCCAAGATGAGAGTTGAATTGAAAGTAAAACATAGAAAAGTATTTTTCTTAATTGAAATGATATGGCAATCACATTATAGCAAATTTTGAAAAATAGAAAAAAAATTCTAAGTCCAGATAGATGCCTCACACTTGTAATCTTAGCATTCTGGGAGGTTGAGGTGGGTGGTTTGCTTGAGCTCAGGAGTTCAAGACCAACCTGAGTAAGGGCGAGACCCAGACTCTACTAAAAATAGAAAAACTATAGCTGGGAGTTGTGGTGGGTGCCAATAGTCCCAGGTACTTGGAGGCTGAGGCAAAAGGATTGCTTAAGCAAGAGTTTGAGGTTTCTGTGACCTACAATGATGCCATGGCACTCTACCCAGGGTGACAGAGTGAGACTCTGTCTCAAAAAAAAAAAAAAAATACTATTATAATGCAATCTTTTTTTTTTGAGACAGAATCTCAAGCCGTCACCCTGGGTAGAGTGCTGTGGCATCAGAGCTCACAGCAACCTCAAACTCTTGGGCTTAAGTGATTCTTTTGCTTCAGCCTCCCAGGTAGCTGGGACTACAGGTGCCTGCCACAATGCCCGGCTCTTTTTTGGTTGTAGTTGTCATTGTTGTTTGGCAGGCTGGGGCTGGATTGGAACCTGCCAGCTCTGGTGTATGTGCCTGGCGCCCTAGCTGCTTGAGCTACAGGTGCTGAGCCAATTATAACACAATCTTTTCTTTTTTACTTATTGTTTTCATTTATTATATATTTGTGTTGTAGTTAAAAGTAGTATACACACACGCACAGAGTGTACAAAAAAGTGTATATACATTTTAAGAAAGGAAAAAACTGTATTAAAATTGTAATACTCAATTGACTTCTGTAATTACAAGAGGTGCTCAAGGGCAGCGCCTGTGGCTCAGTGAGTAGGGTGGCGGCCCCATATGCTGAGGGTGGCGGGTTCAAACCCAGCCCCGGCCAAACTGCAACAAAAAAAAAAAAAAAAAAAGAGGTGCTCAAATATAACTTGTATTCATCTCCTGATATCAGTATATATTGAGTATTACAATTATGTATGTAGTTTTATATTTTGCTTTTTTGACCAAATTAAAAAACACTTCCCTTATTTTGACAGTCTTCGTAAATACCATTCTTAGAACTTCATATTATTTCATTGTATATATGAATCATAATTTATTAAATATGTATCTATTGGCTTATTATTGGATATGTTAGTGTTTTTTGTTATTTTATATATATGATGTGTCTCTCTATATATGATGTAATGTATGCATACAATGTTGGCATCATCCATTTTACTTGTAGAGTTCTCTTTGGTGGTATCACTTTATTAAGGATAGGGAAAAAAGCAGAGTGTTTTTCCTGTTCACCTACACTATTCAACACAAAACACTTAGCCTCTGGTCACCAAAATATGTGGAGATTTCTACCCACTAGCAAGCATTCAATTGTGACACTATCGACCTGGAGAGAGCTTCGGATGCTACTAGTTAAGGGCTCAGCTCTGCAAGACTTTTCCCCACCTCACACGCTATTCATAAGCCCCATGTTGAGAACTGCACTTTTGACAGTATCAATTGGGGTTTCCCCAAGTCTCTATTCAGTTTGATTAATTTGCTAGAGCAGCTTACAGTACTGTAGCAGAAAAGAAATACATTTACTTATGTTTATCGACTAATTAACAAGGGGTGTAATAAGAATATAGATGAACAGTGAGGTGAAGAATTACCTAGGGAGGAGCGTCTATCCTCATGGAGTTGGGGCCTGCCACCCTCCCAGCATACAGATATGTTCACCAACCTGGAAGTGTGCCAAACCTCATAGTTCAGGGATTTTTATGGAGCCTTCGTCATGTAGGCATGATTAATTATTAACTCCATTTCCAGCCTCTCATCTCTTATGAATACAGGGTGTGATTGAAAACTCCAAACTTATAATCATGGCTTGATCTTTCTGGTGACCAGTCCCCATCCAGAAGCCCACCAAGAATCAACTCATTAGAACAAAAGACACTCTTGTCACCCAAAGAAATTCCAAGGGATTTAGGAACTCTGTGTCAGACACTCCTATCACTCAGAAAATTATAAAAGTCTTAGGAGTTCTGTATCAGGAAATGGGTCCAAAGACCATGTATTAGAACAAAAGATCCTCCTAGTATTCCTGTCTACGGAGGTATTTGTAACCAGGGCAGAGAATGAATATTAGAACAAGTGATTGTCCTAGCACCCGTATCAGTCAGGAAATTATAAGAGTTTTAGGAGCTCTGTACCTAGGACTAGGGGCGGACACCAGTGTGTGTGTGTGACACACACATACACACACACATACATATATATTTATATACATACATACACACACGGTTATGCATTGACTAATGACAGAGATACATTCTGGGATATGTGGGGCTAGGGGCAGACACCAGTATATACACGCACACACAACATACACACATACACACACATAGGTCAGTTATGCATTGACTAATGACAGGGATACATTCTTGGATATGTGTTGTTAGGCAATTTCATTGTTGGGCAAATATCATAGAGAGAACTTATACTTAGATGGTATCACCTATTATGCACTTTGGCTGTATAGCCTGTATTGCTCCTAGGCTACAAACCTGCACAGCATGTCACACTACTGATTGCTATAGGTAATTTTAACACAATGGTAAGTATCTAACATATCTAAACAGAGAAAAGGCACAGCAAAAATGTAGTATTCTAATTTTATGGGACCACCATCATATATGCAATCTCTCATTGACTGAAATGTCATTATATAGTGTATTTCTCCTTATTTCGTGTACTTCTTTTTTGTTTGTTTTTTAGCTTTTCAGAGACCCTTGCATAAGAATTTTGGAATCAGCTTGCCAGTTTTTTGTAGAAAAAAAAAATACTAGCTGGGATTTGGGTAGGATTTGTATTGAATCTGTAGATCTGTTGGGGAATTATTGCTACCTTACCAATATTAAGTCTTCCAACCCATAAACATGGATGCCTTTCCGTTTATTTAAGTCTTCCTTAATTTCTTTTGACAATGTTTTATAATTTTCAGGGTATACATCTTATACTTAGGTTGTTAAATTTGTTCCTAGGTGTTTTATTCTTTTTTCATGCTTTTTAAAAGTAAATTGTTAAGCTAAAAGTATAAAACTCTTGGGAGAAAATACAGGTATAAATATTCAGTGATTTCTTAGATAAGACACCAAAAGCACAGAGACAAAAGAAAAAGTCAATAAATTGGGCTTCATCAAAATTAAAAATTTTTGTTCTTCAAAGGATGTTGTATTACCCCGTTTTCCCGAAAATAAGACAGTGTCTTATATTAAGGTTTGCTCCCAAAGACGCACTAGGTCTTATTTTCAGGGGACGTCTTATCTTTCCTGTAAGTAGGTCTTATTTTCGGAGGATGTCTTATTTTCGGGGAAACAGAGTAGTCACTCCGGTTGCTATAACAAAATGGCTTAAACAACAAAAATGTAGTTGTATGGGCTGGTGAGTACAAGGTTAAGGTGCTGGCCAATTCAGTGAGCCCTGTTTCTGGCTTGTGGATGGCTACTTTCTCAGCATGTCCTCACATAATGGGCAGAGAACACAAATGATCAGTATGCACAGGAAAAGATGCTCAACATCATTAGGAAAATAAAAATCAAAACCACAGTGACTTCACATCCATTAAGCTGGCTAGAATAAAAAAAGACAGGTAATGACAAGTGTTGGCAAGTAAAAGGAGAAATGAGAATCCTCATGCAGTGGGAATGTAAAATGGTGCAGCTGCCCAGGATCACACCTGTAATCCTAGTACTGCGGAGGCGAGGCAGGTGGATCAGGAGTTCAAGACCAGCTTGTGGAAGAACAAAGCCCTGTCTTCAAACTAGCCAGGCTTTGTGTGTGTGTGTGAGGTTCCTGTAGTCCCAGCTACTTGGGAGGCTGAGGCAAGAGGATTGTTGGAGCCCAAGAGTTTGAGGTTGCTATGAACTGGTGATGCCATAGCATCAGAGGCGACAAAATGAGACTCTTGTCTCAAAAAAATAAAATAAAATAAAAATAAATAAATAAATAAATAAAATGGTGCAGCTGCTTTGGAAAATGGTCTGGCACATCCTCAAACAGACATAGAGTTACCATATGATTCAGCAGTTCTACACTTAGGACTATACATAAGAGAATTGAAACCGTGGTTACTTAAAAACTTCTAGCAGCATTATTCATAATAGCCAAGAAGTGGAAACAATCAGCTGTCCATCAGCTGGTGAATGGTTACACAAAGTGTTGTCTATCTATACTACAATGTAATACTATAGAGCAATGAAAAGGAATGAAGTACTGATTCATGTTACAACTTGGATAAACCTTGAAAGCATTGGCTTGGTGCCTGTAGCTCAGTGGGTAGGGCACTGGCCACATATACCGGGACTGGTGGGTTCAATCCCAGCCCAGGCCTGCTAAACAACAATGATGGCTACAACAAAAACAGCCGGGTATTGTGGCGGGTGCCTGTATTCCCAGCTACTTGGGAGGCTGAGGCAAGAGAATCGCTTAAGCCCAAGAGTTGGAGGTTGCTGTGAGCTGTGATGCCCTGGCACTCTACCAAGGGCGACATAGTGAGACTCTGTCTCAAAACAAACAAACAAAAAACCTTGAAAGCATTATGGTAAGTAAAAGAAGCCAGATAAAGGCCACATATTGTTTGATTCCTTTTATGCAAAATGTCCAGAGTAGGCAGATTCATGTAGGCAAGAGTATGTAGGTACATCGTTGCCAGGAACAGGCTTGGGAAAATGGGGGGAGCAGAATAGGGAGTGACTGCTAATAGCTATCATTATTAAAAATTGTGGTCAAGGCAGTGCCCATAGCTCAGTGGGTAGGGCGCTGGCCACATATACCCAGGTCACAGGGTTCAAACCCAACCTGGGCCAGCTAAACAACAATGACAACTGCAATAACAACAACAAAAAATAAACAGTCTTACTTAAAAAAAAATTGTGGTCAAATATAAATGATGTATTTATCATTTTAACCATTTTTAAATGTATGATCCATTGGCATTAAATATATTCACAGTGTTGTATAACCATTACTACTTCTATGCCAAAAACTTTGTACGCAGTATGTAATAGCTCCTCGTACTCCCCTCACCCTAGCTCCCAGTAGAATTCATTCTACTTTCTGTCTCTATGACTTTGCCTATTCTAGGTGCCTTATATAAGCGAACTCATCCAATTTTTTTTTTTTTTTGAGACAAAGTCTCCCTCTGTTACTCTGGATGGATTGCAGGGGCGTCCTCTTAGCTCACTGCACCCTCCAACTCCTAGGTGTGAGAGATCCTCCAGCCTCAGTCTCCTAAGTAGCTGAGACAATAGGCGCATGCTACCATGCCTGGGTAATTTTTCTATTTTTAGTAGAGGTGGGGTCTAAATCTTGTTCAGGCTAGTCTGGAACTCCTAAGCTCAAACAATCCACCTGCCATGGCCTCCCAGAGTGCTAGTTTATAGGGGTGAGCCACTATTGCTGGCTATCCAATATTATTTTGTGTCTGGCTTACTTCACTTAACATAATATTGTAAAAGTCCATCCATGCTATAGCATATATCAAAATTCATCCCTTTCATGGTTGAATAATATTCCATTGTCTGTAGGTACCACACTTTGGTTATGTATTCATCTGTTAATGGATATTTGAGTTATTTCCCCCTTTCAGCTATGATGATAATTTTGCTCTGAATGTTTTTGTACGTATGTCTTTTTGAGTCCCTCCTTTTCAGTTCTTTTGGACATATACCTAAGAGTGGAATTGCTGGGTTATGTAGTAGTTGTTTAAACTTTTGAGTAATCAACACACTGTTCTCCACAGTGGCTGTACCATTTTACTTCCCCATCAGCAATGCATATCTTCACCAATACCTGTTATCCGTAGAACGTCTGTAAGTTGACCACCCAAGGGGCTGTAACAAATTGGTCAACAGAGAGAGATGGTCGACATAAGAAGCTAGGCCTACTATACTGATACATAGGTGCATGACTAGTCTGTGAAAATTAGGTCAACTTAAGGAAGTGGTCAATGTAAAGAGGTGACCAACTATGGAGATTTACTGTATTTGGGGGGGCGTTTAAAAAATTGTTAGTATGATAGCCAATCAAGTGGATGTGGAGTGTTCTCATTGTGTTTGACTTTCATTTTCTTTCTTTGCAGTTTTTGGCCAGGGCTGAGTTTCAACCAGCCACCTCCTGCATATGGGGCTGGCGCCCTACTCCGTTGAGCCTTAGGTGCCCCCCCAACTATCATTTTCTAATGACCAATAATGTTGAATATCTTTTTGTTTGCTTATTGGCTATTTCTTCTTTTGAGAAATGTCTATTCAAGTCTTTAGACTATTTTTGAATTGGATTGATTGCTTTTTTGTTGTTGAGTTTTACAAATTCTTTACATATTCTAAAGATTAATCTCTTATCAGATATATGATTTGTGAATATTTTCTTCCATTCAGGTTGTCTTTTTACTCTCTTGATAATTAGCCTTTGAGAAACGAAAGTTTTTAATTTTTATGATTTATTCACGTATTTATTGTTGTTGCCTTGTTTTACTGGCATATCCATGAAATTGTTGCTAAATCCAGTGTCAGCCTGTTTTTCACCTCCCAGGTGATGGGGCTCATATCTGTAATCCTAGCACTTTGGGAGGCTAAGGCAGGAGGATCGCTTGAACCCAGGAGTTTGAGGTTGCAGTGAGCTATGATGCCACCACTATGGAAAATAGTACAGGGATACCTCAAAAAACTAAACGTAGATCTACGATTTTGTACAGCAATTCCACTACTGGGTATTTACCCAAAGGAAAAAAGACATTCTATAAAAAAGATACTTTCACTTGAATGTTTATAACAGCACAGTTCACAATTGCAAAGATGTGGAAACAATCCAAGTGCCCATCAATATATGAGTGGATTAACAAAATTTGGTATATGTATACCATGGAGTATTACTTGGCCATAAAAGCAAATGGTGAACTAATACCTTTTGTAACAACCTTGATGGAACTGAAGACCATCTTCCTAAGTGAAGTATCACAGGAATCTAAAAAAAAAAAAAATACCAATGTGCTCACTTTTAAATTGGAAAAAATGCTCAACATGCATGTGCACATATGGTAGTAAAATTCAATGGAAATCAAGCAGGTGGGGAAGGTGGGAATGGATAAATTCACACTTAATAAATACAATGTACACTATCTGGGGGATGGACAAAATTACAACCTTGACTTAAACTGTACAAAAGTGTATGTTGGCTGGGTGCAGTGGCTCATGCCTGTAATCCTAGCACTCTGGGAGGCTGAGGCAGGTGGATTGCTTGAGCTCAGGAGTTCGAGACCAGCTGGAGCAAAACAGAGACCCCGTCTCTACTAAAAGTAGAAAAACTGAGGCAAGAGGATTGCTTAAGCCCAAGAGTTGGAGGTTGCTGTGAGCTATGATGTCACAGCACTCTACCCAGGGCAACAGCTTGAAACACCGTCTCAAAAAAAAAAAAATGTAATGCACGTAGCCAAAAAATTTGCTTATTTATTATTTTTTTAAACTTCTTGAGCCATTGTAGTGTCTGGCTCTGACCTTTAACTTTTGGACGGTTTTATACTGGCAGATGTCTATTGTTTTGATCATGTGCACTACAGTTCTGAGAACTTATGTGGCAGGTCTGGTCTTATCTGGACAGATTGCCTCATTGTTTGCTTGTCTGGGAAAGTCTTTATTGCTCCCCCAATTAAGGAACTTAGTTTTGCAGGATACAAAATTCTAGGTTGGCCATTATTCTGTTTGAGAAGACTGATAAGGGAGCGCCAGTCCCTTCTGACTTGTAAGGTCTCATTTGAGAAGTCTGCAGTTAGTCTGATGGATTTTCCTTTGCAAATAAATTACCTGATGCTTTTTTACCTTATGGTTCATAGGTTTCCTTGTTAGTGTTAACTTTGACCAATCTGATGTGTATGTCATGGTGATTGTTTCCTGGTGGTGAATCTCTCAAGAGTCCATTGTGCTTCTAGTACCTGGATGTCAGATTTTTTAGTAAGACCTGGGAAATTTTCCTTAGGTATTCCTTCTAATAAGTTTTCCAGCCCATGTATTGTTGTGGGTGAGAAAGGACCACATGGCCAATTTAAAAGTGTCCAAATGGAGTCTTTATTAGCCAGCTGGCGGCTGTCTCCACAGTCCCAGAGACAGACCGTGAGAGAGCAGAGAGAGACTGTGAGAGAGCAGCCCCGACCAGTTGGGGGTCTGGGTTTTTATAAGGTAAGGGCATGGGGTAGGGGCTGGCTGAGCTGATCAAGCAAGCAGCTGGATTTTACAGCTGGTCTTCACAGAAGCAGACTTTGCAGGTGTGGTTAGCAGATAAATAAGCAATTTTTCAAAAGAAAATAAGTTCAGTAAGTTTTTATTCTGTTTCTTTATTCCTCCCTCCTCCCTCCGCCCTTGGTCTAAGGGAGTGATGTCATCTTTTCAGGGCCGCAGCAGCTTCAGGGAGTTCTTATCCCAGTTCCCCATCCCTCTCTCCTCCCTTGTCCCTGGTCTAAGGGGGTGGTGTCGCCATTTCAAGGCTGCAGCAGCTATTTCAGTATATTTTCTTCTTCTGCCTCAGGAATGCTTGTGATTCTTATGTTAGGACTTTTTACATAATCCCAAATTTCTTGTAGTTTTGTTCTGTCCTCTTTGTTCTTTTTTTTGTTTTGAGACAGAGTCTCACTATGTTGCCCTCAGTAGAGTGCTGTGGCATCACAGCTCACAGCAACCTCCAACTCTTAGGCTTAAACGATTCTCTTGCCTTAGACTCCCAAGTAGCTGGGACTACAGGTGCCTGCCACAATGCCCAGCTATTTTCATTGTTGTTGTTTAGCAGGCCCAGGCTGGGTTTGAACCCACCAGCCCCGGTACATGTGGCTGGTGCTCTAACCACTGAGTTATGGGCGCTGAGCCTCTCTGTTCTTTTTCTTTGACTGGCTACTTTACTTCAAAGGTGTTGTCTTCTAGCTCTGAGATTTTTCTGCCTGATCTAGGCTGTTTGTAAGGCCTTCCACTGTGTTTTGTATTTCCTCGAATGAATTTTTCATTTCCAAAAGCTCTGCTTGAGTTTTTAAAATAATTTTGCTTCTTCAGTGAGTTTTTCATTCATTTCTTACATTGTTTTTGTGGTTTCTTTGTATTATGTTTCTGTTTTTTCTTGTATTTGGTTGTGCTTCCTTGCAATCCGTGGTTGAAATTCTTTATCAGTCATTTTTGTTGGTTTCAGACTTATTGTTTTCTTTTGGGGGTGTCCTTTCACTCTGACTTTCCATGTATTCAGAAATCTGCCGATTCCTTCTCATCTGGAGCAGCTTTTGCTTACTTTTGAATTTTCTTTTGTTTAGATAATGGCATGCCAAATTTAATCTCTGAGACAGTGGATGGGGCTTGTGGGGTGAGTCTCAACCACATTGTGTGATTGAGCCAGTAAATGGAGTAAAAGGGCTTATAAATCGACCTCCCTGTCAGTAGGTGGCGCTTGAGGCAGGGTTGTTCTTGGGTCCTGTGACCGGTTCTAGTTTCTCAGGAGAAGCACTTGATTGCCCTAGGTGGTGGTTGGCGCCCTAGAACTTCAGGTGAGTCCTGATTTTCTTCCACAGCGGAGGTGGGTGGGTGGGTGCGTTGGGGGGGGTCTTGATAGAGTTGGATTGAGCGAGCCTGTCCCCGGCCTCCACAAAAGCTGCCCTTTTGAGTGAGCCTGCCCTCAGCCTCCCATTCAAAGGTCGGCTCCCAGCTGCTAGGCGAGGCCGCTAGGGAGGCGCTGCACTGGCCTCACCCAACCGGGAAGTCTGCTTGAGGAGGCATCGCCGTCTGAAATTCAGTCTGAAGTCTGAGCCGCTGAGGTCCGTCCAGGGGAGGGCGCCCCGCAAGCATGCTGTGGTTAGGACCCACATTGCATTGTCTCCCCAAGCTGTCCTCGAGGGTACCCTGGCCTCCAGGGACTAAGTCACGAACCTCTCAACTTGCCCCGGAGGAATGCTATTGAGACCTGCGGGCCTGTCCCGGGTCCCTGAAGATCAATCCTCACCGTGCCAGGGGGAGGCTCACTGGTCGTGAGTCGCCCACCGGGATGCCCAGGCAGACTCGCTATCCCTCCACCTCAGGGCATGCCCCGCGCTGATGGAGTCCCCGTCAGGCTGCATCCGGGAGGGCTAGCTGGCAGGGAGCTCAGCCTCAGGACCCCTCTGTCTACTGTGCCATCCTAGAGGAAAGGGCAGAACTCGGCTCTCTGTGGGAGCCCTGGGGTGGTGGATGTACCAGTAGAGGAGAAAAGCAGTTCCTGGTAGCGCTGGTTCAGTCCTCTCTTAGCAGCTACAGACAGGGCAAGAGAAGGGGATAAAAGATTATGAATGTTAGAAAGTTAGCGCTCAGATGGTCTCTGTTCCTCTCTCCAAAAGGCAGCCCACACAGAATATCCAGGCTGTGGGTGATGCACGTACTCTGGGCCCCACCGATGGCCTGTGGCTCCTGTATTCTGGACTGGAGTTGGGAAATGTTTGTGTAGTCACAAATGAGATGAAAAGGGAGGGGCTGAAGCTCTCTGGGGAGGACAAAGGTACCTGGTGGGTGAAGAAAAAATATTAATCTGAAATTAATAGAAAAAAGAAGCAGTCCTTTGCCTTCCTTCCTGGCTCAGGTCTGTAGTGATGGGAAGTGACCCCAAGGTTCCCAGTTCACTGGTGGCAGCCGTTTTGGGGTTTGTGAGGGTAGCAGCTTGAGAGCCCACTGACTGCCAGAGTTGTGGGAGAGTGAGAAAGAAACCTTTCCCCCTACCCTTGCCACTACCCTCCAAGCCTTGCAGGGGTTGATCTCGGCTGATGTCTTGCTCCTTTGTGTTCTGCTCATAACTTTTGGGATTTATCCTCACTGCCAGGTAATTGTCCAGGAGCTATTGGTTATTCATACTGCCTCAGCCACTTGTTAGCCATTAGGATGTCAGGGCCAATGCCACTTCCTGCCACATAGGCTGGATGACAGCTCCTCGGATGGCACCCACTGTTATTCTTTGTGTCTGTGATAACCACACTTGCTTAGTTTTTCATAGAAGCTAGTACAGTGTAGTAAGAACAAGCCCTGTGGAGGTCTAGGATGTAATCTTGGCTCCCTTTCTTATACCAATCAAATATGTGAATGTAAGCAATTTTATTTCTCTAAGCCACAATTCTACCTCTGCAATTATGCAGATAACAATGGAAGCATTGAGTGTGTAAGGATTAAATGAGGTATTGCCCATAAAGCAGTTAGTAAGATGGTTAGCATATAGTAAGCATTCATTCCGTGCTACTTTTCTTCTTGTTAATAATAATGATTTGTGGGGGTGGTGCCTGTGGCTCAGTGGGTAGGGCGCCGGCCCCATATACCAAGGGTAGTAGGTTCAAACCAAACCCTGCCAAACTGCAACCAAAAATAGCCAGGCGTTGTGGCTGAGGCAAGAGAATCGCCTAAGCCCATGAGTTGGAGTTTGCTGTGAGCTGTGACGGTGTGGCACTCTACTGAGGGCAATAAAGTGAGACTCTGTCTGTAAAAAAAAAATAAATAAAATAAATAATATGATTTGTTTAAAGAAGTGAGGAATAATGAGCCATACAGACCTACCAACACAAAAACATAATGTTTCTTCTAAGGATATGCAAAATCTTATGGCTTTGGCACTGTCTTTCACAGAGAGAAGTCTCACTCTGTTGCCCTGGGTAGAGTGCTATGGCATCATAACTCACAGCAACCTCTAACTCTTGAGCTTGAACAATCCTCTTGCCTTAGCCTCTTGAGTAGCTGGGACTACAGGCATCCGCCACAATGCCCAACTGTTTGTAGAGGTGGGGTCTCATCTTGTACAGGTTGGTTTCGAAGTCCTGAGCTCCAGGATCTACGTGCGTCGGCCTCCCAGAGTGTTAGTATCACAGGCGAGAGCCACTGTAACTAGTCTAGAGGAGAAGTTCTTAATTTTAATGAAGTCTGCCTGTCACTTTTTTTAAATGTATCATTCTTTTACTGTCGTATCTAAAAAAGTTATTGCTAAATTCAAGATCGCTTAGATTTTCCTCTTTACTTTCTTCTAGTTTATAATTATGCATTTTATGTTTAAGTTTGTGATCTATAAAAGTCATTGGCAAATCTAAGATCACTTAGATTTTCCTCTTTACTTTCTTCTAGTTTATAATTATGCATTTTTGTTTAAGTTTGTGATCTATTTTTGTAACGGGTATAAAATCTGTATCTAGATTTTTTTTTCATGTAGATATCTAGTTCACTTGGCCTCATTTGTTGAAAAGGCCATTTCTTTACTCTGAATTGTCTTTGTCCCAAAAGACTAGTTGACTACATTTGTATGGTTCTATTTCTGCACTGTCTATTCTATTCTGTTATCTGTTTTTCTATTTTTGCCACTACCACACTGTCTTGATTATTGTGGCTTCATAGAGACAAGGTTTTACTTTGTCACCTACACTGGAGCGCAGTGGTGTGATCACAGCTCACTGTAATGTAGAACTCTTTTTGTTTGTTTTTTTTATTTTTTTGAGACAGAGTCTCGCTCTGTCACCCTGGGTAGAGTGACATGGCATAGCTCATAGCAACCTCAAACTCTTGGGCTTGAGCAATCCTCTTGCCTCAGTCTCCCCAGTAGCTGGGACTACAGGTGCCCCCCATGATGCCTGCTAATTTTTTGATTTTTAGTAGAGATAAGGGTCTCTTGCTCAGGGTGGTTTTGAACTCCTGAACACAAGCAGTTCACACACCTCAGCCTCCCAGAGTGCTAGGATTGTAGGCGTAAGCCACCTTGCCCTGCCTAACCTAGAACTCTTGAGCTCAAGTGATCTTCCTGCCTCAACCTCCCAAGTCACTGAGACTACAGGTTCATGCCACCACACCTGGCAATTTTTTCTTATTAATTTTTTTTTTCTTTTAGAAATAAGGGTCTTGCTATATTGGCTAGGCAGATCTGGAACTCTTGGTCTCAAATGATCTTACCACCTCAGCCTTCCATGTTGCTGGGAGCCACCATGGTATCAGCCACTGTGTCTGGTGGTCTTATGTCTTCATTTCAAATTCAAATTTTTTATTGCTGGCACATAAGAAAGCAATCAACTTTTTTTTTTTTTTAACATAATGAAGATTCTATTTATTTACTGTTCACAAGCAAGCAAATAAGGTGTTGTGAATTATGACTTTCAGAATGAGAGGGGGATCAGTTATATGGAGAGACTTCTCTGCTAGTGGTAATGTTCCACTTGGTAACATGGATAGTGGGTACATAGATAATGTTCACTGTGGGTCATTCTTTCCAAGCACAATTATGACTTACGCATTTCTATGTATTCATATTAAACCTGAATTAAAATTTTACAGCATGACTATGTCTACTAAAAAACATATGCAAACCAGACTAGATATGATATAAAATGATATAAAAAAGGATGCCATTTTCTCACTCTTACTCTTTATTCTGTTGTTCAATGTGTTTATTTGTGCACAAAAAATACAAATGTTTCTAGAACTATATATTTTTTATCAATTTCTATCTACCTAATGCTTTTTAAAGGAGTATATCACATTCCATTCTATGAGTTCTTTTATATTCTTTTTTTTTTTTTTTTTGTAGAGACAGAGTCTCACTGTACTGCCCTCGGGTAGAGTGCCGTGGCGTCACACGGCTCACAGCAAACTCTTAACTCTTGGGCTTACGCGATTCTCTTGCCTCAGCCTCCCGAGCAGCTGGGACTATAGGCGCCCGCCACAATGCCTGGCTATTTTTTTGTTGCAGTTTGGCCGGGGCCGGGTTTGAACCCACCACCCTTGGCATATGGGGCCCGTGCCCTACTCACTGAGCCACAGGCGCCACCCTTATATTCTTTTCTATTACAATTCTCCTTGAAGCAATCAACTTTTGTATATTAACTTATATTCTGCAACCTTGCTATAATTTCTTATTAATTAGCTTTAGGTGTATGTTTTATTTCAAGTGGTTTTTAAAATTTCAATTTCCAGGGTTTTTTGCTAGTATGTAGTGATACAGTTTGTCTTGTAGCCTGCCACCATGAAAACTTCATTTATAATTCTAGTAGCTATTTTATGGATTCCTTAGAATATTCTGCATAAATGATTATGTGATCTGTGAATAAGGACAGTTTTACTTCTTATTTTCTAGTTGTATTTCTTTTTCTTTGCTAGTTTCACTCATTAGGATTTTAAGTGCAAGGTTTGATAGAAATGGTGACAGCAGAGATCCTTTCCTTGGGCTGGGTATGGTTCATACCTGTAATCCTAGCATTTGGGGAGGCCAAGGCGGGAGCTCAGGAGGTCGACACCAGCCTGAGCAAGGTGAGACACTGTCTCTATTAAAAATAGAAAAAAACAAAACAAAACAAAAACAAAAAACAGAGGCAAGGGGATAACTTGAGCCCAGAAGTTTGAGGTTGCTACCGAGGGCAGCAAAGTGAGACTCCGGTCTCAAAAAAAAAAAAAGAAAAAAGAAAAGAAAAGAAATCCTTTCTTTTTTCTGCATATTAAGAGGAAAGCTTTGGATCTTTTATTATTAGGTATGAAGTTAGCTGTTGAATTTTCATAGCTGCTTGCTCTCAGGTTGAGTAAGTTTCCCTTCCCTTCTGTTCTTAGTTTTTTGAGAGTTTTGATTATGAATAATTATTGGATTTTGTCAAATACTTTCCTGCCCCTACTGCAATGATTATGTGGTATTTTTAGCTCATTACTTACATTGATTGATTTTTACATGTCAAATCAACCTTGAATTCCCTAGTTAAATTTTACTTAGTTATGAGAGAAGTACATATTATAAATTCTTTATTTGGAGAGTATGGTTGATTAGAGCCTGTTTTGTGTTTTTTTTTTTTTTCAAGGTACAATAAATTTTATGTATTGGTAACAAATTTATGATATTTATGCATCATAGCAGGCCAAGGGCTCTTTGTCACCGTCAATATCAGAAGTATTTCTTCTTCAATTTCTGCATTACTAGTGTCTTCTAAAGAGTCACTTTCCCGATCCCAGTAGATTTCATCATCCTGAGTTCCATCCATAGCATTGCTGATACTGCATTTTTTAAACAATTTCACAACCACTTCCTTCTTGATACTGTTCCATAATCTTAGGATCCACTCACAAAACTGGACTATGGATACTTTCTCTTTTTTAAAAATTTTTTTTATTTTAATCTTTTAAAAATATTATTATTGTTGTTGTTGTTGTTGTTGTTGTTGTTGGGGATTCATTGAGGGTACAATAAGCCAGGTTACACTGATTGAATTTGTTAGGTAAAGTCCCTCTTGCAATTGTGTCTTGCCCCCAGAAGGTGTGGCACACACCAAGGCCCTGCCCCCTCCCTCCTTCCCTCGCTCTGCTCTTCCGTTTCCCATGTTTTGTGTTATTTTTAATTCTTTATATTCTTGGAGATGATTCTGGGGATCATTCAGGGAACTGGCTGAAGTTAAGAGTTGACTTTATGGTGGTCAAAAGTGATAACACATTCAGTAGAAACTGTATTTTGAGTCCATATACAACCATTCTGTTTTTCACTTCCAGTACAGTATTCAGTAAATTACATGAAATAGTCAATGCTTTATTATAAAATAGACTTTATGTTAGATGATTTTGCCCAACTGTAGGCTAATGTAAGTGTTCTGAGCACATTTAAGGTAGGCTAGGCTAATCTGTGATGTTTGATAGGATAAGTATATTAAATGCATTTCAACTTACAATATTTTTAATTTACAGTGAGTTGATCAGGATATAACCCCATTGTAAGTCAAGGAGTATCTATACGTATATTTATACTGGAAGCAATTCTTTCAGGTTTTGCAACATTTTTGAACAAATCTCATTGCCTGGGAGCAGGAATAAAGGAAACATGTTGTGGCCAAAACAGCAGGAACATAATGCATTTTTGCTGAGATAAAAATGTGAGAACTTCACATTTCTTGATGAGAATGAGATAAAGGGAGTTCCAAAGGTAGGGAATTGGTTTCAGAAAGAGATTACTTCAGTTTCCAAAATCTTAAAAATGCTGTGCCTTATATATTTTAGAGTTCCTTGTTTAATTAAACTAGCTGCTAACTTTTGCCCAAATTCTTTTTTTTTTTTTAAGTTTACTTCATAAATGTAAGGCCTGAAATATGTAGTAAACTTGTATATTATTTTATATTTGAGTGGTAGGGATAAGCAACGTTTGTTTTCTATTTCTATAAAATTCTTTGGCAGACTTCTGAATTTAAAGGTCATATTAGGGTGAGTTTGGCTTCTCTTACTGTGCCAAGTTTAGTAAGAGATTGTATTTTAGTAAGCACGGTGAATGGTTCTGGCTTTCCTTTTTGAGTCTGGGCTTGGTTTCAGGATATTTAAAAATATCTTAATGATCTGAAAATAGATGACTGTCCCATTCTACAAATAGTTTTATTTATTGACCTGTTCATTCCAGTAGGTTGTTTTTCCTGAAGAACCTTCACCATCTCATCTTTTTTCTCACTAGTATTTTTCCTATGTTTATTTTCAAGGGAATTTTTGCTTAAATATGTAGTAATGGTGATTAGTTTTCTTTACTATTTTAAGTAACAAAATACTAGAATTAAATAAGAATTACCTCTTAGAACTGAAAATCTGAGACATTCCTGATTTTTAAGAAAAGGAAAAAATTTTAATTGTTTTTTAAAAGATCTTTTATCTTCCGTCTTTTTTCTTCCTTTTAACTGCTTTTGGAACAAATATTGTGTAACTTTGCTGGTTTTTGATTATGTGTTGTAGATTTGTATGTAAGTAGTTTTGATAATGCAATATGTTATACCTGAGCCGCAAGTTAATAGATTTTTTCTTTTCTTTTTTTTTTTAATAGATTTTTTCAATTTTTCTATTATAATGTTATAAATTTTTAGGGCACAATGGCTCACCCCTATAATCCTAGCATTCTGGGAGGTTGTGGTGGGAGGATCAATGGAGCTCAGAAGCAGGAATGAGACCCCATCTCTACTAAAAATGTAACAATTAGCTGGGGTGTGACGGTGCAAGGCTGTAGTCCCAAATGCTTAGAAGGCTGAGACCCGAAGTTTGAGATTGCATTGAGCTATGATGATGCCACTGCACTCTAGACAGGGTGGCAGAGGAAGATTCCATCTGAAAAAAATGTATTTTGTATTCTAGTAGTTCACCTAACCTAAACTATTACAGAGTATAAGCTGGGCAAGGTGGCTCACACCTGTAATCCCAGCACTTTGGGAGGCTGAGGTGGGTGGATCATCTGAGCTCATGAGTTTGAGACCAGCCTGAGCTAGAGTGAGACCCCATCTCTACAAAAAAAAAAAAAAAAAGCCAGGCATTGTGGTAGGCGCCTGTAGTCCCGGCCTCTCAGGAGGCTGAGGCAAGAGAATTGCTTGAGCCCAACAGTTAGAGGTTGCTGTGAGCTATGATTGCTAGAGCACTCTACTGGGAGTGATGAAGTGAGACTCTGTCTCAAAAAAAGAAAAAAAAAACAAAAACCCAGAGATGTAGTCTTACTATATTGCCTAGGCTGATCTTAAATTTTTTAGCTCAAGTGATCCTCTCACTTCAGCCTCCTGAGTAGGACTAAAGAATACTGATTTTTTTATATTTCTTGAAGTAACTAGTTACTATTTCTTATGAAAGGGTGATAAACCTTCTCTAAGAAACAAGGTGGGGTGCTCAGAGCCCAGTGGTTAGAGTGCCGGTCCCATGCACTGAGGATGGAGGGTCCAAACACAGCCCAGGCCTGCTAAACCAAAAAAAAAAAAAAATCAAAATTGGCTGGGAGCAGTGGCTCACGCTTGTAATCCCAGCACTTTGGGAGGCTGAGGTGGGTGGATTGCCTGAGCTCACAGGTTTGGGATCAGCCTGAACAAGAATGAGACCCTGCCTCTAAAAATAGCCAGGCGTTGTGGCTGGCAGCTGTAGTCCCAGCTACTTGGGAGGCTGAGGCAAGAGGATCACATGAGCCCAAGAGTTTGAGGTTGCTGTGAGCTGTGATGCAACAGCACTCTACCCAGGGTAACAGAGTGAGTGTCTCAAAAAAAAAAAAAGGCAGTGCCTGTGGTTCCAAGGAGTAGGGTGCCAGCCCCATATGCTGGAGGTAGCAGGTTCAAACCCAGCCCTGGCCAAAAACTGCAAAAAAACAAAAAAGAAGAAGAAACAAAGTGAAAGGGGCTCCCCATTGGATTTCCGCCCACCACTGCCGGCGGTTCTGTTCACCCTCTTCTGTTCGCCTTCTTTTGCTCATCATGTTTATTAATCTTTCTCCCTGACAACAAACTCTAACCTGCCATTTAAAGAAAAAGAAAGAAACAAGGTGATAAATTTCATAAGGGTAATAGATTCATTTTTTTTTAGAGGAAAGGGTATCTGCAATCTTGTTTCTGTATTATTTCAAAATTCATTTTTAGTGAGTCAACTTGTGACTTGGTACTGTAGAATACTGTTGAAATAAATTTTTTTCTTTTTCTTTGGAGATGGAGTCTCACTCTGTGGCCCAGGCTGGAGTGCCATTGTGTCAGCCTAGCTCACAGCAACCTCTAACTCCTGGGCTCAAGCAGTCCTCCTGCCTCAATGTCCCAAATAGCTAAGACTGTACGTACCTACCCCAACACTTGGCTAAGTTTTCTATTTTAGTAGAGATGGAGGTCTTGATCTTGCTCAGGCTGGTCTCCAACTCCTGAGCTCAAGAGATCCTCTGGCCTTGGCTTACTCAGAATGTTAGCATTATGGGCATGAACCCTAAAATATTTTTTATGTGATTTCTTATATGATTAGAATTTTGAAAATGGCTTCTTCGGCCACTCCTGTGGCTCAAAGGAGTAGGGCGCTGGCCCCATATGCTGGAGGTGGTGGGTTCAAACCCAGCCCCGGCCAAAATTGCAAAAAAAAAAAAAAAAAAAGAATTTTGAAAATGGAGTTGATATAATTATTTTTATTTCCAAATCTCAGTATGAGCTATTATCTATGAAGAAAAGCTTTCCACGTCAGTGAACTGCACATTTAGCTCTAGCTAGCCATTTTGCTTCTACTGGAGACAGCTGTTGGTATTGGGTAATTTCAATCCCATAGCAGCTAAGGGAAGAAGAATTTATTTTGAGACTGGCTAACTATGTCACCCTGTGTAGAGTGCTGTGGCATCATAGCTCACAGCAGCCTCAAACTTTGCAGCTCAAGCAATCCTCTTGCCTACAGCTCCCATCACAATGCCTGTCTAGTTTTTCTATTGTTAGTGGAGAAGGGTCTCACTCTTCGTGCAGGCTGGTCTTGAATGAGTTGCTAAATTCAGAAGCAAAATATCCATAAATATAACATAATGCTGTTTAACAAGTCTATTTCTAATAAAATGTTTTTGTTAAATCTAGCAATGTGATTCATTTGCTAATGTTCATTATTCAAGAGAGATTTAATCCCTTGTTCTGACATTTAACCTGGTTTCTGCTCCTTTTTATAAATTACGTAGTAATAAGGCTGCTCCATGTGCGGTGTTTCCAACTTTAGTATTTGATGACAACAACTTACAGATTGCTTTGTGCCTTCTTCACTACCACTGCTTCACTTGACTAGCCTTAAAATAATGTTAATAACAATAATAATAGGGCCAGCACGGTGGCTCAAACCTATAATCCTAGCACTCTGGGAGACCGAGGTGGGTGGATTGCCTGAGTTGAGGAGTTCAAGACCAGCCTGAGCCAGAGCGAGACTCTGTCTCTAAAAATAGCTGGGTGTTGTGGGGCATGGGGGTGCCTGTCGTTCCCAGTTACTTGGGAAGCCAAGGCAAAAGAATCACTTGAGCCCATGAGTTTAAGGTTGCTATGAGTTATGAACCATGGCACTCTACTGAGGGCGACAAAGTGAAATTCTGTCTCGAAAATAATAATAATAATAATAATACTTAAATTACATGGTAATTTAAAATGGCAGCTTAAAGCTGCATGGTTTTTTAAGAAAATAAAGTACGAAATAGAGAACATATTAAAAGTTGCAAAAATTTTACTAAGCATATGTAAATTTTGAGTACTTTTTGATTCATTCTATTGAGAAAGTATTTTGCTTCATGCTGTAAAGCAAGTTTGACATATTTGAAAAGGCACAGGTTTTGGAATCACAGAAGCACAGCTTTCCATTCCAACTTTGCTGCTCAATAGGTCTACAACTTGGTGATATAGAAAATTTACTAAATTTCTCTTTGTCTGTCTCACATTTTTGTTATGGGGCTGATAAGACCTACCTCATAGGGATATATCTCCTCATTTAGCGCTCACATGTAAAGCTACACAGATAAAGCTTAGCTTGTAGTAGGAGCTCGAGAAAACATTTATTCTCTTTCTCTTTACTTACTTCACTGTTTCTTTGATACTTGAGCCTTTCCTTTATTGCTGTATTAAACATACAGAAAATGTCTATAAGATGCTAATTAAATTATTAATTGAAAAAATCAACTGTATACATTTATTTACAAGCTATATTTTGAAGCAAATATTAGTTGTTTTAGTTACTATATATTTTGAAGCAAATATTAGTTATTACCAGAATGTACTGGTAATAGAAATTATTTACTTCATTTTTCTGGCTGAAACTAAATCAGATACTTTATGCATATCACAGAATAATAAAATAGAAACTCTTTTATTATCCTTTTATTTAATGACATCCTTTATGTTGGTTAACATAAAGTAACATCATTTATATTTTTTACATCCTTTAGTGAGGCCATTTTGGACCATTAAAGTATAAAAAACAGCTTGATTGTAGACATGTAGATCACAAAAGGAAGCAGAAGGGAAGGTGGAAACATTTATTTATCAGTAAAGTCCTTAGTTTCCCAAAGCAGCCATTGGAGTAATAATTTCAAAAACAGGGCGGCGCCTGTGGCTCAGTCGGTAGGGTGCCGGCCCCATATGCCGAGGGTGGCGGGTTCAAACCCAGCCCCGGCCAAACTGCAACCAAAAAAATAGCCGGGCGTTGTGGCGGGCGCCTGTAGTCCCAGCTACTCGGGAGGCTGAGGCAAGAGAATCGCTTAAGCCCAGGAGTTGGAGGTTGCTGTGAGCTGTGTGAGGCCACGGCACTCTACCGAGGGCCATAAAATGAGACTCTGTCTCTACAAAAAAAAAAAAAAAAATTTCAAAAACAATTTATCTTTTAATCATTCCCTGATTAATTAAACTAATGTTTTATTAGTATGTTTGGAGGTTGGGGATACTCAAGATCCATAGTTCTCAAACGTTAGCCAGCATCAGAATCACTTGTAGGGCATGTTTTTGTTATTTCTTTTGAGCCAGATTCTCCCTCTGTGACTCAGGCTGGAGTGTAATGGGTGAAATCTTAGCTCACTGCAACCTTGACCTCCTGGCCTCAAGAAATCCTCTTCCCTCAGCCACCTAAAGTGCTTGGATTACTGGCATAAGCCACAATGCCTGGCTGGCATGTTATAAAGATTACCAAGACTTAAACTCCAGAGTTTCTGATTTAGGAGGTCTAGGATGGAATCTGAAAAACGGTATTTCTAAAGAGTTCTCAGGGGAAACTATATTGCTAGCTCTGGACCATTCTTTTTTTTTTTTTTTTCTTTTCTTTTTATTAAATCATAGGTGTGTACATTAATGCAATCATGGGGCACCATGCACTGGTTTTATATACAATTTGAAATGTTTTCATCACACAGGTTAACATAGCCTTCCTGGCATTTTCTTAGTTATTGTGTTAAGACATTTATATTCTACATTTAGTAAGTTTCACATGTACCCTTGTAAGATGCACCGTAGGCGTGGTCCCACCAATTACCCTCCCTCCTCCCATCCTCTCCCCTCCCCTCCACTGCCTTTCCCCTTTCCCCATATTCTTAGGCTATAATTGGGTTATAGCTTTCATATGAAAGCTATAAATTAGTTTCACAGTAGGGCTGAGTGCATTGGATACTTTTTCTTCCCTTTTTGAGATACTTTGCTAAGAAGAATATGTTCCAGCTTCATCCATGTGAACATGAAAGAGGTAAAGTCTCCGTCTTTCTTTAAGGCTGCAGAATATTCCATGGTGTACATATACCACAATTTATTAATCCATTCGTGGATTGATGGGCACTTGGGCTTCTTCCATGGCTTAGCAATTATGAATTGGGCTGCAGTAAACATTCTGGTACAAATATCTTTGTTAAAGTGTGATTTTTGGTCTTCTGGATATATACCTAGTAGAGGAATTGTAGGATAGAATGGCAGGTCTATTTTTTGATCTCTGAGGGTTCTCCAAACATCTTTTCAAAAGGAATGTATTAGTTTGCATTCCCACCAGCAGTGTAGAAGTGTTCCCTTTTCTCCACATCCACGCCAACATCTCGGGTTTGGGGATTTTGTGATATGGGCAATCTTACTGGAGTTAGATGATATTTCAAAGTAGTTTTGATTTCATTTCTTTGATGATTAAGGATGATGAGCATTTTTTCATATGTCTGTAGGCTGTGCGCCTGTCTTCTTCAGAGAAGTTTCTCTTCAAGTCCCTTGCCCAGCCTGAGGTGGGATCACTTGTTCTTTTCTTGCTAATATGCTTGAGTTCTCTCTGGATCCTGGTTATTAAACCTTTGTTGGAGACATAATCTGCAAATATCTTCTCCCATTCTGAGGGCTGTCTGCTTGCTTTACTTACTGTGTTCTTGGCTGTGCAGAGGCTTTTTAATTTGATCAGGGTCCAGTAGTGTATTTTTGATGCTGCTCCAGTTGCCTGGGGGGTCCTCCTCATAAAATATTCACCCAGGATGATTTCTTCAAGAGTTTTCCCTGCACTTTCTTCTAGTATTTTTATAGTTTCATGTCTTAGGTTTAAATATTTAATCCAATGAGAGTCTATCTTAGTTAATGGTGAAAGGCGTAGGTCTAGTTTCAGTCTTCTACAGGTCACCAGCCAGTTCACACAGCACCATTTGTTAAATAGGGAATCTTTTCCCCATGGCATGTTTTTAATTGGCTTGTCAAAGATCAAATAACCATAAGTAGCTGGGCTCATCTCTTGGTTCTCTATTCTGTTCCCTACATCTACCTCTTTGTTTTTGTGCCAATCCCATGCTGTTCTGATTGCTATCGATTTATAGTATAGTCTGAGGTCTGGTAGCATGATTCCTCCTGCTTTGTTTTTATTTCTGAGTAATGTCTTGGCTATTCAAGGTTTTTTCTGATTCCATATAAAACAAAGTATTATTTTTTTGAGATCTTTAAAGTATGACAGTGGAGCTTTAATAGGGATTGCATTAAAATTGTATATTGCTTTGGGTAGTATGTACATTTTAACAGTGTTGATTCTTCCCAGCCATGAGCATGGTATGTTTTTCCATTTGTTAACATCTTCAGCTATTTCTTTTCTTAGAGTTTCATAGTTCTCTTTATAGAGATCTTTCACATCCTTTGTTAGGTAAACTCCCAAATATTTCTTTGGCACTACTGTAAATGGAATAGAGTCCTTGACTGTTTTTCAGCTTGACTATTGTTGGTATATATAAAACTACTGATTTATGAATGTTGATTTTGTAACCTGAGACGCTGCTGTATTCCTTGATCACTTCTAAGAGTTTTGTAGTAGAATCCCTGGTGTTTTCCAGATATATAATCATATCATCTGCAAAGAGTGAAAGTTTGATCTCTGCTAACCCTACATGGATACCCTTGTTCGCCTTTTCTTCCCTAATTGTGATGGCTAAAACTTCCATTACAATGTTAAAGAGCAGTGGAGACAATGGGCAATCTTGCATGGTTCCTGATATGAGTGGAAATGATTTCAATTTAACTCCATTCAATACTATATTGGTTGTGGGTTTGCTGTAGATGGCCTCTATCAATTTAAGAAATGTCCCTTCTATACCAATTTCCGTAAGTGTTCTGATCATGAAGGGATGCTGGATATTATCAAAAGCATTTTCTGCATCAATTGAGAAAATAATATGGTCTTTGTTTGTTAATTTGTTTATGTGCTGAATTATATTTATAGATTTACATGTATTGAACCAGCCTTGAGACCCTGGAATAAAACCCACTTCGTCATGGTGTATAATTTGTTTGATGTGTTGCTGGATTCTGTTTGTTAGGATCTTGTTGAATATTTTTGCATCAATATTCATTAGTGATATTGGTCTATAATTTTCTTTTCTTGTTGGGTCTTTTCCTGGTTTGGGGATCAAGGTGATGTTTGCTTCATAGAATGTGTTGGGTAGTATTCCTTCTTTTTCTATATTTTGAAAAAGATTGAGTAATATAGGTACTAGTTCCTCTTTAAAGGTTTGGTGGAATTCTGATGTGATGCCATCTGGTCCTGGGCTTTTCTTTTTAGGGAGATTTTGTATAGTTGATGCTATTTCAGAACTTGATATAGGCCTGTTCAACATTTCCACTTGATTCTGGCTAAGTCTTGGAAGGTGACGTGCTTCCAAGTATTGGTCAATTTCTTTCAGATTTTCATATTTCTGAGAATAAAGTTTCTTGTAATATTCATTAAGGATTTTTTTAATTTCTGAGGAGTCTGTTGTTATTTCATCTTTGCCATTTCCGATTGATGAAATTAGAGCTTTTACTCCTTTTTTCTTGGTTAGGTTAGCCAAAGGTTTATCTATTTTTTTGACCTTTTCAAAAAACCAACTTTTTGATTATTGATGTTGTATAATCCTTTTGTTTTCAATTTCATTTAATTCTGCTCTAATTTCGGTTATTTCTTTTTTCTGCTGGGTTTGGGATTACAATGCTCTTTCTTTTTCAGTTGCTTGAGATGTCCCATTAAGTTGTTAACTTCCTCTCTTTCCCTTCTTTTGAGAAAGGCTTGCAGTGCTATAAATTTCCATCTTTGGACTGCCTTTGCGGTATCCCAGAGGTTCATGTCTTCATTATCGTTTTGTTCCAAAAATTTGGTAGTTTCCTTCTTAATCTCATCTATGACCCAGCTATCCTTCAGCATAAGGTTATTTAACTTTCATGTTTTTGTATGAGTATGCAGATTCCTGTTGTTACTGAGTCCAACTTCTATTCCATGGTGGTCTGAGAAGATGCAAGGAATAATTTCTATTCCTTTAAATTTACTGAGGTTAGACTTGTGACCTAAGATGTGATCAATTTTGGAGTATGTTCCATGGGCTGATGAGATGAATGTGTATTCAGTTTTGTTGGGATGAAATGTTCTGTAGATGTCTGTTAAATCCAAATGTTGGATGGTTAAGTTTAAATCTAGAATTTCTTTGCTTAGCTTCTTATTGGAGGATCTAACCAACACTGCCAAAGGAGTGTTAAAATCTCCAACTATTATGGAGCTGGAGGAAATCAAGTTGCTCATGTCTGTTAGAGTTTCTCTTATAAATTGAGGTGCATTCTGGTTGGGTGCATAAATATTAATAATTGAAATCTCATTTTATTGTATATTAGCCTTTGCAAATATGAAGTGACCATCCTTATCCTTCCTTACTTTTGTTGATTTAGAGCCTATTGTATCTGTGAATAGAATTGCAACACCTGCTTTTTTTTGCTTTCCATTTGCCTGAAATATAGATGGACCATCTCTTCACCCTGAGTCTATATTTATTTTTTAAGGTAAGATGAAATTCTTGTATGCAGCAGATATCTGGCCTGTGTTTTTGTATCCAGTCAGCCAAACTGTGCCTCTTTTTTTTTTTGCAGTTTTTGGCCAGGGCTATATTTGAACCCACCACCTACGGTATATAGGGCCGGCACCCTACTCCTTGAGCCACAGGTGCTGCCCACAATCTGTGCCTCTTTAGAGGACAATTTAAGCCATTCACATTAATTGAGAATATTGATAAGCCTGGCAGATAAGGTTATCAATCAAGCTTATCAAGTTTTTCGAAAGTCCAGTGGACATTTTTAATCCTTTCGCCACTGTGGAAGTTGGAGTTTGATCAAAAGTTTCTGAGTGAGTTTACTTTTGTGGTGGAAGATTGCGCTGGTCATTATGGAGGATAGGTCTGAGAATATCCTGGAGAGCTGGTTTACTTATGGCAAATTTCTTCAACATGTGAATGTCATTAAAGTATTTAATTTCTCCATCATAAATGAAACTCACTTTAGCTGGATACAGGATCCTGGGTTGAAAGTTATTTTGTTTTAAGAGATTAAAAGTGGATTAAAAGTGGATCTCACCTTCTTCTAGCTTGAAAAGTTTCAGCAGCGAGATCTGCACTCATTCTAATATTCTTCCCTTTGTAGGTTATGATTTTCTTATGTCTGGCTGCTTTCAGCATTTTCTCCTTCATATTAACTTTAGTGAAGTTAATTCTGATGTGCTTGGGGGATGTCTTATTTGGGTTGAGTTGTGCGGGGGTTCTGTGTCTGCTATCTGAATTTCAAAATCTCTTGGCATGTCTGGAAAGTTCTCTTTCATAATTTCATGAAGAAGGACCTCTGTGCCTTGCAAAGCCACTTCTTTGCCTTCAGGGATTCCTCTGAGGCAAATATTATTTTCTTTGAATTATCCCAGAGCTCTCTGAGAGAATGATCCGTTTTTGCTCTCCATTTCTCTTCCTCTTTGAGAGTTTGGGAGCGTTCAAAAGCTTTGTCTTCAATGTCAGAAATCCTTTCTTCTGCTTGCTCCATTCTGTTACTGAGGGATTCTATTGTATTTTTCAGATCTTTGAGGGGTACAATTTCTTTTCTCAATGTGTCAGAATCTTTGGTGATTTTGTGTTTGACTTTGTTGAATTCTTGAGATAACTTTTGAAATGCTCCTTGAATTTCTAATTCCAACTTTTCCTCTATTCTATTAGTCTTGTTTGCAATCCAAATTCCGAATTCGATTTCTGACATCTCAGCCTTCTGTTTATGAATAGGATCTTCAGTTGTGTCCACCATATCATTCCTTGAAGGGGGGTTGATCTACTCTCGTTATTTATGTTACTAGAGTTTTTCTGCTGATTCTGCCCATGATTATTTTGCACTATTTGACTAGATGAGCAGATAAAGAGAAGTTGAGTTGGGAGCTCTAGGAGTAGTGATTAACCAGCCCTTTGCCCAAAAGCTGGGACTGGTGTCTATACCTTTTCCCCTAGAGCTTTGCCAAGGACCTGTACCATGCTACGGCCTGAGAAACTGGGGACCTGCTTGGTGTGGGGAGGCTAAGTGGCTTTGTCTTGTTTTCAGCTGGTCTCTGTCCTACCCTAGTGAATCAGTTACTCTGGGTTGAAGTCTCAGCTGTGGAGAAATACCAGCAATTAAGTCACCACACCCCCCACGGGCAACCTCACCCCTGATTGATGTTGCTGACAGAACAGAACAACTTTGCAGAATTTGTTTCTGTCCCGGCTATATTCCCCTGTGGATCAGATGCTGTTTGAGTTCACAGAAACTGTGGCTCAGCCCCGGTCTGTGCCACTGCCCAGTCTCTGCTGCAGTTTGTATTGGGGTGGCATGGTTAGAGCTCAGCTGTCAGTTCCAGCCTCTGCCTGCCTGCCTTTATCTCAGCTATGATCCCCTGCAGGCTGGGTGCGTCTTAGGCTCAGTAAAGTGGTCCTGTGGGACAGCACCACCCTGAGAGTCTGCCGTCTCTGCGTAGACATATTCTAGTCTCGGCACTCCGCCCAGGCTGGTACCGCCTTTAGCCTACCCTTTACTCACAGGGCCTGCGTTTCCCTCCTAGATCTGTTGCGACAGTGGCTGCCACTGGAGAAGATGCCCGGCCCCCTCTGGTTGCCCAGAGAGACAGGGGTTGTGACTCTGGAATATCTCCAGGGGTGTGAGCTCTGTTGTTACTGCAGCTGTGCCTGCTGGTCTGTGCCTTGGGGCACCGCCGTTCCTGTATGGTTCCCTCTCAGCTGACCATCTTCTCCCTACTCCTGTGCCACAGAATCAGCACTGACCAGTAGCAGTTCATACCCTGTCCACACCTCTTAAGAAAATACCCAAGAATCTGGACTCCATGGGGGACAGGCTTCCAGACCTCAGGGTGAGAGTGGAGAGGAGTGCTGGGAGTTCAGAATTGCAGGTAGAGAATATATACAGTTTTATGCCTGGCAGGAGAGTGCCATGGCACCCTAGTAGGGGAAGGGGGTCCGGTTTTTAGAGGGTCTCTCCTGTGGGATAAAATGGGAGGATATTTGAACTCTGTTCGCTTATTTGTAGAAAGTGTCCTGCCAGCTCTTCTCTTGGGAGAGGGGACTCCCGTCATCTTGGCGATGGATTTTGTACCTTTTGTTTGTATCCTTAGGGTCACAGCTCGCCTCAGGAGGGTTGATGTATCAACCTTCTCTCTTGGCTCAGCTCCAATCCACTGGGTTACTTGCTAAACTTCTCTCCTTTACCTCTCCTTCTGGACGGGAGCCTCTGTGGAAAGCTGGCTCCAGTCAGCCATCTTGCCTCTGCCTCCGATGACAGTTTTGGAGGATGGAAGTCCAAAACCAAGGTGCCAGCCGATTTAGTGTTTGGTGAAGGCCCACTTTCAGATTCAGAGATAGCTGTCTTCTTTCTGTGTTCTCATGTAGTGTAAGGGCCTTTTTTTTTTTTTTTAAGAGTCTCATTTTGTTGCCCTCGATACAGTGCCATGGCATCACAGCTCACATCACATAAACCTATAGCTCTTGGGCTTAGGTGATTCTCTTGCTTCAGCCTCCAGAGTAGCTGGGATCACAGGTGCTTGGCTATTTTTTGTTGCAGTTTGTCTGGGGCCAGGTTTGAACGTGCCACCCTTGGTATATGGGGCCAGTATCCTACTCACTGAGCCACAGGCGCCACCCAATCCTGGACCATTCTTTAAGAACTATTGGTAAACCTTAAGGTATATGGAAGTGGTAACTGAGCAACAGGTAAGATCAGCCTGATTTTCCTGCTTAAGATTTTTGATTCAATTCTGAAATTGTTTTTAGTACCTGATGTGTGTCTTATACTGTGATATTATCAAGCTTTACATGTCTTATATTTTCAGACAAAAGATAATTTGCTTTATTGAGGGGCTCCACCAACTAAGTAGCACTGTGTAAAAGGAAAGACTGGTGATGAAAGGAGGAAAAGTTTTGTTATTCTTGCAAGCCATGGTTTTCATGCTATAGCAGTATTTCACCTTATATTATCTTTTTTTTTTTTTTTTTTGCAGTTTTTTGCCAGGGCTGGGTTTGAACCTGCCACCTCTGGCATATGAGGCCAGCGCCCTACTCCTTTGAGCCAAAGTTACCGCCTACACCTTATATTATCTTTAATGCAAAAACATTTCCTCTTAAGGCTGGGCATGGTGGCTCATGCCTATAATCCCAGTACTTGGAATTGTCTTAGCTCAGGAGTTTAAGACCAGCCTGAGCCAACGCGAGACCCTGTCTCTAAAAGTAGTTGGGTGTTGTGGCAGTGGCCTGTAGTTTTAGCTATTTGGGAGGCTGAGACAAGAGGATCCCTGGAGCCCAAGAGTTTGAGGTTGCTATGAATTAAGACACCACGGCACTCCACCGAGGGTGACCAAGTGAAACTCTGTCTCAAAAAAAAAAAAAAATGCCTCCTGCAATTCCACTTGCCCCTAAACTAAGGAAATAAATTTCAACATATGATTAATGTAGACAAAGACAGAAATGTTTATCATAGCATTATTTTACAATAGCAGAAAAGAAACTTCTACACAGAAGTCTGTTACTAGGTATTTTTAAAGTAAATTTTGTATGAATGTATATGATAGCTAATTTTTTAGTTAAGTCATTTAAGTCAAAGTATTGCGAATAAAGAGAAGCATTTTATTTTTATTTTATTTTATTATTATTTTTTTTGTGGTTTTTGGCCGGGGCTGGGTTTGAACCCGCCACCTCCGGCATATGGGACTGGCACCCTACTCCTTGAACCACAGGCGCCACCCAAGAGAAGCATTTTAAAATTAAGAAATGCTTGATAGGCTTGGTGCCTGTGGCTCAAGCGGCTAAGGCGTCAGCCATAAACACCTGAGCTGGCGGGTTCGAATCCAGCCTGGGCCCACCAAAAAACAACAACTACAACCAAAAAATAGGCAGGTATTATGGCGGGTGCCTGTAGTCCCAGCTACTTGGGAGTCGGAGGCAAGAGAATCGCTTGAGCTGTGATGCCACAGCACTCTACTCAGGGTGATAGCTTGAGGCTCTGTCTCACAAAAAAAAAAAAAAAGAAAAGAAAAGAAAAAGAAATGCTTGATAGGGCAGTACCTGTGGCTCAAGGAGTAGGGTGCCAGCCCCATATACCAGGGGGTGATGGGTTCAAGCCCGGCCCCAGCCAAAAAGAACACAAAAGAAAAAGAAAAAGAAATGCTTGATATATGGCCAGGCGTGGTGGCTCACACCTGTAATCCTAGCTCTCTGGGAGGCCAAGGAGGAGGATTGCCTGAGCTCACAGGTTTGAGACCAGCCTGAGCCAGAGTGAGACTCCATCTCGAAAAATAGTCAGGCGTTGTGGTGGGCACCCTGTAGTCTCAGCTACTTGGGAGGCTAAGGCAAAAGAATCACTTGAAACCAAGAGTTGGAGGTTGCTGTGAACTATGACAGCACGTCACTCTACTGGAGGTGACAAAGTGAGACTCTGTCTCCAAAAAACAAAAAAAAAAAGAGAAAGAAAAGAATGCTTGATATACAATAATTATTTTATATAAACATGTTTCGATATAATTTACCAGCTCAAATTTAAGTAAAAGTACATATATTCTGTGTTCTTTTTTTTTTTTTGTGGTTTTTTTTTTTTGGCCGGGGCTGGGTTTGAACCCACCACCTCTGGCATATGGGACCGGCGCCCTACCTGCTGAGCCACAGGCGCCGCCCTATTCTGTGTTCTTAATTGTGAGATTTATTTATGGGAAAAAATGAGGAAATATGTCCAATTACTTTTTACACAGTATCTTTATGTATACATTTTTATCTTTTAATATCTTATATAAATACTATGAAGGAAAAAATGTTTTTAGAATGTGAGATTATGATTGTTACTATATATTCTTTTCTGTATTTTTTAATATATCCATAGTAGGGAATTACTTTCATGGTTAAAATATTCTTATTTTAGGTTTATGTCTATATTTGAGGTTTTAAATAGGTGTACAAATTTCACATAAAAGTATACAACTCAGGGACATTTAATAAGCCAGCACTCATATCTAGAAGCAAAATATTATCAGCACCCCAAAAGCTTGCCTTGTGCTCCCTTTCATGGGTAGCTGCTGTCATGACTTCTATTTCTTTCTTTTTCTTTTTCTTTTTCCTTTAATGCAGAGCTGGAATAGATGTTCTGACTTCTAAAAGCACAGATTAAGGCCAGGCACGATGGCTCACGCCTGTAATCATAGCACTCTGAGAGGCCGAGGTGTGTGGATTGCCTGAGCTCAGGAGTTCGAGACCGAGACCCCGTCTCTAAAACTAGCCAGGCATTATATTGGGTGCCTGTAATCCCAGCTACTTGGGAAGCTAAGGCAAGAGGATCACTTGAGCCCAAGATTTTAAGTTGCTGTGGGCTATGATGCCATGGCACTCTGCGGAGGGTGACGAGGTGAGACTCAGTCTCAAAAAAAAAAAAGCACTGATTATTTTCGCCTGTTTTTATACTTTATATAAATATAATCATACAGTATTCTTTTGTGACTGGCTTCTCTTGCTCAATATTATATTTATGAGATTTATCCATATTGCTATATGTTGTTATAGCTCATCCTTTCTCATTGTTACATAATATTCTGTTGTGTGAATAAACAGTAATTTATTCGTTCTAACATTCTTGGGCATTTGGGTAGTTTTAAGTTTCCGGATATTATGATTAGGGATGTCATAAGAGTTCTATTCCAGGGCCTTTGGTGAACACATGCCTGTGCTTCTGTAGGGCACATAGCCAGGTTTGGGATTGTTTGGTTAGGGTTCAGCTACAGTAGATAACTTTCAGATGACTTTTTCCAAAGCCGTTGTACCAATTTACAATCACACCAGCAGGCAATATGTGAGGATTTCCGTTCCTCGACATTCTTGCCAAAACTTAACTACTGATAGCCCACTGTTGACTGGAAGCCTTACAGATGACAAAATGGTAAATGAACATGTGTTTTGCATGCTATATGTATCACATACTGTATTCTTACAGTAAAGTAAGCTAGAGAGCTCAGTTCATAATTGCCAAGTCATGGAAGCAACCTAAGTGCCCATCAAGCCATGAATGGATCAATAAACTGTGGTATATATATACATGGAATGTTATGAAGCCATTAAAAAAGATGGAGACTTTACATCTTTTACATTTAACTGGAAACTTTACATCTTGTACATTTACCTGGAGTTGAAACACATTCTTCTTAGTAAAGTATTGCAAGAATGGAAAGATAAATAATCCAATGTGGCTCAACGCCTGTGGCTCCAGCGGCTAAGGTGCCAGCCACATACACCTGAGCTGGCGGGTTTGAATTCAGCTGCAACCAAATAACAATGACGGCTGCAACCAAAAAATTGCCAGGCATTGTGGCAGGCGCCTATAGTCCCAGCTACTTGGGAGGCAGAGGCAGGAGAATCGCCTCAGCCCAGGAGTTGGAGGTTTCTGTGAGCTGTGATGCCACAGCACTCTACCCAGGGCAACAGCTTGAAGCTCTGTCTCAAAAAAAAAAAAAAAAAGATAAATATCCAATGTACTCCATACTAATATGAAATCAATATATAAACAATTTCATGTTCCTAAGAACAATAAAACACTATTATAGTCCAGTTCGGGGATAGAGGGAAGCCAGAGGGGGGAGGGCAGAGGACGTATTCCAGAAGGAGGGAGGGCAGGAGGCGGGATCTCACCTAATGTGCACATTGTGAGGGTGTATAACATGCCCCCTGTGTGAGGGGCTCTTCTACAAATGTAACTTTACCCTGGAAATGAGAACAATGTAACCTAAATATTGTACCCTCATATTAATTTGAATAAAGTTAAAAAATTATAAAATAAAAATCAAAATGCAATCCTTAAAAAAAAATAAACAAGAGGAAAGAAAAAGTTATTAAAAAAATCATAAGGAAGAGAAAATGTATTTACTCTTCATCTCTTCATTAAGTGGGAATAGATTATCCTGAATGTCTTCATTCTTATTGGTTTCGTGTTGAGTAGACTAAGGAGGAAGAAGAGGGATTGATTTTGCTGTCTCAGGGGTGGCGAAGGCAGAAGAGAGTCCACGTATAAGTGGACCTGCAGGGTTCAAATCCATGTTGTTTGAGTCAGCTGTGTACACACATATATATTACATACTGAGAAAGGGAGAAAGATTTATGAGCTATTGGCTCATTCAGTTATGGAGGCCAAGAAATCCTATGATCCGTCTGGAGAACCAGGAAAGCTGCTGGTGTAACTCAGTCTAACTCTGACAGCCAAGAACCAGGAAAGCCAATGGTTGGTTGCTTGTACTTAGAAACACTGCTAGACTCACATAATATAATATTTGTGAAATACTACATACTTTTAGAGCTTTAATACTTTGAAATGTTCTTAACATGTTGGTTTCCTTTTTATTTTATCCACTAGTACTCTATATAGTTCTCAAAATTTGTCTCCAGAACAAGGTAGAAGGCATAAAACAATTAAAAAACTGTCCACAGGGCGGCGCCTGTGGCTCAAGGAGTAGGGCACCGGTCCCATATGCTGGAGGTGGCGGGTTCAAACCTAGCCCTGGCCAAAAAAAAAGAAACAAACAAAAAAAACCTGTCTACATATTAATACACATGTTTATATATAAATTAAGTGTAATTTAAAGAAATAATTATAGAATATTATTTGCCTTTTAAGGTTATAGCATAATGGCAGGCTCTTGAGCAAAGGAGGACTTGTGTTTAGCATAGTGCCTGTCTCACAGGGGCTTGGTATATATTTATTAAGTGGGTGAAACAATAAAAAATTTTGCTGTCAGGTTTTTCTCTTTTCAGATTTTGTTGGGAGCTTCTCTCAAGTTAACGTCATATAGACAAGTCAGAAAGAAAGGTAAAATTGTGAAATCACTGGAAAATAAGTATTATGTATTTTAGTAATTTTTTTACAGGACTTATTTTGGGAGAATGTAATTATTCAAATATCCATTAAAAAACAAAGTGTTTATAATAATTAAGATGTATTAGTGAAATAAGAAATTCTGCAATAATGGCGACACCTGTAGCTCAGTGGGTAGGGTCCTGGCCACATACACCAAGGCTGGCAGGTTCGAACCCCGCCCGGGCCTGCTAAACAACAGTGACAACTGCAATAAAAAAATAGCCAGGCATTGTGGCGGGTGCCTGTAGTTCCAGCTACTTGGGAGGCTGAGGCAAGAGAATCACTTAAGCTCAAGTTTGAGGTTGCTGTGAGCTGTGACACCATGGCAACATAGTGAGATTCTGTCTCAAAAAAAAAGAGAAAGAAATTCTGCAATAAAGTTCGTGTGCAATTAAAAATTAAAAATTGCACACGAACTTTATGGACACCCTATATATTAGATTACTTATGAACAAAGAAAACTAGAAAAAAATTCTGTTTTAAGAGAAGGAAAATAGGGGCGGCACCTGTGGCTCAGTGAGCAGGGCGCCGGTCCCATATGCCGGAGGTGGCAGGTTCAAACCTAGCCCCGGCCAAAAACCAAAAAAAAAAAAAAAAAAAAAAAAAAAGAGAAGGAAAATAAAAGAAGTTCTAAATAAGAGGAAAGAAAGCTGGAGACAGAGAGATTAGATAAAGTAAAACTGAGTATCGTCTGTTATCCTGGATGATACTAGTTTCATATTGAATGTTTTTTTCTCAACTCTCTTCTACTCTGGATCAAATTAATAAAATTTTATAATGTGTTTAGTTAGAAAAGACAACTAATCCTCTAAAAATGGTCATTACCTTGACCATTGTTCATTGATTATTTTGCTGGCCAGTATTTACAGCTTATTTTGATTTTTGATTCCGGATCTTTATATCTCAACTATGAAACAACCTAATTGTTAAGCAACATTAATACATTCATTGGAAAATTTTAACTATGTGGTAGAGTGGCCATGAGGAAGTACACGGAGCTAGTCTTGAAACTTCAGAGCTTTGTTTGATGTGTATTCAATTTATATATAATTGGTTAAAGCAAAGAGATATTTGCTACCAATTTCTGTAGAAAAGTAGCTGAATAACTATTGCTTTATTCTATAATATCAGTGTGTACAATAAAAAATAAATTTTTGTTATTTCTAGTACTGCACACACAAAATTTCTAAAAGCCCTGGAATTGGTGGTACCTGTGGCTCAAAGGAGTGGGGTGCCAGCCCTATTATACTGGAGGTGATGGCTTCAAACCTGGCCCTGGCCAAAAAAAAAAAAAAATAATAATAATAATAATAATAATAAAAGCCCTAGAATCTCTAGAGTGATGAGTATCTTTTGTAACTAATGAGAATAAGATTGTTGACTAGAAGTCCCAATATTATGTGAGGACTTTTTTGCTTATCTGTAGTGGCAGATATCACAAAAATTATGCATGGGACTTTTTTTGCTCATCATTTTTCCTCAGTGTTTGTGTTTTTAATGTGTGGCCCAGGACAACTCTTCCTCCAGTGTGGCCCAGAGAAGCCAAAAGGTTGGACACCACAGCTTTATAACAAACTGGTAAAACTAAGTGAAGTACTTTCCTGAGTTCTGTAAGTCTTTCTAAAGAAATATGAAACTGAGAAGAGATCATGGGAGCCCTCAAATTGTAATCTGTGGGCAGTAATGAGAGTAGTTTGGGCACACCATTTGTGGCTGGCGTCTGAAATGGGGTGCATTCTTAATCTATGAGGTCTGGGGTAACTCCAGATAAGTTACTATTAGAATTGAAGTGATTTGTTGGATACTTAGTTAGGGTCTAGAGCAGGCGTCCTCAAACTGCGGCCCGCAGGCCACATGAAGCCGTGTGAATTGTATTTGTTTCTGTTTTGTTTTTTACTTCAAAATAAGGTATGTGCAGTGTGCATAGGAATTTGTTCATAGTTTTTGTTTTAAACTATAGTCCGGCCCTCCAACGGTCTGAGGGACAGTGAATTGGCCCCCTTTTAAAAAGTTTGAGGATGCCTGGTCTAGAGGATCGGAGAACTGGTTGGTGTGATTAAAAACCCCACAGTTTGGTGTCAGAAGTGTTGTCCGGCCCTCCAACGGTCTGAGGGACAGTGAATTGGGCCCCTGTTTAAAAAGTTTGAGGATGCATGGTCTAGAGGATCGGAGAACTGGTTGGTGTGATTAAAAACCCCACAGTTTGGTGTCAGAAGTGTTGTGTGTCAACATAGTCCGTCATCAGGTACTTGAATTAAAAAATATTCTACATTTTGGCCGGGCACAGTGGCTCACGCCTGTAATCCTAGCATTCTGGGAGGCTGAGGCAGGTGGATTGCCTTAGCTCATGGGTTCAAGACCAGCTGGAGCAAGAGCGAGACCCTGTCTCTAAAAAAATAGCGGGGCGTTTTGGCAGGTGCCTGTAGTCCCAGCTACCCAGAGGCTGAGGCAAGGGAATCACTTAAGCTCAAGAGTTGGAGGTTGCTGTGAGCTGTGACGCCACGGTAGTCTACTGAGGGCGACAAAATGAGACTCTGTCTCAAAATAAATAAATAAATAAATAAAAATTCTCCATTTTATTTGCCTTGATCACTGTGTTCTTTCTTTTTCTATCCAGCATTGGTATGCTAAGGTAATTTTTAAATGAACAGGCTATTTTAAGAATAAAGTACAAAAATATATTAATTTACGTGGAATTTCTAGAAAACAAGTTAGATCAGACTTCACTTTGTCAGCCTGAACTATACCAGGCTAGTTTACGAGTTACGATTTATTAGTTACAGTTTTTCTTTTCAGTATGTTTTTTTTCATTTCCTTTTCAGTTTAAGAGAGTAGATTTCAAGATCCATCTTAGTCAAGTAGTAAAGAGGGAAGAGGTCTTCCCTGGTATGCTTTAGATTTATGACATTTTATAAAAACAGTGTAGGTGAGGAAGAGGGCTAATATGTAATCCAGGAACAAAGGTTACGGTTGCCTTGGTTATAGCTGCCTATCACATGACGTGACTCAGGCTCCACAGTCACATTCCTCTAAGGCTCAAAATAAGTTAAAGTTCGAATAACTTAGATCAGTGGATTATATTCTCCTACAGATGTAAGACCTATAAGGCAATACTCTTATCTCAATCTCAATGAAATTTGAGTTAGAGAGCTTTTAAGATAATTGTGATTATTTTGCAGGCCATAAGGGGAAAAGTGACATCTGGTATATCTGGTCCATAGACTTTAAAAGATTTCAACATAAATACCTACTGAGCTCAATTGGTTTTGAACTGGCCTGGAAAAAAAACTATGTTGTAATGGCATGAATTCTGATGGTATGGATGAAAAACTTTATAAAGGAACTGAATCTGGGGGCTGTGGTCAAAGAGAAAAACTTCTTGCCTCTCCTTAAGTAGCCATACTTGGTTCTACAGTTACTTCCTGTCCCTCTCAACTCAGCCTGTATTTTGGGGAAAAGGGGAACAAACAGTCTTGCTGTGACAATTTTTCTGTTCATGGTTGATAGTTGGAAATGCATTTACTTTAACTTAATCTTTTGGAATCTCATCATTTATGGAATTCATAACACTCAAATTGCTTCACCAGAGTGCTCTTAGAAATTCTGGATTTGCTGAGCATGGTGGCTCACGTCTATAATCTTAGCACTCTGGGAAGCCAGGGTGGGTAGATTGGTTGAGCTCAGGAGTTGAAGACCAGCCTGAGCAAGAGTGAGACTGGGTCTCTACAAAAAATAGAAAAAGTAGGCTCAGCACCCGTAGCACAGTGGTTACTGTGCCAGCCACATACACTGAGGCTGGTGGATTCAAACCTGGTCCGGTCCAGCTAAACAACGAATGACAACTGCAACAAAAAATAGCCAGGCATTGTGGTGAGCACCTATACTCCTAGCTACTTGGGAAGCTAAGGCCAGAGAATTGCTTAAGCCCAAGAGTTTGAGGTTGCTGTGAGCTGTGACACCATAGCACTCTACTGAGGGCGACATAGTGAGACACTGTCTCAAAAAAAGAAAAAATAGAAAAACTAGTTGGGCGTTGTGGTAGGCACCTCTAGTCCCAGCTACTCTTGGGAGGCTGAGGCAAGAGGATCCCTTGAGCCCTAGAGTTTGAGGTTGTTGTGAGCTATGACACCATGGCACTCTACCCAGGGCACAGAGAGAGGCTCTGTCTCAAAAAAAGAAAAAGAAATTCTGGATCACTACGTTAACCACAGCTCATAGCTCTTCACTTGCACATTGTCCTTAGATTTCAGAAATTTCTTTCTGAATGAGAGAGACAAAAGAATCCATCCCAGAACAAATTATTTTACTGGTTGGCAGAGCAGTATCAGTTCTTAGCACATGTAAATCAAGCAAAGAACCAGAGCAAATCCAAGATTTGAGGTTTTCTTAGTTCTGCTTATTTTCTCTGTTGTTTTGGTTGTATTTCCATTTTTACATAGTTCTCTCAAGTGGTTAACCTGAACTTAAAGGAATTTGTTTTTATATTCTTTAAAAATGATTGTATTATTTTGTTTCTGAAAGCACGTGCTGAAGCTAATATACATTTTGTAACCATGTGGTTGCCATGGAAATGCACAAATCAGATCGCCTGCTGGTGGAAAGCATAGTTGACTGACAGTCCCAGCTGTGGCTCCTCTGGAACCACCACTTCATTCTTGCTGAGGTCACTGTGGCTCCTCCCAGCCAAAGAATGAACACGATAGGGTGCTTGGATAAGTCCATTCATAAGGGAAACAGTACCCCTCTAGTGGGCAGAGCATTACTTATTGTTACGTAACAAATTACTTAAGAGTTTAAAACAAAGGTTTATCTCACACAGTCACTGAGGGGCTGGAATTTGCAAATATGTTATGGGGTAATTCTGCTTCAAGGTCCCTAATGAGGTTTAGTTATCTGAAGGCTGGATTAGAGCTAGAAGATTTTTTTTGTTGGCTCACTTTGATGGCTATGGAGGATCCCTCAGTTCCTTGCTGGCTGCAGTCAGAAGGCCTCAGATCCTCCTCACGTGGTGTCTCCATAGGAAGGCAACTAACATACTTTTTCAGGGTCCAGATTTGTTGGGGACAAATAGTAGTATAGTTCAGTTTTCATCTTAGGTATCATTTATGCTGACATGCTTTTATAAACATCCCTCCACCTAGGGTTGATACATAGCAAATAAAAATACAGGACAATAAGGGCGGTGCCTGTAGCTCAGTGGGTAGGGCGCTGGCCCCATATACCGAGGGTGGTGGGTTCAAACCTAGCCCCAGCCAAACTGCAATAAAAAATAGCCGGGTGTTGTGGCGGGCGCCTGTAGTCCCAGCTGCTCGGGAGGCTGAGGCAAGAGAATCACCTAAGCCCAAGAGCTGGAGGTTGCTGTGAGCTGTGATGCCATGGCAATCTACCAAGGGTGACAGAGTGAGACTCTGTCTCTAAAAGGAAAATACAGGATAATATTTGGGACATACTTTTACTAAAAATTTATTAATTGTTCATCTAAAATTAAAATTTCACTGAGTACAAGAGGGACTTTACCTAACAAATGCAATCAGTGTAACCTGGTTTCTTATACCCGCAATGAATCCCCAACAAAAGAAAAAAAGAAAAAAAATTTCGCTGAGTGTTTCGTATTTATCTGGTAGCCCTGTCTCCGCCCTTTGTGGGGGTAGTCTTCTCTGGGTGCCCGTGGCACGGTGTGTTATCCCATTTTTGCATTTACTGTACTATATTTTAACTGTCTATTTAGTTGTCATTATCTTCCCACTAGGGCAAAACTCCTATGGGAATAAACTGTATCTTTCTTTTTTTTTTATTCATTGTTATATCCTTAATGCCATACATTGTGCTTGACCTTTCAGAAATACTCAATAAATACATGTGGGCTATTCAAAGAACGAAAACACTTGGTCTTAACAATTGCATACACTTTTTCTCTTCCATCTTCCTTTCTTCTTCATCATTGTTGTTATGATGAATCTCAGGGGAATGCTAATGCAGAGAAAGGGCTAGGAATTTCAGGATTTGAGAATTGGCTTAATTAATGTATATATAGCTTCACTTTCTCCTTCTGATACCTGGAGATAATATCTATTTCCTGTGGAAGGATGGAAGGAAGGGAAGGAGGGAGGGAGAGAAACAGGCCTACTATGATATTTTATAGGAACTGTGCTAACTTCAGTAATTGGAAGCTGGGCTTTAGTGGTAGTGGTAATAGGTTTTAAGTAATGATATGGACTCAGATAACACTAAAGGTGACTTCTTAGGCAAATTACTCAGTCATGTTTCATACTATCAGTTTTCTCATCCCTAGAACAGGAATAATCATTCTATCTCATAAGGGCTATTGTGAGGATTAAATGATAAAATAACTGACTTTGCCTCGCCTAGCACTGGTTTTTGGCACATGGTAGGTACACAGCAAATCCCTATTAAATCTTGGGCCCCCCACAGTGTAATTCCTTGAGCGATTCTGACTTTTGATTTATAGGCATTTATAATTCCACCCATTGTAGATTCTCATCTAGCACATATAGCAAATATCTATTAGAACCTTTGATTTCTCTCTATTGAGAGATTACTATGGCAATGACACCAGTAAAGTAAAATTGACCTGTTTTATATTAGCCTAAATCAGTCATTTTCTCTTTATGTAGATGAACAATTCAATGTTTGTTGACTCCATTTTGATTAGTAGGAGGAGACTGTGTTGCAGATCAGAAATGGATGTTTCTGTGATTGCTATCTGCCATAACCCACTTAACTCTGTGGTGACTTTTCCTTTTTTTTTTTTTTTGAGACAGATTTTCACTTTATCACCCTCAGTAGAGTGCCGTGACGTCATTGCTCACAGCAATCTCAAATTCTTAGGCTCAGGCAATTCTCTTGCTTCAGCCTCCCAAGTAGCTGAGACTGCAAGTGCCCACCATAACACCTGGCTATTTTTAGAGACAGGGGCTTGCTCTGACTTAGGCTGGTCTTGAACCTGTGAGCTCAGGCGATTCACACACCTCAGCCTCCCATTTACTGGTATTAGAGGGGTGAGCCACTGCGTCCAGCCTCTGTGGTGAATTTTCCATTATCTCCTGTTTAAAATCTAGATCAGAAGGCTCATGGCATCCCGCTTCCTTAGACTGTGGTATAGTCCAGTCTAGTCCAAGTATAACTTCTGGCTCTTTTCTTTTCAGGAGATGTCTGTCCTTAGTAGCCTCCTGTGCATCAGGATTGTTACTTACACCATCACTGTGTCCCCAGAACTGTCTTTCCCCACTTTACCCCATGCTTTTCTGTTTTAGGAGTAAGAAAAGCAAATCTCATACAGCTTAAATGGTTTATTACAGATCACTCAAGTAGTCTGCTCGGATTTGAACCCAGGCGGTGTGACTCCATTACAATAGATATACCACATTTCAGTGGTATATCTGTTTTATTGAAATTGTTTTATTGAATGGGGAATATGAAACCTATGCATTGATTTACAAATGTGAAGTGGTGATAAGATTAGGAAGTGCTTGATGAGAATATTTCAGATTGTATATGAAGCCAGCACATTGTACCCCTTGATTACACTAATGTACACAGCTATGATTTAACAATAAAAATAAATTATAGGCGGCGCCTGTGGCTCAGTCGGTAAGGTGCCGGCCCCATATACCGAGGGTGGCGGGTTCAAACCCGGCCCCGGCTGAACTGCAACCAAAAAATAGCTGGGTGTTGTGGCGGGCGCCTGTAGTCCCAGCTACTCAGGAGGCTGAGGCAAGAGAATCGCTTAAGCCCAGGAGTTGGAGGTTGCTGTGAGCTGTGTGATGCCACGGCACTCTACCGAGGGCTATAAAGTGAGACTCTGTCTCTACAAAAAAAAAAAAAAAGATTAGGAAGTGCTTCCCAGAGATACAAGATAACCCCTATAGCAGAGGATTTATAGTGAATTTAAGGAGAACTGATACATAAATAAATAACAAAAGATAGTAACTGCCACTGATTCATACGACCAAAGACCAAAACAAGCTATTAAAAAGTTATAATTATTTTTAGCCACATACAATATTTCTTATTTTGGAGACAGAGTCTCACTATGTCACCCTTGGTACAGTGCCATGGTGTCACAGCTCACAGCAACCTCAAACTCTTGGGCTTAAGTGATTCTCTTGCCTCAGTCTCCCAAGTAGCTGGGACTACAGGCGCCCATCACAACACCTGGCTATTTTTTGGTGGTAACTGTCATTGCTGTTTGGCAGGCCTGGGCTGCGTTTGAACCTGCTAGCTCCAGTGTACGTGGCTGGCGCCTTAGGCCACTGAGCTACAGGTGCCGAGCCCATATACAGTATTTCTTATTAATCTCTGTATTCTTATATTTAACATAATGCTTTTGAGATTTATTCCTGTTGTGTGTATCACTGGTTATTGTTTGTTGTTGAAAAATATTCTATTGTATGATGTACCACAATTTGTTTATCCATTCGTGAGTCGATGAGCCTTTGTATTATTTTCAGTTGTGGGCTGTTATTAATAAAGCTGCTCTGAACATTCAAATACAAGCTTGTATGTTGATATAAGTTCCTAGAAGTGGAATTCCTGGGTTATAAAGTAAGTGTATGTTTACCTTTGTACAAGATCACCAAACATGTTTCCGAAAGTGTCTGCATAAATTGGTATTCCCAATAGCATGTGTATAAGAGTTTTAGTTACTCTATGTCGTCAGCATTTGGGATAGTGAGTCTTTTTCATTTTAGTTATTCTAGTGAGTTTGGTTTCTTAGTGTGGTTTTAACTTGCATTTCCCTGATGACTACTAATGTGATGAATCTTTTCATGTTCTTACTTGCCTGCACCTTATCATCTTTGGTTAAGTAACAGTTTAAATCTTTTGCCTGTTTTTAACAGGTGGTTTGACTTATTATTATTCTGGACATAAGTGCTTTATCACATATATTTTGCAAATATTTTCTCCCAGAGTACAGTTTGTGTTTTAATTTTCATAACTATAAACTTTGAAGTGCAGACATGTTTTATATCTTGACATGTAGTTTATCAATTAAAAAAGACAGTTTTTGCTTCTTTCTGTCCTATTTAAGAAATCTTTTGGACGGTGCTGATAGCTCAGTGGATAGGGCGCCAGTCAAATACACTGAGGCTGGTGGGTTCGAACCTGGCCCGGGCCAGCTAAAGCAACAATGACAACAACAAAAAAATAGCCGAGCATTGTGGCGGGCGCCTGTAGTCCCAGCTACTCGGGAGGCTGAAGCAAGAGAATCACTTAAGCCCAAGATTTTGAGGTTGCTGTGAGCTGTGACACTATGGCACTCTACTGAGAGCAATAGCTTGAGACTCTGTCTCAAAAAAAAAAAAGAAATCTTTGCCTAATGAAGAATACTAAGATTTTCTCTTGTATTTTCTTAGAAGTTATATATTTTTATATTTTCTTATAAGTTTTATAGTTAGAACACTTAAATTTAAGTCTTTAAGTTTTGAGTTAATTTTTGTATATGCAGTGAGATAAAGGGTGAGCTTTATTTTTCTTGTATATGAATATCCAGTCATTCCAGAATCATTTATTATAAAGATTAACCTTTTCCATACATCTACTTTACACCTTTGTCATGTAACAATTGAGGATCTATTTCTAGATTCTTTCCTTTCCATTGACCTGTATGTCTGTCTTAAGGCCATAGCATATTGTGTTGGTTAATGTAGCTTAGTGGTTCTCAATGAAGGGCAGTTTTGTCTTCCAGAACCCATTTGTCAAGGTCTGGGGACATTTTTGATCCACACAAATGCTGGTGAGGTGGGGGGTTGCCCCTGGGTAAGGACAGGGAGCAGGGATGGTGCTCAACTTATACAGTGCATAGGACAGTCCCTCAGAATGAAGAATCAGCTAGTCCAAAAACCTCAGTAGTGCTAATGTTGAGAAACTCAGCTATAGATGCTTGTTAAGTCTTGAAATCAGGTAGATTAAGTCCTCTAATTTTGTACTTTTACAAAGTTGTTTGGGGTATACTAGGTCCTTTGCAGTTGTATATATTTAGAATAGAATTCTATATATTTAGAATTTATATTTATAAATTTTTTTTTTTTTTAATTTGGCCGGGGCTGGGTTTGAACCCGCCACCTCCGGCATATGGGACCGGCGCCCTACCCGCTGAGCCACAGGTGCCGCCCTATAAATTTTTTTTTTTTGAGACAGAGCCTCAAGCTGTTGCCCTGGGTAGAGTGCTATGGCATCACAGCTCACAGCAACCTCCAACTCCTGGGCTTAAGCGATTCTCTTGCCTCAGCCTCCCAAGTAGCTGGGACTAGAGTGCCTGCCACAATACCCAGCTATTTTCTTGTTGTAGTTGCTGTAGTTGTCATTGTTGTTTAGCAGGCCTGGGCTGGGTTTGAACCCACCATCCCTACTGTGTGTCGCCAGTGACATAGTCGGACTCTGTCTCAAAAAAAAAAAAAAATTTAGCATATTTTCTTTTTTTTTTTTTTTTTTTTGGCTTTTGGCCAGGGCTGGGTTTGAACCTGCCACCTCCAGCATATGGGACCGGTGCCTTACTCCTTGAGCCACAGGCGCCACCCAGCATATTTTCTTTTTGTGTAAGATTATAGTGTGGCTGAAGGTTAAGGGAGGCAAGAGCAGATGAGAAGCTGTCTCTTCACTTATCTGCTGTTCCTGGGTTGAGCATGTGCAACATTATTGTGGGACCTTTTGACTTTAAGAATTCAACTTTGGGAAGCCTGAATTTAGCTGTCGATTAGCTAGTGGAACCTGATTTAATCTCTATTATTCCATGCTCAAATTTGTGAAAATATGCAAAGAAGCAAAGTTAAAAATATAATTAGATCCTCTAAATACAGACTAAAATGTGCCAGGCAACAGGTGGAATTTCCGTAAGTAAAAGTAAAGCTAGAGCTCAGAGACACAATAGCAGGGAGAGGCAGTAAAAAGGCAGATTTCTACCCTTCTCTACTTTATACCTACAAATTTAAGTGAGGGCTTTGCTGATGAGAAACGTGGCAGCTGTCCCCTATTTCACAGCTGCTATCTGTAGCATACAGGGCTCTTTTCCTCCCTTCCATCTCTCTTATCATTACTTCCCTCCTTCCCTAGTTGACCACAGTTCCCCAGAGGTAGTGGTAGAAGTGGATTGGTTGTGGTGCATTTTCAGAAGTGAAGAACATAGTAGTAGAAGGGGCAGAAAGAAAAAAATCTATGCCAGCAGTTATGTATTTTTTCAGGTCCTACTTTGGATAAACACACAAAGGAAGCTTTTTATTATGGACAGTTTCAAATATTTTAAAGAGTAAATAGAACAGTTAATGAATTCCCAATCACCAGCTTAAACAACTCTTGGTTAGGTCTTATTTTTGACTAGGGAAAAATTACATTGTGTTTCAAAGTGTCCAGGATTGTATCACCGATCACATAGGCATATAACAAGACAATTAGATTGGGAGAGTCTTCCTTAGTTTATCAGAGTCATGGTAAATCGAGATCCTTCAACTACCGTCCACAAGTTAGTTAACTTCAAATCATGACAAACTAAATTGGTAAGCAAAATTCTGTGCTGTAGAGAGTATATAATTTTAATGGCATCCTCAAAGAGATCTTTAATCTCTCAAATAGATGAGAGCTACAATATTATGTGACAGTTTAACACTAGAAGTTTGGCTAAAGGTGTGTGAATCAATTTTTTCTCCAACATCAGTGCTAAGAGTTAAAAGTCAATAATACCCAGGTGGATAGAAAAGGGGAGAGAGTAACTAGCATTTACCTAACTCCTTTCTTAACAAATGTGAAGCCTGGATATATTTCTCAACTTATGATCAATTAAAAGAACATTTTAAAGTCATCATGGGGCTTATAAGTAAATTCTGCAAAATAAAAGAAGTAAATCTTTTTTTTTTTTTTTTTTGTGATTTTTGGCCGGGGCTGGGTTTGAACCCGCCACTTCCGGCATATGGGACCCGTGCCCTACTCCTTGAGCCACAGGCGTCACCCAAAAGAAGTAAATCTTATACTTAAGAAACAGAGGAGAGAAAAACCTTCCAGAACTGCAGGTTCCAAGTGCAAGGAAACATCAGCCAGAGGCACACTGAACATGATCACAGCAACATCAAAATGCCACCCTCCCTCAGCTCCAGACTGATGGACTCAATGCCACATACTAATGGCCTGACGGGAGACACGTGCCTATGTCCCAACATAAATACAGTGGAACCTCTGTAATTGGACTGTCCAAAGGACCGTAACTAGTCAAAATACAGTGGTCAATATAAGGAACTAGGCCTACTGTACCAATACATACATGTGGGGCATGCCCAGTGGTTTATGCCTGTAATCCTAGCACTCTTGGTGAGCGAGACCTGGTCTTTACAAAAAATAAAACAATTAGCTGGGAGTAGTGACATGTGCTTGTACTCCCAGCTACTCATGAGGCTGAGGCGGGAGGGTTGGTCACTTGAGCCAGGATTTAAGGTTGCAGCGAGCTGTGATATTGCACTGTAGCCATGACAGAGCAAAACTATCTCAAAAGAAGAAAGAAGAGAGAGAAAAGAAACAGAGGAAAATCATCCTTCGAAAAAATTGAGAAAGGAAACAAGATATTAGATGGTATTTTCTTTATTCTCAGTTTTTTAAATGAACTGAAAATAGTATGTAAAAAAAGAACAGATTGATGTAGCACAGAACCAACTGAGATGTCAGTAAAGATTATCTGTGGTAAGAATAGGTACATATTGAGTACCAGATACTATATTAAAACCTTTGTGAATTAGCTATAGTAGAACTTCCATAGTTGATTGTCTCCCTACACTGACCACCTCCTGGAGTTGACCAAATTTTCAAAGACTGGACATGCCCCACATGTATGTATCAGTATAGTAGGCCTGGTTCCTTATGTTGACCACCTCTGTATTTTGACTAGTTTGTTACAGTCCTTTGGACGGTCCAATTACAGAGGTTCTACTGTATTTGTGTTGGGACATAGGTACGTGTCTCCCGTCAGGCCATTAGTATGTGGCATTGAGTCCATCGGTCTGGAGCTGAGGGAGGGTGGCATTTTGATGTTCCTGTGATCATGTTCAGTGTGTTCTGAGCTGTGAGCCATGGCACTCTACCGAGGGCAAAAAAGTGAGGCTGTCTCAAAAAAATCCTGGGCCCAAGAGGGTTTCCCACCCTTTCCCAGAGATAGGATTTTTGTTTACCCCTCCTTCAGCAGCAGTGGGGTGTGTGCCATTATGTGGGGGAGATCGTACTTTTCAGAAATGAGTGGGTTCTTTTTTAAGCCTTACTCCAGAAGACATGGATTTTTGCTTGAGCCCTGGGGATGAGAAGATGCTCTGCTCTTCCCTCCGTGGAGTGGTTTATGACTTCTGCTTCCTAGGAAGATTCCAAGGAAGTGAGTGAGGCTTGGTTCCTATCCCGGGAGCAGCCTCACCCACACGTATGCCACTGTGGGGGCCTCTCTTCAGTATCCTTCAGTGCTCCTAAGCTTTCCAATCTAGGAGCACTTGATGGACAAACTCCCTCTGCTTCCAGGGCTTCTGACCATTCCATATTGTCATCTTAAGCCACACTTGACTTACTTTTGTTAGTATTTCATCTGATTTCTTCTCAGTCACTTGTATGGTGGCTGCTAATTCCTGTCATCCTCTGCCAGAGGTGAAGCAGTCTGTGTGTTCTGTGTCTTTTTCAAGGAATGAAATTTACTTGTCTTACAACTTCAGTTCTGTGATAGACTTAAGAAAAATTTTAATTATGTACATTACCTGTCTTTTCTCCTTGTAAGTATAGGAGAATATTTTCTGTGACTTTCTACGTTCTAAGTGGAAGTCTCTGGCCCAATTCTTCTTCGATTCTAACTTATATAATACATAAAAAAATAGAAATAAAAGGTGTACCTATTGGAAGAGAGGAGACAAAAATGATCATTATTTGTATATAATTAATTGCATGCCTTGAAAATCTAAAGGAATTAACTTCAAAAAATTAGTATTAATAAGAAAGATTAGTAAGGTGTTGGTTCACTACATAAATATTTACAGCAAAAGTTCCAGTTTAAACCTAACCTGAGATTTGGTTCTATTTGGGCGTATCTAGCAGAACAGTCCACTAGAATCCTATTTGGTTGAGAACTTAAGAGAAAATCTATTTTGAGAGAAGAAGGTGGTTGAACCTTTAAAGAAAAAAAATCTTGGTCTCTAGAAAGAGGAAATGATACTGTTGCATGGTAGTAGTCACTTAGATTTGTCTTATGGCCATACAAGTAAAGTTGCGATGAGTCCTGTGAGAAGAGGGCAGGCATAAATTTTTTAAAAAAATAATCAAACAAAGCTTGTGGTGGTGGCTCACACCTGTAATCATAGCACTCTGGGAGGCCTAGGCCGAGGCAGGAGGATGGCTTGAGTCCAGGAGTTTGAGGTTGTCGTGAGCTATGATGATGCCTCTGCACTCTAGCCAGGGTTGTAGAGTGAGACTCTGTCTCAAGACAGAATAATCAAACAAGAATCATCTGTGAAGATATAATTTAATGAGAATCATCTTGTTAAGTATGATTATCTCTTGTAGGGTAATATAATAAGGTAGGCCAAATATCCTTTCTTATTTCAGAGAAGGTAAAGCTTGAAGCTTTGGCATTTCATCAAGTATGTGTATTTCATCAGAATATAGGAGAAGTGATTTGTGCCTACTGGAGGCAGTATTACTCAGCAGTACTTAGTGGGGTGATCTCTAATAAAGGTGTGTAGGCTGGGTGAGGTGGCTTACCCCTGTAATCCTAGCACTCTGGGAGGTCAAGGCAAGAGGATCGCTTGAATTCAGGAGTTCAAGAACAGCCTGAGTAGGAATGAGACTCCTGTCATAAATAGTGACTCCTGTGATAAATTAGTGGAGCATAGTGGTGTGGACCTGTAGTTTCAGCTACTTGGGAGGCTGAGGCAGGAGGATTGCTTGAGCCCAGGAGTTTGAGGTTGCTATGAGTTGGGCTGATGTCATGGCACTCTAGCCTGGGCAACAGAATGAGACTCTGTCTCAAAAAAAAAAAAAAAATGTTTTTTAGATAGGGGAATAAAATGATATCTATCTGGAATAGTTAATTTTGTTCTAATGGAGTATATGTTTAATGGAGAATAACATTAGGCTTTAGTGTCTTTTGATAAAATGTGCTCATTGAATTCATGTCTGTAAATTAATATCCTTAGTCCCTAAGTATGTATTGGGATTTTAAGAAGTTCAGAACTGTATTAGAATATCAGTTCTACCACTTGCTGGCATTTATGCAAGTGATTTGATAGTGCCATTTTCTCTTCTGAATACTGGGATTTGTCATTGGTTTGTGGGCACTGTGGTCTAGGGTGAAGTGATGAAGTTGCTGTGATTGGAAACACAATCGAATGAAACCGTCCATTAGAGGGCGGCGCCTGTGGCTCAGTGAGTAGGGCGCCAGCCCCATATGCTGAGGGTGGCGGGTTCAAACCCAGCCCCCGCCAAACTGCAACAACAAAAAAAATAGCCGGGCGTTGTTGTTGCGGGCGCCTTTAGTCCCAGCTGCTCGGGAGGCTGAGGTAAGAGAATCGCATAAGCCCAGGAGTTGGAGGTTGCTGTGAGCTGTGTGACGCCATGACACTCTACCAAGGGCCATAAAGTGAGACTCTGTCTCTACAAAAAAAAAAAAAAAAGAAACCGTCCATTAGAAATAGTACCAGCTGAGTGTATTTGAGTGCTGAGTGAAGTCAGACCTTGAGTCAGCCATAGAAAGCTAGAACTTTATTTATTTTTTAGAGACAGAGTCTCACTATGTTGCTCTCAGTAGAGAGCTGTGGTGTCTTAACTCACAGCAACCTCAAACTCTTGGGTTTAAGCGATTCTCTTGCCTCAGCCTCCCAGGTAGCTGGGACTACAAGAGCCTGCCACAATGCCTGGCTATTTTTTGGTTGCAGTTGTCATTGTTGTTTAGCTGGCCCGGGCTGGGTTTGAACCCCCCAGCCTCGCTGTATGTGGCTGGTACCGTAACCACTGTGCTATAGGCACTGAGCCAAAAAGGCAGAACTTTAAATCCATGAGAGACAGTTAGTTCTAAATAGGTTTCTATATGCCATACCTAAAGATCTGGAGAAGGGAACTGTTGAAGGTTTTTATGCTTCATTTGTACGCTAGCATAATTATTAATAGCGTGCCCTTGGCCAGGTGTGGTGGCTCATGCCTGTAATTCCAGCACTTGGGTGGGTAGATTGCCTGAGCTCACAGATTTAAGACCACTCTGAGCCAGAGCAAGACCTCGTCTCCAGAAATAGTCAGGTGTTGTGGCAGCACCTGTAGTCCCAACTGCTTGGGAGGCTGAGGCAGAATTGCTTGAGCCTAAGAATTTGAGATTGCTATGAGCGATGATGCTATGGCACTCTACCCAGGGTGACAAAGTGAAACTCTGTCTCAAAAAAAAAAAAAAAAAAAATAGTGTGCCCTATTTAACTCTCAATGGTGACCCAGTTTGGATAAGAAATTGTTGGTCACCTTCTAATGCAAATGTATAGCCAGAAGAGATGGCCGTGGTTAAGCCAGTTAGAATATAAGTAATGAGGGGAAAAAAGGAACCACTCAACAAAGGTCAAAATAGAAACAGAGAAGAAACAGTCTTTACAAAAACCAAGAAAGGACAGTTTTACTAGTATTAAGAAGGCAGAATTTGGGCGGTGCCTGTGGCTCAGTGAGTAGGGCGCTGGCCCCATATGCTGATGAGGGTGGCGGGTTCAAACCCAGCCCTGGCCAAACTGCAACAACAAAAAAAAAGTAAATAACCCGGCGTTGTGGTGGGCACCTGTAGTCCCAGCTGCTCGGGAGGCTGAGGCAAGAGAATCGCCTAAGCCTAAGAGTTAGAGGTTGCTGTGAGCCGTGTGACGCCACGGCACTCTACCCGAGGGTGGTACAGTGAGACTCTGTCTCTACAAAAAAAAAAAAAAAAAGAAGGTAGAATTTATAAGGTCAGGTAAGTCAAATATAGCAAGGTTGTGGAGTATAAGCACAAGGCAAAGTCCATTGTCTACTTGAGACAGTGTAATTTCATTTGAGCAGTGGGATAGAAACCAGATTGGATTGTTTTTTTGAGGATAAGGACTAGCTAGGCCTTATTTATTTTTGTATCCTAGTGTCTAACAGTGGTTATGTGGGAGGTATTTGGTGGATTTTTAAAGAATTAATAAATTGTTAATAACGGACACCACATTTAAAAAAAGCCTAGGCAGGCGGCGCCTGTGGCTCAGTCAGTAAGGCGCCAGCCCCATATACAGAGGGTGGTGGGTTCAAACCCGGCCCCGGCTGAACTGCAACCAAAAAATAGCTGAGTGTTGTGGCGGGCACCTGTAGTCCCAGCTACTCGGGAGGCTGAGGCAAGAGAATCGCTTAAACCCAGGAGTTGGAGGTTGCTGTGAGCTGTGTGATGCCACGGCACTCTACCGAGGGCTATAAAGTGAGACTCTGTCTCTACAAAAAAAAAAGCCTAGGCATGGTGGCTCATGCCTGTAATCCTACTACTCTGGGAGGCCGAGGTGGGTGGATTATTTGAGCTGAGAAGTTTGAAAACAGCCTGAGCAAGAGTGAAACCCCATTTCTAAAAACAGCTGGGCGTTGTGGCGGGCGCCTGTAATCCCAACTACTGGGGAGGCTGAGGCAAGAGGATCACTTCGGGCCAAGAGTTTGAGGTTGCTGTGAGCTATGACACCATAGCACTCTACCAAGAGCGACAAAGTGAGACTCTGTCTCCAAAAAAAAAAAAATTATAGAGAGATAAAAAAATAGAATGTTTGTAGTTTGGCAACAGTTAGAAGGGAAACTTCTCATGGCTTGGCACCCATAACACAGTGGTTTTGGTACCTGCCACATACACTGAGGGTGGTGGGTTCGAACCTGGCCCAGGCCAGCTAAACAACTGCAACCAAAAAATAGCCGGGCGTTGTGGCAGGTGCCTGTAGTCCCAGCTACTTGGGAAGCTGAGGCAAGAGAATCACTTAAGCCCAAGAGTTGGAGATTGCTGTGAGCTGTGAAGCCACAGCACTCTACCGAGGGCAACATAATGAGAATCTGTCTGAAAAAAAGAAAGGAAACTTCTCATGTTAAAATGAACTTAATAGAGAGGGAAATACACGTATCAAAAGTTTCTGAGAAGTAAGGAAGTTTGAAAGTTAAGGCTCTTACTGGTCGGAAAAGACTACTGCAGAGTAGACTGTGGCCTTACAGAGGTGACTGGTAACACTCTCCTTAGCCCCACCCTTGATGACTGAAGAATGTTCTAATGAAAAGCGTATAGGTGTTGAACTCAGAAAACTTAGGGCCGAATCTTAACTTTTACCTCTTACTGGAGTAGTGACAAATCATGTAATCTCTTACATTTAAATGACTTGTTTAGAATAGCTCAACTAGTGATTTTGGTGGCCATTTGTGGGATATCTAGAACCTTCTCCACTAACCGCTTTCTCTTCTGCCTGTCTACCACATGTTCTATGACTGTGTCCCTGTAGTCACGTTTGATCATCCCTGCTCCTCATCACCTTGGCAGTATTTCACTGGGCAGGGATAAGTACCTGACCTCAGCTCAGCCGATGGATATGTTTCTGGTATTTTAGGGCCTAGGATGAAAAAGAGGGTTAATGAATCTGTAAGATATAAAATTAGTGACACATCAGTGGCCATGTTTCCCACTATGTGGAGCATGCTGCTCTAAAGAGAGAATGATGCTGGCCTGAGAGAAAAATGAGAAGCAAAAGACAGATGGAGACAGGCAGCCTTAGAGTTCCTTTCCTGGGGCCTGGTTGCATCCCTGTGCCCTCTAGTTGGGTTGCCTAACCCTTTTTTGGATGCTATGAACTCCTTGAGCCAACTAATTACTTTAAAGTCAAACTCGTTTGGTTTCTATCTCTCATGACTAAGCTGATACTCGAATTTAGATGAAGTATTCTGACTCTAATGCTCATACTTTCTCCATTGTACCACATTGTTTCTGCCAGGCTAAACACCTTGTGTCCACTATTCTATCCCTTCTGACCTTGTGAGGCTTTAGCGAGCTATTTCTGTCTTCTCCAGCATCTTTGGTTTCTTTCCCTTACCTGCTTCTCTCTCCACGTTGCTTGTGTAGCCCCTCAGCCTGTGAAGCCTTCCACTTGATTCTGTGGGCCCCACTAACACAGTTGTCACTAAAGCATGGATAGAGATTTTGGTAGAAGATGAGAGTAGAAAGGTAGATTGGGAATGGTTGAGGATAATTTGGACTTAAGAAGTTTGCCATTATAGTCTACATCAGAATTAATAGAACTTTCTGCAGTTCAGGAAATGCTCTCCATCTGCACTGGGGAGTACACAGCTGTTACCACACATGGCTCCACGCAGCACTGGACATGTGGCTATCATGACTGAGAAGGGGAATTTTAAATTTTATTTCATTATAATCAATTTAAATTTAAACAGCTAAATGTGGCTAAAGCCACTATTTTGGATATAGCATAGCTGTAGACATGGAAAGGTCATCAGATTTCTCATTTCTTTTCTTTTCTTTTTGGAAACAGCATCCTGCACTGTTGCCCAGGCTATAGTATAGTGGTGTCATAGCTCACTGCACCCTCAAACTCCTGGGCTCAAGTGATCGTCCTGCCTTGACAGGGACTGGAAGGGACTGTAGGTGCATGCCATCACACATGGCTAATTTTTCCATTTTGTATAGATATGGAGTCTCATTCTTGCTCAGGCTGGCCTCAAGTTGTCTTCCCGCCTCAGCCACTCAGAGTGCAAGGATTTCAAATGTGAGCCACTGTACCCGGCCTGTTCAGATATGTATTGGAAACAAACTGAAAACAATGTGGGTATTTGGATGGTGAGGATGAGGCAAGAAGAAGATCACTTTTTATTCTGGATGTTGATACCTTTAATAAGGATGGGGGACAGAGGAGGATGAACTGGTTTGGGACAGTGGACAAGAAGTTCAGTACTGCAGAAGTTGGCTGAGATTATGGGATATATAGACAAATGTATTCAGTAGGCAGTTGTTAAAAGTTTAGAACAGAGCGGGAAAAAAAGCCAGGGCTAGAAGTATAAATTTTATAGTCATCTGGGTAGAGGTGATAAAGCCATAGAAATGGGTAATGTGGGCTGGGTACAGTGGCTCATGCCTATAATCCTAGCACTCTGGGAGGCTAAGGCAGGTGGATTGCTTTAGCTCAGGGGTTTGAGACCAGCCTGAGCAAGAGTAAGACCTGTCTTTACTAAAAATAGAAAAAAAGAACAAAACTAGCCAGGCCTGGTGGTGGACGCCTATAGTCCTGGCTACTTTGTAGGCTGAGGCAGGAGGATCACTTGAGCCCAGGAGTTTGAGGTTGCTGTGAGCTATGATGCCACAGCACTGTACCCAGGGTGGCAAAGTGAGACTGTCTCAAAAAAAGAAAAACAAAGAAAGAAAAATGAAAAAAGAAATGGGTAACATCTTTCTAAGAGAGAGAGTATAGATTTTATTTTAATTATTATTTTTTTGAGACAGAGTCTCACTTTATGGCCCTCGGTAGAGTGCCGTGGCCTCACACAGCTCACAGCAACCTCCAACTCCTGGGCTTAAGCGATTCTCTTGCCTCAGCCTCCCAAGTAGCTGGGACCACAGGCGCCCGCCACAACGCCCGGCTATTTTTTGGTTGCAGTTTGGCCGGGGCTGGGTTTGAACCCGCCACCCTCGGTATATGGGGCCGGCACCCTACCGACTGAGCCATAGGCGCCGCCCGGCTGGCTATTTTTTATAGACAGGGTCTTGCTCTTTCTCAGGCTGGTCTTGAACTCATGAGCTCAGGCAGTCCACCTGCCTCGGCTTCCCAGAGTGCTAGGATTATAGGCGTGAGCCACCGCCCTGGGGGAGACTGTAGACCTTGAAGAAAAGAACATGAAGGACAGGATCCCCCCTCCCCTGTAGTCCCACCTACTCGGGAGGCTGAGGCAGGAGGATTACTTGAGCCCAGGAGTTCAAGGTACAAAAAAAAAAAAAAAAGATGGAAAGAGGAAAAACAACAAACTCAAAAAAAAAAAAAGGAAGGAAGACGAAAGAAATCAGCATTTACCCATGCAAGTGGTAACAGAGACTCCTTGCTTTAGGTGTAGTACTTGTCAGGAAGATTAGAGATTTTTCTCAAAAAATTTTACTCAAAAATATGAGCAAAGGCACATCATAGCTAATTTCTACTCCTTCATTATATGGGCCCAGTAGACAGTTATATTTAGCAGACACTGGCCAAATAAAAATTATCATTGTGCTATCATAGTATCATTTATGCCTATAAAATCATAAATATGTCTGTTAAATATGGTTACTATTTGGTCATTTTGCCAATAAACATAGCAAACTCCAGTCTGAACATAAACCTGGGAGAGAGATGGCCTAGCCCTCATTTGGGGTTTCTAGATCATCAATAGTTATAATTAATAGGATGCTTAAGTGGATTTTCTATGTGAGATTATAGAGAAATTGTTTGAGAGGACACTTATATAAGATGTATTTTTTTTTTTTGTAGAGACAGAGTCTCACTTTACGGCCCTCGGTAGAGTGCCATGACGTCACACAGCTCACAGCAACCTCCAACTCTTGGGCTTAAGCGATTCTCTTGCCTCAGCCTCCCAAGTAGCTGGGACTACAGGCGCCTGCCACAACACCCAGCTATTTTTTTGTTGCAGTTCGGCCGGGGCCGGGTTTGAACCCGCCACCCTCGGTATGAGCCACAGGTGCCGCCCAAGATGTATTTTGTTATGCCAGTTCAAAGTCCCGTGAATTTCCCCATATTGTGTTGTACCTTTGTTTAAGAACACAGATGGCGGTGTTTGTGCTGCCTGCCGGTAACAGCGTGGGAGTAGACTGGAGGGCAGTGTGAGTGAAGCTTGTGACTGGAGAAGCGGCCCTGGGAGGCAGGCCAGTGGAGAAGGAAACGTGGCGGAATAAAGATAGGCTCAAGTTCAGCTCTGTGCAGTCAACAGTAGGTAGCAGGTCAGGTTGTTGCCTAGCTCACGGCCTGACACTTCATAGGTGCAAAATAAAGAAGTATTTGTTGAAGGAAGAAATGAATGATGGTTAGGGAGAAACGAAAATCGACCCTGCAAGAAAAGTGGAATCCTACTTTAGCCCCACTGACTTTGTCTTCCTGACCTGAGGTTTATTGTTAAAACACATATCTGTTGTTTTAACAATAGGTTTATTATTAAAACATAGGTAGTTTATATTTGAACTTGTAATCAGCTCCGGGAAATAGGAGGGCTGGGGGAATACTCTGTTATTTAGAGGTGTGGTGAATATACCTGAGTATTCAGAAGTTTAATTTCTTTTTGTCTTAAAAATTGCAGCAGGGGTGGTGCCTGTGGCTCAAGGAGTAGGGCGCCGGTCCCATATGCTGGAGGTGGCAGGTTCAAACCCAGCCCCGGCCAAAAAAAAACCACACACACACAAAAAAATTGCAGCAGAGTAGATGTGATCATACCTGGCTCCTGAATAACATGGCCATGAGTGACATGGGTGAGCACTTCTGTCTGACAGGTTGGAAGTATGCACTTACTTTCCCTGTAAGAAAGGTCATCTGGTAAGATGATCAAGAATAGTTTATAGCCTCATTTTTCTTTTTACTCATATTATACTGGTCTCACATATATATATGGTAGTGAAAACAGATGGTAGAATCTGAAAAGTGCCATATAGGTTGTTATTTTTAATTTCCTTTAAAGTAACACATATTTGACCCGGAGTGACAAACAGAGGCCATTGGTATGTGACTCTGGAAGGTGAGGTGACCCTGGGGTGCTGCTGCCATGGGCCTGAGTTTGGCAGTGTGACGTGGGTGCAGCACGTGGTCACCTTCAGCTTGTCACCCTTGGAGCAGCCCTCTGGCATGCCCTCACTAAGGGACTGGCTAGGCATGTTTCCTTAGTGTGGTGCCGCCATTTTGCGTATTTTCTTCGCGTGGTGCCGCCATTTGCAGCATTTTATCTTATCTACATACACATGGGAAGCCAGGAATTCAAGAAATCCAAGAGGAGAAATCCAGCTTCCTATGAAAATGAAAAATGAGCAACTCATCTGGTCCATGGTTCCTTGTCTCTGAAATCTTAAAGGTTCTCTGGGAGAGGAGCCTGTGTGTTGTGGTGACCTGAAGACACGGTAAACTTACTGTGGGCAGCATGGTTATGATTTTACATTTTTGTAAGGAGGATCCTCAGTGTGGCTGCTGATATTTAAGTTCATGAAGCTCTCCTCAGCATGAGTCCTTGAACATTTTTCCCTGGTCTGCAGTTTTAGTGAAGGAACAGAGTTTACCATTCATTCTATATATAACCTACAAGAAGTAGCTGCAGTTACTCTTGCACTAGCCATTTGTGGGTGTCATGAGCTGTGAGGAGTGTTGGTTTGTGACCCCTGTTCTCCCATAATAACAGTCAAGTCTAGTAACTATATTGTAAAAAAAAAGTAACATGTTTACAATCAAATTTAAGTTACAGCCTATACTGTGTTGGTACATCATTGTATTCTTGTAAATGTAACATGTATTTTCTTTTTTTTTTTTTTTTTTTGTGGTTTTTTGGCCGGGGCTGGGTTTGAACCTGCCACCTCCGGCATATGGGACCAGCGCCCTACTCCTTGAGCCACAGGCGCTGCCCTATGTAATATGTATTTTCAAAGGAGAAGTTTGAGTGATGAAAAGTTCTCTGATCTGTTTCATTCAGTATATATTTGCATGTCTAACAGACACTGTTGAGACACTGGAGGTGTGACGGTGAACGTAGCAAAGAATACTTCGTGACACCTGGAGCTGTTGTCAAGACATACTTTCGAAGTGGAATGTTTCAGATTTGGTGGTAACTAATCAAAGAAGGAAAAGTATTGTAGTCATCTACAAGAGTTTGTACTTACAGGAAAGTGAGATAGAAACTTAAAAGCTCAATGAAGACAAGATTTTTTTTTTTTTTTTGAGACAGAGTCTCAAGCTATTGCTCTGGGTAGAGTGCTGTGGCGTCACAGCTCACAGCAACCTCCAACTCCCGGGCTTAAGCGATTCTCTTGCCTCAGCCTCCCAAGTAGCTGGGACTAGAGGCACCTGCCACAACACCTGTCTATAAGGATTTTTTTTTGTGAGACCGAGTCTCACTCACTTGCCCTGGGGTTGAGTGCCGTGGCATCATGTGATCATAGCTCACAGTTACCTCAAACTCTTGGGCTCAAGAGTTCCTCTTGTCTCAGCCTCCCGAGTAGCTGGGACTACATGTGCCTGCCACAATGCCTGGCTAGTTTTCCTGTTTTCAGTAGAGACAGGGGTCTTGCTTTGCTCAGGCTGGTCTTGAACTCATGAGCTCAGTTAATCCACGGACCTCAGCCTCCCAGAGTGCTAGGATTATGGCCGTGAGCCACCGCACTCAACCAAGACAGGGATCTGTCACCTGGGTAGAGGGCTATGGCAGGCATGGCTCACAGCAACCTCAAATTCCTGGGCTCAAGGGGTCTCACTTTTGCTCAGGAGAGAACTCCTGAGCTCATGCAATCCGCCTGCCTTGGTGGCCTCCCAGGGTTCTAGGATTACAGGTGTGAGCCACCACGCCAGGCTGTGCTTATTGTTTTGAATTTGTACAATCACAGACATCTCCTTTGGTAAATTATTTTTATATCTAGCTAGTTAAAATGTTTTTTTATCTTAGTTGCTTTATTTTTTACATTACCTACTTTTTGTTTCTGCCTGTACCACATGTGAGGATGCTGGAAAAGCTTATTAATATTGGTAATTAGTCATATGGTTATCTGATATTGCAAAGAATAGATTTGGAAAGGAACTTTAAGAAGCCACCTTTTGTTCAGCTTCCTGCCTAGGAAAACTGAGTAAGATGATTAGGTACATATATTTAATTAATCATTTAAAAAACTAGGACAGCATAATTGGGTTCCCTCTTGAGAAAACAGAGAAAGGTACTTAACCCTAGATATAAAGGGACTAACCTGAAAATTTTAAAACTTCTCTGTGGGAAAGTGAAACAAAAATAGAGCACAACTCAGCTGCTCTTTGTTGATATCAGAAATGGGCCTGTCAGTCATTCTGGCATTGAAGCATAGCCTCCTATCTCAGGGGGGCAGGACCAGAACATTTTTTCCTCCCACAAGAGCTGGACAGTTATTACAGGTTCAGAAAGCCCGACCAGTTTTTCAAGAGTTTCTCCTCCTTTCACCCCCCCCTGAAATGCGTGGTGCTTTTGCTGTGCTTTCAAGATGCTGTGAGTTCTCTGCTCTGTGACTGCTTTGGAGACAGCAAATACCCTGACATGTATAATTCAAATTATACAGGTTTCATGAGTAAGTTTCATCTTTTTTTTTAAGCTAGTTGAAACTCACGTGATACTTAGAAAAATGTTAACTTACAGTTAGGCATTTTGTCATTTCACCTCTTGTACTTTAAGCATTTTTCTTATTCAGAAAACCCTTGTAATAAGAAAGCAAGAATTTACACCAAAAAGCCTTTTCATCTTTTAAGACCTGCACTGTTAGTTTCTTTTGAAGTGGCTTGGTTATAGACAGTTTTAATATATCTTTTGAAAACCAGTTAACTAAACAGTTTTCTTGAGCATCTTTTTAGTTTTACTGAGAAGTATTTTACATTGAGCTTTTCTGAGCTCGATTGCTTATGTCTGACAGAGTCTCAAGTTTCCAGTGAATGGTAACAAAGACTGTAGAGTGTTGTTGGTACTGCAGTGAGAGGCATGCTTCCCAAGACCAGGTAAGAGAGATCAGTTTGTTTCTCACTGCTGGGTGAGTTTTTACAGCGTTTATTTTATGTTCTTTAAACAGCAGCAATATTGAATTAATAAATAGCCAGGAGCACGCTGATTTCAAGACGTCCTTGCTGGTTGCAGACAGAAAAACTACAGGGTATGGGGGTTGGGGTGGGGGGGAGGGGTAGAGTTAGCTTAGTTTCACTCAGTTACTTATATACATTAATTGAAATGTGAAAATTATTCCGGAGCTCAGTTTTCTTCATTCAAGAACTAAAGAAGCAGCTGAGGAAATTAATTTTAAAGGTATTTATGATTATTACTTGTGAATGCAATTCAAATGATAGTTTTTACTTTCATTTTCCCCCTAATAGTTAATAAAATAAGCTTTGCCCTTAACTAAACATTTCTCTATTTATGAAAACTTTTAAATTGTCAATAGCAAAATACGCTCCTGTAGGATCTTTAGAAATCAACCTGACACTTGAAAAATATTTCAGCTTTCTTAGCTGTTTCATTCCTCTTTTTTCTAGTACATTTTTCTTAAAAGTATTTGTGCTTTGAAAATGTCAGCTGTATTCTAATGAAGCTTAGGCATTGTTTGCTCATAAAGGGGCCGATGCATTCCACTGCTTTATGGTTTATTATGAGGCACAGTGTGAGTGTGGGTGGCACCATTTGGTGTCTGCCTCTTGGGGTAGTGACTGCCATTATGTTAGCCTTGGATTGGCAAAGAAAATATAGCATGCAAGATGCTATATGAATCTGGGTACTGTGAAGAAAATCTTATCCCTAAACAATTCTTAATGAGCCTGGAATGTGTGACAACTTGATTGAGTTGGTCATTTCAAGTATACCCTTGAAGCCTGCATTTTAGTTACTAGTTATATTCTATCGGGCACATGTCTTATTTTTTGAGGTATACAACATTTAGTCATTCTTTGAACTTCAATGAGGATGTGAATTTTTCTGAGTAAACTATGACATTTTAAATAAATACAATAAAATTTTAAATAATACATTTACTTAAAAAGTTTTAAGGAACTGGATCTGGGTGGGGAGGAGGAGTGGGAGAGGAGGTCAGGCGGAGAGCCTTTCTTTCAGTTAGGAAAGCCCTGATGAAAAAAAGCAACAGATGTTTCTTCTGTTACAATTGAGGTTGTTTCATTCAAAATTCACAGTAGCTGCAATGGGGAGGGGAGGTCATAAATCTGATTTAATCAGTGAATAAGTAAAACTTTGTCATTTAAAATTGATTTTATATTCAACATTTGAGAATTTTTAAAGAGGCTTTTTTTTAATCTTCAAAAATTGTGTGTAATTAATAGAAATATGAGAAAGTTAATTTTAGTGAATTTATGGGGAAAAAAGACAAATTAAATCGTAGAATATTTTTTAGCAGCCTAAGGCATATAAAATATATAGGAACTACTTAGGTTGCAAAAGTTTGTGATTGCACAGTAAGTACAGAGGTGCAAAATGAAATTGAAATGTGAAACATCAGCTGCATATATTGATCATTTCATTTTCCGTTAGAAGCACAAGACTTATTCCTAAAACCTTTGAATAAAAAATGTGGGGGAAGTATTTTAGATTTAATTGAAATGATGTGTTGCAGTTTGCCTTTAAAAAGAAAGATAAAGGCTTAGATTGGTTGCTAATGAAAAGGGGAGAATGTTATCTGCTGGAAAGAGGAGGAAGGAAGAGCTTAGAAGCTAAATGCATATAATGAAAGCAGTCTGAATTTTAAAACCTAGTTTTTGAATTTGTAGAATTCATAAGTAAAACCTTTCCTTTGACAAGTAACACAAAGAAGTTCTATGCTCTTGTATAATGTGCAATTACGTGCATTTTTACATTTGTTTCTTAAAATTAGCTCTTGAAAAATCAGTCCTGAGCACCAGATCTTTAACATATGAGGCATTATTAAATATTTGCCATGCCCTTATACTTGTAAAATTAGTAATTTATATTAGCTAAGAAATTCTTTAAGCTACAGTTTAAAATTTATACATGGATCCAGTATCATACAGCTTTCTAAATAGATAGCTGGTCTAAGGAGAAGACTGGAAAAGATACCGTTATTCAAGGAAATTCTTAAAAATTTCTCTTGCTCTTAGCTAGGATCTGTGAGCTTCCCTGAAGATTTTCTTTTCTTTAGCTAACGATTACCTAATTTAAAGATTTTGAAGTCCATTGGATCATTGTTTTTAATTAAGATTCTAAAATTGATTTATGTACATTTTGCTTTAAAAAAAGCAACTTTTTCCAAAACAAGTAAAATAACTTATGTGGAGTCTTAAATGGATTTATAAACTATAGATTTGCCTAAAGTAAGACCTTTTACAATTTTGATCAAAGATTATAAATTTTGATAGATAGCCTTAAAAAAAGTTGGTGACTGCACATGTAATAGGTAACTATGATAGCATCACAGATTATAGTTGTCAAAAATGTGTGTCGAAATTATGTGGACATGACAGTAAATTACTGAGCGAGTGAAATGGCGTCAGCAACAGCAATACAGAAATAGTTGACACTCCTAACCCTTCACATTAAGAAATTAAGAGCAAATCAGTTGAATTATTTTAAGACGAATTCCCACTATCTCTGTAGATATAAATTATCATGGAGTCTTTGAATGTGTGTTCAAGTTACGGTAGAGAAGAGCATATTAGATTTTATTATAGTGTAGATAAATACTCTGTATCATAAACCATGCTGCAGATGGTTTCTCCTATGCTGCAGATTTTTACTTTGTATATAAGAAACAAAACCAGTTTGAGTTTCCTATCTAAAGATTGGTTGACAGTGTCTGAATTAAAAAAAAAAAAAGCTCTGGGTACAGTGACTCAAGTCTGTAATCCTGGCACTCTGGGAAGCTGAGGTGGACAGATGAGTTGAGCTCACGAGTTCAAGACCAGTTTGAGAAAGAGTGAGACCCTGAGTCTAATAAAATAGAAAACATTAGCTGGGTGTTGTGGCGGGTGCCTGTAGTCCTAGCTACTTGGGAAGCTGAGGCATGAAGATCTCTTGAGCTCAAGAGTTTGAGATTGCTGTTAGCTCAACAAGGCACTCAACTCCAGGGCAACGGAGTGAGACTCTGTCTCCAAAAAAACGCTGCCACCATCTAGACCTGCGATTCTCAACCTGTGGGTCACAACCCACAGGAACTGTATTAAAGGGCCGTGGCATTAGGAAGGTTGAGAACCACTGATCTAGACTTAATTCCTTAGTTATCCTTCATTTCCAGCAAACAATTCAATCCATAGTTGATTTCGCTATGTAAAACATACCCCGATAGAACTTTAATGTGAAGTTAACCTGAGTTCTTGCCTTATGAACTCTTTCAGCACAAAACAGAGGAATTGGGGAATCTGTTTTAACATATTCATTGTTCCCCAAGTCAGAATACCCAGTAACTGATTTAGCCATTCCCTCTGCCTTACATAGCAATTAGAAATAATGAATAGCTACTTAGACATTTCTCATCTCTAGATGAGATAAAAGGGAAGTTTGCCTGATGCCTATATTTTTCCGAAAAGAAAACCTTTTATATTGTTGCCATCGCAGCAGCCTAGTTTACAGCAACTTCAGATTCTCGGGCTCAAGCAATCCTCTTGCCTTGGCCTCCCAGGTCACGAGGACTAGTTAATTTTTCTATTTTTTTGTAGAGACAGGATCTCACGCTTAGGCTGGTCCCAAACTGGTGAGCTCAAGTGATCCTCCTGCTTCGTCCTCCCACAGTGCTAGGATTACCGTGTCTAGCCATCCAACTAGTTTTTAAATGAATTTTTAGATGGTAACTCTAAAGCTGGAGACTATAAGCAGGGAACATAGTTTTTTGGCACTTTGCTTGCTTATGGTGAAACCTGGGCAACTCTCTTGGCAATTTCTCTGACAGAGAAATGAAGAGACTTCTGAATACTTACTATGTGCCAGGTAGACACAGAAGAACTTATTTTATAAAAGTTTGCCAAACGTTTTTAGCAAATTATATTTTTAGTACAAAGAGGTTTTGTCAACATTGATGTCTAGATTAAGATTTCTTGTACTTCACAATCTGATTTAAATACATAGTCAATTATAGTCCTTAAACGGAATATGTTGTTGAAATAAGAATATTGATAACTCACTGCAGTTTTGAAGGAGCAGCTCAGTATGGTATTATGGAACAATGGTCCTCTTTTTAATTTGTTAAGGAAAAGAACTTCTTTGAAACTCTTTTTTTGTTTGTTTTTTGAGACAAAGTTTCACTCAGTAGCCCTGGGTAGAGTTCTGAGAGCATCACAGCTCAAAGCAACCTCAAACTCTTAGGCTAAAGCAATCCTCTTGCCTCAACCTTCCGAGTAGCTGGGACTATAGGTGCCTGCTACAACGCCTCGCTACTTTTTTTATTTTTAGAGATGAGGTCTTGCTCTAGCTCAGGCTGGTCTCGAACTCCTGAGCTCAGGCAATCCACCTGTCTTGGCCTCCCAGAGTGCTAGGATTACAGGCATGAGCCACTGCGCCTGGCCTGTTTTGAAATTCTTTTTTTTTTTTTTTTTTTTTTGTAGAGATGGAGTCTCACTGTACCGCCCTCGGGTAGAGTGCCGTGGCGTCACACAGCTCACAGCAACCTCTTAACTCTTGGGCTTATGCGATTCTCTTGCCTCAGCCTCCCGAGCAGCTGGGACTACAGGCGCCCGCCACAACGCCCAGCTATTTTTTGGTTGCAGTTTGGCCGGGGCTGGGTTTGAACCTGCCACCCTCGGCATATGGGGCTGGCGCCCTACTCACTGAGCCACAGGCGCCGCCCCCTGTTTTGAAATTCTTAAATTCACAAGTGGTCCTTGGTCTGTTTGAGTTTGTGTCCTAAATTTTTGAATTAATTTTATGTATGTATTTTTTACTTTTTGAGACAGAATCTCACTTTGTTGTCCTTGGTAGACTGCCATGGTGTCATAGCTGACAGCAACCTCAAACTCTTGGATTCAAGTGATACTCTTGCCTCAGTCTCCCAAGTAGTGAGTACTATAGGTGCTCACAATACCCAGCTAGTTTTTCTATTTTTAGTAGAGACAGGGTCTGGCTCTTGCTCAGGCTGGTCTAATAGAGATAAGTTCTCACTTGCCAGGCTGGTCTTGAACTCCTGAGCTCAGCCAATCCACCTGCCTCAGCCTCCCAGAGAACTAGCATCACAGGCGTGAGCCACCATGCCTGGCCTTTGAATTTATTTTAAGAACTCAATTTTTTTTTTTTTTTGGCATTTTTTGGCTGGGGTCAGGTTTGAACCCACCACCTCTGGTATATGGGGCTGGTGCCCTACCCCTTTGAGCCACAGGTGCCGCCCTAAGAACTCAATTTTTAAAGTCAAGGTCTGTCTGTAGTCATTGCCACCTTTTACAAATATTAGAAAAATATCTCACTTAACTGTTAATTTAAAAGGATTTATTTGTTCTTTTTTTTTTTGTAGAGACAGAGTCTCACTTTATGGCCCTCGCTAGAGTGCCGTGGCCTCACACAGCTCACAGCAACCTCCAACTCCTGGGCTTAAGCGATTCTCTTGCCTCAGCCTCCCGAATAGCTGGGACTACAGGCGCCCGCCACAACGCCCGGCTATTTTTTGGTTGCAGTTTGGCCGGGGCCGGGCTTGAACCCGCCACCCTCGGTATATGGGGCCGGCGCCTTACCGACTGAGCCACAGGCGCCGCCCTAAAAGGATTTATTTGTTAACACTGGTAACTGGCTCAGTGCCTGTAGCTCGAGTGGCTAAGGCGCCAGCCACATACACCAGAGCTGGCAGGTTCAAATCCAATCCGGGCTTGCCAAATAACAATGACAACTACAACCAAAAAATAGCCGGGTGTTGTGGCAGGCGCCTGTAGTCCCAGCTACTTGGGAGCGTGAGGCAAGAGAATCGCTTAAGCCCAGGAGTTGGAGGTTGCTATGAGCTGTGATGCCACAGCACTCTACTTAGGGCAACAGCTTGAGGCTCTGTCTCAAAAAAGAAAAGAAAAGAAAAAAGAAAATTACCATCTCAGAGGGATTGTGAGTTTCTTTTGAGAATGATTTCCAGTTAAGTACTCTTGGATACTTTAGTACTCATAAATTGTGATCATGTGGTCGTACCCAGCTGCCTTGATCAACTCTAGCCATTCAGCCGCTGTTGGTATGAGATAAAATGTGCTGCTTTCTGCTTGTTCTCTTTTTCTAAGCCTGTAAATAATGTCTGTGTGCCATCTGGTGGGTATATTGGCTGTGGTGATGGTGTTAAAAGCAGTGGTTGAAATGAGCAAAATATTGAAAAAAATATAACAACTTAGGAACAAGAGAGTGAAGAAATAAGGATAACTTAACCCTTTCTCTTTTTTAAAATGAAAATAGAGATAAGTTCAGTGTAGCAGAATCTACTTACATTCCGTAGCTTCCTTAATTTGAACAAAGAGAAAAGGGAGGCTTGAAGCAATCTTTCTTTCCAGTCTTTCCTGATCTGATCATAAGAATTATCTGTTGGGCGGCGCCTGTGGCTCAGTGAGTAGGGCACTGGCCCCATATACCAAGGGTGGCAGGTTCAAACCTGCCCCTGGCAAACTGCAACAAAAAAATAGCTGGGTGTTGTGGTGGGCGCCTGTAGTCTCAGCTACTCGGGAGGCTGAGGCAAGAGAATCGCCTAAGTCCAGGAGTTGGAGGTTGCTGTGAGCTGTGATGGCACAGCACTCTACTGAGGGCCATAAAGTGAGACTCTGTCTCTACAAAAAAAAAAAAAAAAGAATTATTGGTTGCACTTGTTAAAAATGCAGACTCCCGGGCGGCGCCTGTGGCTCAGTGAGTAGGGTGCCGGACCCATATGCCGAGGGTGGTGGGTCAAACCCAGCCCCGGCCAAACTGCAACAAAAAAATAGCCGGGCGTTGTGGTGGGCGCCTGTAGTCCCAGCTACTCAGGAGGCTGAGGCAGGAGAATCGCCTAAGCCCAGGAGTTGGAGGTTGCTGTGAGCTGTGTGATACCACAGCACTCTACCGAGGGCAATAAAGTGAAACTCTGTCTCTGCAAAAAAAAAAAAAAATGCAGACTCGCCAGCTAGTTCTGATTCTTTAGGTGTCCAGTAGAGTCCAGGAATGTGTGTTTTGTAAGAGACCCTGCACCCCCCCATCAGGCATGTTTGGGAAGGATTAGAAGAGCCAGGTTGTTTGAGGACATAGTGTAAACTTAGTTATCAATGAGAAGATACATTGTTCAAAACCAGGAAGTTTTAACTAAGCAGGTAGAAGAGAAATGAGACAATTAAGAATTAAAAGAATTTGTTGACTGAACAAGCTAATAGAAAAAGGACAAAATGATATGTTTTAACTAAAAATAAAGAAGCCAGGCTCGGCGCCTGCATCTCAACACTAGGGTGCCAGCCACATACACCGGGGCTGGTGGGTTCAAACCTGGCCTGGGCCTGCCCAACAACAAAAAAATAGCCGGGTATTTTGGCGGATGCCTGTAGTCCCAGCTACTTGGGAGACTGAGGCAAGAGAGTCACTTAAGCCCAAACATTTGAAGTTGCTGTGAGCTGTGATGTCATAGCACTCTACCAAGGGCAACATAGTGAGACTCTGTCTCAAAAAAAAGGAAGCCAGTGAAAAGCAGCAGGATCAATATATAGATGAGATGACTGTTTTTGAGTGAACATTTAAAAAAATATCAGCAAGAGCATCGCCTGAGCCCAAGAATTTGAGGTTGGTGTGAGCTATGATGATGCTGTAGCACTCTGGCCCAGGCAACAGAGTGAGACTCTGTCTAAAACAAACCAAAAAAGAAAATAAAAATAATATCAAAAAGGGAAATAATATCACTTTGCAAATGACCTAGTGATTGCTAAGATATTTAAAATTGGAGAATTCAGGGCATTTATGGTTCTAGATAACAGAAAGAGGGAGCTAGCTAATAATTTAAAAAGGCGTCTTCTAAGTGAAAATACTTATCAAAGCCAAGAAAACAGATTTGATCTTCTAGGGAAAGTGTGTAGGAACGTCTGACATACATGATTTATTAATCCATTTAGGGAGTATGACCTTAGAGCTGTAGAGAAGCTGCTCCTTATGGCCATTTCAAGGATCTTTTCTTTAGAAAGATTCTGGTTAGGTGGTCCTTTTGGAGGAACCCCCGCAGTCTTGTATTCTGACAGCCGAAGGACATTCAGGCTTTGGCTTCTATCTGTGATAGATAGGAACGTGCATTTCAGATCTATCCAGGTCTGTACACTGTGGGACACTTGATTTTCATTTTGGAACCAATACAGAGGAGGAGGTTTCAGAGGTCCCTTAAACCATCATACTTTGGCGATACTGTGAACTTTTAAATCTTCTGTTTCTCACCCACCTCAATTACAGTGATGATGTATGGTCAATCAGGTTAAAAATTTAGTAATGGTGATTGCTGCTGGATTTAATCTGGGGAACTTTAGTAAAGTAAACATGGTTGAGTTCAAATGGATCAAAATAGGACATAGTGGTATAAAGTGCAGATAGATAATGCACATAATAGCTATAGTAGTTAGCAAATAGAATGAAAGTTATCTAGGACGGCTTACTGAAGTAAAAAAAAAGAAAAAGATAGTTGAGTATGTACAAACATAAAAATGAAGGAAGTCAGAGTAACTACGAAGTTTATTTATCTTTTTATATTATTTATGTAGATAATGCTGTTGACCTACACTGTCTGATAAATTTTTCAAATAAAGGTGGGAGATATCCATGGAACCCATGTCCTTTCTCCCTGGTCTACTTTGTTGTCATTTATTTCTTTCTAGGTGGTTGGCTAAAATTAGTAATATGGTCTTTAAGATTATGTAATCTTTTCTTTTTGCAAAGCGACTTGACCTTTCCAGAATTGTCCCCGACTACACTTCTTTTTTTTTTGAGACAAAGTCTTGGTCTGTCTCCCAGGTTAGAGTGCAGTGACATCATCATAGCTCACTGCAACCTCCAACTCCTGGGCTTAAGAGATCCTCCAGTGTCAGCCTCCTGAGTAGCTAGGACTACAGGCATGTGCCACCATGCCTGGCTAACTTTTCTATTTTTTTGTAGAGGTGGGGTTTCCCTCTCAATTGGTCTGATCTTGAACTTTGCCTTAGATGATCGGCTTATCTCAGATAACAGGTGCTAGGATTATAGCCAGGGCACCTAACCTGGTTATTTTTTTTAAGATGGAAAAAAATACTGCATATTTTTGTGCTGATGAGAAAGGTTCACAAAGAGGGAAAGATTGCAATAATACAGGAGACTTTTAAAAGGGATGGTAGCTGGAAGGATTTTATTTTGTTTAATTAATTAACTTATTTTTTTGAGACAGCGTCTTACTCTGTTGCCTTGGATAGAGTGCCACTGTGTCATAGCTCATAGCAACCTCAAACTCCTAGGTTCGAGCAGTCTTGCCTCAGCCTCCGGAGTAGCTGGGACTACAGGTGCCCGACACAGTGCCCAGCTATTTTTAGAAACAGGGTCTCACTCTTGCTCAGGTTGGTCTCGAACTCCTGAGTTCAAGCTACCTAGGCCTCCCAGAGTGCTGGGATTACAGGTGTGAGCCACTGCACCTGGCCTAGCTGGAGGAATTTTAGACAAGTGTTATACATGAACTACCAGTTTTTTTTTTTTAAGTGCCAGAAGAAGAAAAGCAAGAGGATTATGTAATCTATCATTACCATCTTACTAATTACTATGAACTTGCTTACATCACTTTTTCCCATCATTTTTTTATTAAGTACAATTTACATGTAATAGAATTGTTTTTAGCATAGACTTTTGTAAGTTTGACAAACATACACGCCACAACATGGTAGGTCATTTTTTTTAACTTTTTAGGGCTGTGGGTTAGCTAGTCCTATGAAGTTGGACCCTGTACAAATGGGATATACCATTGCTTCTAATTTGAGAGATTTATAAACCAATAAAAAAGGCATATTCTTTTCAATGGTAAGTTACTAATTTGTAAGAGTAAGTAAGAGTAACTTAGTAACTAACTAAGAGTAACTAAGAGTATGTCACTCTTTTAGGAGGGTGTGATATAGGTTTGGGTGAAGAAGGTTTTTCCTAGGATGGCGTCTGTTGCTCAGTGGGTAGGGCATTGGCCACATACACGGAGGCTGGCGGGTTCAAACCCAACCTGGGTCAGCTAAAATCAACAATGACAACTGCAGCCATAAAAAGGAAGGGCACTGTGGCGGGTGCCTGTAGTCCCAGCTACTTAGGAGGCTGCGGCAAGAGAATCACTTGAGCCCAAGAGTGTGAGGTTGCTGTGAGCCGTGATATCATCGCACTCTACTGACAGTGACATAGTGAGACTGTCTCAAAAAAATAAAAATAAAAATAAAGAAGATTTTTTTTCCCTAAATTTAATTGAGGCAAAAAAAAAATATTTTTCCCAGAAAATCAGTGCTGTGAAAAAAAAAAAATCATACTGGCATCTTACAGACAAACCATAGTTATTTGACTGAATTTTTAAATTTTAATTGGGATATACTGAAGGTGACTGTGACTGGAACCCCTGAAAGAACTTAATGAAATCTTTGATGTCTAGACAATTCTAGTGGAAAACAGAAAGATTCCAATTACTCAAGAAATTGAAATAAAATTTGAGACAGAATTTTGTATCTGTGACAAGATTTGGCATAAGTTTTTAGCTCTGTTTCTTAGCTATTCTCTTTGGTGACTGATCTAGCCAATTAGGAAATTGCCAGAACCAGAATTTAAGCGATTTAAAAAATTTTTGTTTTTTAATACACTGAGTGCCAGGAATTAGCTCTGGACAATGTGGTTAAGGGCAAGTTACTTAGAATAAATTATTTAGTCTTGGTTTGGTCTACATCTCTTAAACTGGCTGAAATTTTGGGTGACTAGATATTTGTAACTTATTTATATATATCCTTTGAAGTTAAAAAATATATATATTTCTGCTGCTGAACTTAGTTGATTTGATGAAAGTAAGTTTTGTTTAAACGTATGGCTTTTATTTCTGGGTATTATAATTACTGGAATCCCAGTGGAGCCCCTTCAACTGCTTTTGAAGATTTCTTTTTTTTTCATTATATAGATCTTTATCTCATTTTAGCAGCTATGGCTGATTCATTCTTTCAGAAAAGCAATAGTTTTTAAGTTATAAAACAAGTACATGCATAATTCTTTCTTTTTTTTTTTTTTAGAGACAAAGCCTCACTTTATCACCGTCAATAGAGTGCTGTGGTGTCACAGCTCCCAGCAACCTCCAATTCCTGGGCTTAGGTGATTCTCTTGCCTCAGCCTCCCCAGTAGCTGGGACTATAGGTACCTGCCACAATGCCCGGCTATTTTTTGTTGCAGTTTGGCCGGGGCTGGGTTCAGTATATGGCACTGGCACCCTACCCACTGAGCCACAGGTGGTCCCCAATACATGCATATTCATAAAATGTTTTTTTCAAATAATAAAGTATAAAACAAAACAAAGAGTTCCTCCATACTCCATACCAGAGCTAACCACTATTAAATTTGTTGTTTATCTTGGCATATTTTTATAAATATGTAAATTTATGTATAGTTTTTCAGGTAAATGTAATCATATTCTTTTATAATGGGAACATTTTCTCATGGCAATTCATGCTTATATTTTTAAGGATTATATAATATTTCATCATATGCATGTACCAAAATGTCCTTAAAAAGGTAAATTATTTCTTGGCATTTGTTTTTATCCACAATGGTGCAGTCCTAGGACATGTGTAATTGTTCTTATCTGCTAAGTTTATTAGAATATATTTCCACTAGAGGAATATCTGTTGTTGATTGTGATTTTGGTGCAGTAGGTGAAGGAGCTTTTCACTTAGGCAACAAAGGGAAATTGAAATAATATTTATTGAAGTGGAAAGAAGCTTTAAAATATGTAAAGTTATTTTTAAAGCATTTATTTGAATTTTGTGCTCTTAACACATAGTTCCTTTATTTCTCTCTAATTATAATTCAACACGTTGTCAGAGCCTCCAGAAAGATTCCACAGTACTCCCCCCACCAACAGAGTATGAGGTCTGACAAGTTCACAGACTTATCCTAGAAAAGGTGGTACATATTTCATCACTGAGTATCTCACAGTCACCTTCAAAGTGCTCTCCTTGGGAGGCTATGTACCCACACCAGCACCTAGTCCACCCTTCAAAGCAGTTTTGGAACTCTTTTTCTGGAGTGACCATCAGAACTGTTGTACTGTGTATCAAAACACAACAATAATGAACACTACTCAGCAAGATACTGCCACATGTTGACAGTCTGAACACAAACTGAGATACTGAGATACCAAGGTTATGAAATCTTACTGAATTGTTTGTATGGTGCTGCAGCCATAAGCACACAGTGGCAAGTTTGTGAACTTATTGCCAACTTTATTGTCAGGCCTGTACAACACCGACAGCTCTGATGGCCTTGCAGAAAGAGTTTCAGAATTGCTTTGAAGGGTGGACTGAGCACTGGCGTCAGTGCATAGCTTCCCAAGGAGAGTACTTTTGAGGTGACTATAGTGATATTCAGCAATGACGTATGTAGCACTTTTTCCAGGATGAATTTGCGAACTTAATTGTCTGACCTTATATGTGGGAGCAATGTCATTTGTTCACTGAATTTCCATAGTGCTTGGCTCCGTAGCATTTGACGCATAGTAGGTGCTAAGTAAATATTTTTTAAATGTGCCCACTCGGGGTATTGTCACACATCTTAATTTTTATCAATCTGGTGCATTAAAGGTTTTCTTTTTTAAAAAAAGTTAATTTTTCCCCAGTACAGTATTTATTATGAAAATTGTCAAACACAAAAAAGTTGAAAGAATTGTACAGCGAACAAGTAACATTTTACTATATTTGCTTTACCATTTATCTGTCCAACTATCCACTCTATCCACACAGCAGTCAATTTAATTTCTTTGATACATTCCAAAGTAAGTTGTGAAAAAAAAGTTACTTTTTTAATGGGAATTTTCTTTTTTTAGACAGTTTCACTCTGTTCCCCAGGCTAGAGTGCCATGGCATTAGCCCAGCTGAACGTTTGAACCTCATACTCCTGGGTTCAAGCAATACTCCTGCCTTAGTCTCTTAAGTAGCTGGGACTACAGGCACTTCACAATGTTTGACTAATTTTTTTATTTTTAGTAGTGACAGGTTTCACTTTTGCTCAGGTTGGTCTCCAACTCCTGAGCTCAACTAGAGTCTAGGATTAAGGTAAGAAATTGAAACCTAGGGTTTTTTAATTCAAATGGACAATATTTTGTCTCAGTGTCATTTCTTTCCTGTTCTGTTACCCTGGGTAGAGTGCAGTGGTGTCATAAAAGCTCACTGCAACCTTAAACTCTTGGGCTTCAAGGATCCTCTTGCCTCAGCCTCTTGAGAAGCTAGAACTACAAGGGTGTGCAAAAGCCTGGCCAATTTTTCTATTTTAGTAGAGACGGGGTCTCACCTCTTGCCCTGGTTGGTCTCCAACTTCTGAGTTCAAGTGATCCTCCAGCCCTGGTCTCCCAGGGTGCTAGGATTATAGGTGTGAACCACCGCTCACAGCCCCAACATAATGTCTTTTTTTTGAGACAAAGTCTTACTTTGTTGCCCTGAGTAGAGTGCTGTGGCTCACAGCAATCTCAAACTCTTGGTCTTAAAGTAATCCTCTTGCCTCAGTTTTTCTTTCTCTTTTTTTTTTTTTGAGACAGAGCCTCAAGCCATCACCCTGGGTAGAGTGCGTGACATCACAGCTCACAGCAACCTCCAACTCTTGGGCTCAAGCCATTTTCCTGCCTCCGCCTCCCAAGTAGCTGGGACTACAGGTGCCTGTCATAATGCCTGGCTAATTTTTGTTGCAGCCATCATTGTTTGGCGGACCCAGGCTGGATTCGAACCCTCCAGCTCAGGTGTATGTGGCTGGTGCCTTAGCTGCTTGAACCACAGGTGGCGAGCCAGTTTTTCTATTTTTTAATAGAGACGGGGTTATTGTTCTTGTTCAGGTTGGTCTCAAATTCCAGAGCTCAAACAATCCACCTGCCTCGGCCTCCCGGAGAGCTAGGATTACAGGGATGAACCACCACCCCAGCCCCAACATCATTTCTTAAGTACCCTCCCCTTTCCACATTTTCATAAATAAATGAAGTGATATCGGGACTTTAATATTTGTCAGTTTCTTTATGTGCTTCTTGGCCAAGAAATACAAAGAAAAGCATTAAAGCCAAAACATCATATCAATTCATACCAACAGAATTGAGAGGAAACTTAATAAATCTGACAAATTGATTCTAAAGTATGTCTACAGGAGTATTGGCAGAGAATAGCCAAGAAAATCAGGAAAAAAAGGCATAATTGGGAAGAGAAGAACTTTAACCTACCAGATTTCAAAATTACTATTACAAAGTTACAGTAATTAAAATATTTTGATCGAAGTTCTATAGTCTGAATTTTCCTTTAGTGTTGGGTTTAATATTAGGGTCAATCTGTTTCCTAACCCTAAAATTATCTTTTTTTAGTGTTTCTTGCATCACTGTTTTTTGGGCAATTTTTAAACTTGTGTTTCTAGCATAGCATAGCAGAGATGATCTCATTGTGAACATTCAGCAGCATTAAGGTCATTTTTTAAAACCAGCATCTGACAGTCAGACTTTTTCAGGGCTGTGTTCTTCCTACAGAGATCTATGGTGTGTTTCTCTTTAGCCTGGAGTTGAGTTTGTAGCATGTTGTATCAGTTACATAGCTACTATTGAGAGAATTACTTTCCACTTAAGTGGATTCTTAAACAGAGGATAGTACTTCAGACTTTAGCAGTTGATAAGATATACATTTTATATTAAAAAAAATGAGTTGCAAAAATAACAAATACAAAGTAAAACAAAAAAAATCAATTACATAGTTACAAGGTAGAGAAACTATATTTCATAATACCAGTTATTCAGTCATGTCTGAACAAAGGACCTGGTGTTTAAATTGATTTCAAATTCCGTGTCAGCTGTGAGATCCTTGTTGCAAAAATTAACAAAGGTTGCAATTTAGGCTACATTACAGATAGTTTGGCATCTAGGTTAGGAAAGGTAATAACTGCCATCTATGCTGATCAAATAGTTTTTATAGTTTTTGCATCTATTTTGTGCTAAGGACAAACTAGGTGCTGGGATACAAGTAATTAACAGCAGATTGTATGGGAAGCCAGATGAGGGCTAGCCAGGCCCTAGACCACAGAGGCTGAGGACAATTTACAAGGAAAAACAGACACAGCACAGAGGCATCGGTGGAGGGACTGTGGACTTCACTAGCTATGGGACCTTGCACAATTTATTTAACCTCAGTCAGTTTCAGTTTCTTCATGTGTAAAATGGAGTCAGTACTAATCTTCACACTGTTGTCCTAAGCTTAATGAGATTTTTATGTATGTCTATGGGAAATCTCTGGAACAGACGGTGGTACATAATAATCATGCAGAAAATGGTATGGACTACATCCATTTTGAAGTGCTAATAGGTGGTTGTTGGCTCAGCAGAGGAGGGCCTTCCCAGCAGGAGGACAGGTGATTGACATATGGGGCTTAATCTGGTTGGAGAGCAGAGTGTATGTGGAGAGAGCTGCTGAAGATGAAGCTGGGAAGGGAACCAGGGGTGAGCTTTTGTGCCATATTGAGGAACCTGGGAGGTATTAGGAAGTATTACGGAGTCTTTGAAGAGCAGTGTCCAGAACAGATTTGCCAGATGAAAGATCAATTTGTTATAGACGTGTGAAGCCGATAGGTAAGCTGTTGGAAATAGGATATCTGGTGAGAGCAGTGGTACTCATTCCGGGCTGCATATTGGAAATGTCTGAAAACATTTTTAAGTTTCATGTCCAAGTTTACCACAAATCAGTTATATCAACAGCTCTCAGGGTGGAACCTAGGCATGGGTATTATTGATTGCTTGCCAGGTGATTCCTTTGCACAGTCAGTATTGTGAACCACTGAGTTAGAGGGTAATGGTATTCAAACCAAATATGATAAAATTCCAAATTAAATAAGTGCCAGTGGAATAAAGGATCTAGGGTAAGAAGATAGATACCATGTGGGATATGGTGGTTGGTTGAATGAGTGAAGATTATTTCTAGACTGGGTTACTGGGTAGATGATAACACACCAAGGGGAGCTATTGAGCAAGACCGAGAATGTGAAGGCACAGCAGATGTGGGTACTAGGGATTGCTGAGTGGATGCGAGAAAGATAAAGAATGTGATTTTAAGATGTGGAATTCAAGGAGGAATGATCTACAATTCCAAACGGACAAGAGAGAAACCAAAGGGAAGAAGCCAGTAAAGTAGATGGAAATTCGGGACACAATAAATAATTGATGTGTGAGGTTCCTGAGGAGGCAGAGAGCACAGAACAGAGATGAAAGGAGTAATTTATGTCAGCAGGAAGGACATTTCCATTCAGAGAGACATAAGTAAAAATATGTGTGAAGGTGCAGATAAACTCAGGCTAAGGAGGATGAGATACAATTTTGCTTGATGGCCTGATTCCTTACTGCAGGAGACGGGGGTTCTGCTGAGAATTAAGAGGTAAGAGAAAGGAATTAAGGAATGTTGTCAAGCTTTGGAAGAGCAAGGACCTGGGCCAGCTGAGGAGGGAGTCTGAGGAGATGTTTTAGTCCTGGCCTTAAATGTTGGTTGTCCCCAGGGTTTCGGTACTGGTACTTACTTTGTTATATTCTGTTACACTGTTACCTTCTAAAAGAAACACTGATGAATTAAAGTTTGTACAGAAGAGTTATGTAGTTGATGTTATAGTGCAGAAAATAATTGGTTGGCTTTTCAGCTGCTCGGGAGGCTGAGGCAAGGGAATCCCTTAAGCCCAGGAGTTGGAGGTTGCTGTGAGCTGTATGACGCCACGGCACTCTACCGAGGGCCATAAAGTGAGACTGTCTCTACAAAAAAAAAAAAAAAAATTGGTTGGCTTTTTCTTTTGAGGGGAGTTTCTTTGGTAGCACCATCCTATGTTAATTTGAAATTTAAGGTTTTGAAATCACTTGAAAACACTGTACAGATTTCTAATTTTTTCCTTCTTTTGAATTTTGCTTTCAATTGGCTTTCAATTGTCTTAGTTTAAAGTTTTTTTTTTTAATTTTCTTTTTTTCCCCTTTTATTTTTTATTGAGACAGAGTCTCAGTTTGTGGCCCTTGGTAGAGTGCTATAGCATCATAGCTTACAGCAACCTCCAATTCTTGGGCTTAAGTGATTCTCTTGCCTCAGCCTCCCAAGTAGCTGAGACTACAGGCTCCTGCCACAATGCTTGGCTTTTTTTTTTTTTTTTTTTTTTTTTTTTTTGGTGGAAACGGGTCTCACTCTGGCTCAGGCTGGTCTCGATCCTCTGAGCTCAGGGCAATCCACCTGCCTCAGCCTCCCAGAAAGCTGGGATTACATGCATGAGCCACCATACCTGGCCTGCTGTACAGATTTCTATCATCAGTAATTATGGCTTCATGTTTTTTCTCTAGTATTGTAAAACTCTAAAAAGCTACCAATTTGACATTTTGAAAATATATTAACTTTTAGTATGAGCATTTTATACTATAAAGAAACTTGAATATTTATTTTACTTCTCATGTTATACTTCACATATTATTGATATGTGATGTATATTAAAGACCTACTTCTCAACTCTGATATAAGCTGTGATTTGCATTTAATATATTCTCTAAATATTTTTCCTCTAAAAGACCAATTAAAAGTTCAGCAATTTTCTTTTGTTTTTTTGTGTGTGGTTTTTGGCCGGGGCTGGGTTTGAACCCGCCACCTCCGGCATATGGGACCGGCGCCCTACTCCTTAAGCCACAGGCGCCGCCCAAAAGTTCAGCAATTTTCAAATAGACTGGAACTATTTATAGATCTCCTATAACATACAAATAAGATTACTTATTCAGCAGAACTGATTGTATTCCCCTCCCCCCCCAAAGCAGTCATTAGTATGGGTTGTCAGTAGGTCTTCTTAGTTACAATATGCTTCTTGAGATAATTATAAATCACTTCGGCACAGTAAGTTGGGACTGGGGATGGTAGAAGGTAGCCTTGACATTGGCGTGCACTAACTTAATGTTTTGATATCATTTCAGGTAACATTTCATTTGTTGCATTTCCAGTTCCCAGCACCAACTCACCAACGAAGATTTTACCAAAAACCTTAGGACCAATAAATGTGAATGTTGGACCCCAAATGGTAAGAAAATCATCAAATCTTAGAATTGAAAGTGCTTGAGCAAGACTAATTTAAAGAATACTTGTAGGTTCATGCCTATAGCTCAACAGCTAAGGTGCTAGACACATAACACTGGGGCTGGGGGTTTTGAACCTGGCTTGGACAGTAATAACAACTACAACCAAAAAATAGCTAGGCATTGTGGTGGGTGCCTGTAGTCCCAGCTACTTGGGAGGCTGAGGCAAGAGACTCTTTTTTTTTTTTGAGACAGAGCCTCAAGCTGTCACCTTGGGTAGAGTGCTGTGGCATCACAGCTCACAGCAACCTCCAACTCCTGGGCTCAAGTGAGTCTCCTGTCTCTGCCTCCAGAGTAGCTGGGACTATAGGCACCCGCCACAACGCCCAGCTATTTTTTGGTTGCAGCCATCATTGTTGTTTGGCGGGCCCGGGCTGGATTAGAACCGCCAGCTCAGGTGTATGTGGCTGGCGCCTTAGCCGCTTGAGCCACAGGCACCGAGCCAGGCAAGAGAATCTCTTAAGCCCAAGAGTTTGAGGTTGCTGTTTCTGTGACACTACGGCACTCTACTGAGGGTAACATAGTGAGACTCCGTCTCAACAAAAACAAACCAAAAGAGGCTTGGCGCCTGTGGCTCAAGCAGCTAAGGCGCCAGCCACATACACCTGAGCTGGTGGGTTTGAATCCAGCCTGGGCCCACCAAACAACAATGATGGCTGCAACCAAAAAATAGCTGGGTGCTGTGGTGGGCATCTGTAGTCCCAGCTACTTGGGAGGTGGAGGTAGGAGAATCGCGTAAGCCCAGGAGTTGGAGGTTGCTGTTAGCTGTGATGCCATGGTACTCTACCCAGGGTGACAGCTTGAGGCTTTGTCTTGGGAGGGGAAAAATAAATAAATAAATAAATGAATAAAATGAAAGAAAGAATGCTTGTAAAAAGATGTTTGATCAAATATTCCAGTTAATTTCAGTTGTCTCAGTTTTTAAAAAAGTTTAGCTTTCATCTGAACGCAACTAAGTCTTTTTTTTTTTTTTTTGAGACAGAGTCTCACTTTGTTGCTTTTAATAGAGTGCTGTGTCATCACAGCTCACAGCAAACCTCAAACTCTTGGGCTCAAGCAATTCTCTTGCCTTAGCCTCCTGAGTAGAGTAGCTGGGACTACAGGCCCTCGCTATGACACCCAGCTGTTTTTAGAGATGAGGTCTCACTCTGGCTCAGACTGGTCTCAAACCTGTGAGCTCAGGCAATCCACCTGCCTCGGCCTCCTAGAGGGCTAGGATTGCAGGCACGAGCCACTACACCCAGCCTAAATGCAACTAAGTCTTAAGAAAAACAAAGACCTGTTCTTGGGCGGCGCCTGTGGCTCAGTCGGTAGGGCACCGGCCCTATATACCGAGGGTGGCGGGTTCAAACCCGGCCCCGGCTGAAGTGCAAACCAAAAAATAGCTGGGCGTTGTGGCGGGCGCCTGTAGTCCCAGCTACTTGGGAGGCTTAGGCAGGAGAATCACTTAAGCCCAGGAGTTGGAGGTTGCTGTGAGCTGTGTGATGCCATGGCCCTCTACCGAGGGTGATAAAGTGAGACTCTGTCTCTACAAAAAAAACCACGAAAAAAAAAAAAGACCTGTTCTTTAATGTTCAATTTTCTGGGTATGTAATGTGAATGTTTTTGCATGGGAGGCTTGTATTTAGTTGTTTAAACTGATTGGAAATCTATTATGTTTTTTTCTTATAAAATAACATTTATTGCCCTCCACTATGTATAAATTGGAATCATAGAAAGTGAAAGTATGACCCAACAGTTAATCAATATTTAGAGCTTATTAATTGAAAACCCTTTTCATTAAAGGACATTTGGGGAGAAAACAATATACCAATTTATTTTAATCTTTGACAGTAGAAATAATTAATGAAAATGGAAATATTTAACTGTTTCTCTAAAGGCATTTATTAATTATGCTAGATCTTGAGGAGTGTGTCACTTTCAGAAAGACTTATAAACAAGATTGTGTTTGACTACTCTAAGACTATACCTAATTTAAGTGGCCTTACTTTACCATTAGCAAAAATACACATTTAAGCAATAACTTTTCATTGTTAGTTTTTACATCTTCTCATTTACAGAGCAATAAGGATGAAGTTTGCCCATAATGTACAGCATTGTGGATCATTTTAAGTGCAAAGTTATTTAGATAAAAACACTTTTTAATATACTTAATGGATTCAGAAAGTCTTTAAGACACATTCTAGACATGACACTTTCTTTGGTCAGTTGAGAACTATTAATGATCTGCAGGAGTCAAGTTAAAGGTACAGCATAATTTACTGGCCAAGTAAAGAGTGTAAGAATGTGAAGAATAAGGGGCGGTGCCTGTGGCTCAGTCGGTAGGGCGCCGGCCCCATATACCGAGGGAGGCGGGTTCAAACCCGGCCTCTGCCAAACTGCAACCAAAAAAATAGCCGGGCGTTGTGGCGGGCGCCTGTAGTCCCAGCTACTCGGGAGGCTGAGGCAAGAGAATCGCTTAAGCCCAGGAGTTGGAGGTTGCTGTGAGCTGTGTGAGGCCATGGCACTCTACCGAGGCCCATAAAGTAAGACTCTGTCTCTACAAAAAAAAAAAAAGAATGTGAAGAATGTAACCTCGTTCCAAGCCTCATAGAGACTTAAAGTCCAGTAAGTGTTCGCATGTCAAGGTAGCTGAGGGTGTAGTTTCAGACATGCTGAGCATTTGCTCCTCTGCAGTCACTGCAGTAGAGGAAATGAGATAAGGAGCCTTACTTTAAAGTCCGTGTTTTGAAATGTGATTATACATACTCAAACTTTTATGAGTGTGGTCTTTATAGCACTCCTCTATTTTGAGAGACTGTTTTCTCTTGATATTTTAGTTGCCGCTGCTGTGGCTCAAATTTGAATTCCTCTTTTGGAAATTTAGGTAATTTTTCTTCTCATTGTCAATTGGAACTGGTGTGTATATAATCCCTTACATAGTTCAGTTCTGACAGTTACTAAGTCAGTTAATGTAAATCTCAGGATCAACATAATCAGGGGCCAAAGAAGGAACAGTTTGAGGCTCTCTTTTAAACTGGGCCAGCCCAAGGCCTTAATTTGCCTCCTACTTCTGAGGTGCTTTTTTCAGTTCTGAGTTCTTAGGAATCAGAATGTTCTTTTTGGTTTCCTAATTGTTGTAGGACCCCATTGCTGTGGTTTTAATATGTCCCTCCAGAATATATGTTGAAGCCTAATCCCCATTGTGGTGATATTAAGAGGTGGGGCCTTTTAGAAAGTAATTAAGTCCTGAAGGCTTTGCTATCATGAGTGGGATTAGTGACCTCGTAAAAAAGGGAAGGGAGTTCAGTCCCTCCCTCTTCTGCCTTGAGGACACTGTACGAGGGTGCCATCTATGAAGCAGGGTGAGCTTTCACCAGACACTAAATCTGCTGGTGCCTTGATCTTAGCCTTCCCAGCCTCCAGAATCCTTGAATATAACACTTTATAATGTATGAGAAATAAATTTCTATTACTTACAAGTTACCTAATTTGAGGCATTTTATCATAGACCAAGAAACTGGTATCAAGAAGTAGGTTACTGGGCGGCGCCTGTGGCTCAATGAGTAGGGTGCCGGCCCCGTTTGCCGAGGGTGGCGGGTTCAAACCCAGCCCCGGCCAAACCAACAAAAAAAAAATAGCCGGGCGTTGTGGTGGGCGCCTGTAGTCCCAGCTACTCGGGAGGCTGAGGCAAGAGAATCACATGAGCCCAAGAGCTGGAGGTTGCCGTGAGCCGTGTGGACGCCACAGCACTCTTCTGAGGGCAGTACAGTGAGACTCTATCTCTACAAAAAAAAAAAAAAAAAAAAAAGAAGTAGGTTACTGCCATAACAAACACCTAAAATGATGAGAACAGCTTTGGAACTCGGTAATGAATGAGCTGTAAGAATTTGGAGGAATAGGCTAGAAAAACACTATATTACCATGAAAGGACCTCAAAGGGGGATTTTGGTGTGGGATCAAAAGAGGAGAGCTGTAGAGGAAGCGTCAGTCTTCTTAGAGATTATGAAGTGGTCACAATCAGAATGCTGATACTGATGGTAAAGGTTATTCTGATTGAGACAGGACACCCGAGAAGGGTGAGGTCTAGAAGAACAGGTCTTCTCCAGTAGACCACAAGGACACACCTGCAGGGTCCTCTCCATGGTGACTCAGCTCTTGGGAATTTGTAAACTTAACTTCCTGAAACTTGGAAATTTCCAAGTTCAGTGAAATCCTGTAGTTCTGTAGGGGCTGGAATAGCATCTCCCACTGGCCAATGAGAAGGGTACCTGTGGGGTGGAACTTTTGACTGTCAATAAAAAGGGAAAGACCAAGGCAGTTGGGGAGCACGGCCATTTGGAATTCTTCTATGCTGTAAGCTCCTGGCTGGTGAATAAAGCCCTTCCTCTGATAAACGTGGTGTTTGGGTGCTCTTTCTCTCCGTTAGGCCTTGTCTTCCTGCAACATGATGAGACCTCAGAGAGAAGTGAGAAACGTTTTATTGGGAACTAGAGGAGAGGCCATCTTTGTGACAAAGTGGCAAAGAACTTGGCTGAATTGTGTTCAAGTCTCAGTGTTTTGTGAAAGGAAGAACTTGGGAATGATGGGATAGTATATTTAGAAGAAATCTCCAAGGAAAGTGTTGAGGTTACAGCATCGTTTCTCTTGACTGTTTTTAGTAAAATGTGAGAAGAGAGAAGTGAATTAAAGATGAAATTTATAATCAAAGAGGAAGCAGAGGCCCAGAGAGGTGGCTCATGCCTGTAATCCTAGCATTCTGGGAGGGTGAGGCAGGAGGATTGCTTGAGGCCAGTTTGAGACCAGCCTGAGCAAGAACGAAACCTGTTTCTACAACAAATAGAAAAAATTAGGCTTGGTGCCTGTAGGTCAAGCGGCTAAGGCGCCAGCCACATACGTCAGAGCTGGCCCGTTTGAATCCAGCCTGGGCCTACCAAACAACAATGACAACTACAACCAAAAAATAGCCAGGTGTTGTGGCAGGCGCCTATAATCCCAGCTACTTGGGAGGCTGAGGCAAGGGAATTGCTTAAGCCCAGGAGTTGGAGGTTGCTATGAGCTGTGATGCCATGGCATTCTACCCAGGGCGACAGCTTGAGGCTCTGTCTCAAAAAAAAAAAAAAAAAATAATAGAAAAAATGAGCTGTGTGTGGTGGTGTGTACCTGTAGGGAGACTGAGGCAGGAGAATGACTTGAGCCCAGGAGTTTGAGGTTGGGTGATTTATGATATGCCGGCACTCTAGCCTCTGCCAACAAGGCAGGACCCCGTCTCAAAAGAAAAAAGGTGGGGACAGAACTTAAAGATTTGGAAAGTTTTCTTCCTGGCCTGTAAAGAATGAAAAAGCGGTGCTGTAGGCAACAGGAAGGGTGTGCCAAGTGATCTTTTGGAAAGGAGATAAGTACGGATGGGTGGAAGCCTCCTGCTATTCATCAAAACAATGGAAAAGTGAGCCTGAAGGCATTTACCAGTGCTGTCCCTTCATCATGGGACCAGGAACAATGCCCCAGGGACAGAACTGTGTCAAAAGTGGGGCTTTGGGTGTTTCTGGAGCTTCTCTACTTAGCACAGCCTCAGTTCTCTGCTCCCTGATTGACTTCTGGCCGTTCCAAGTGTGGCTCCAGCTAGCCCAGGTACGGTACAGGTCAACAGTGGCTGCTCCAGAGGGTGAGACAGTAAAGCTCGGCAGCATCGAGCGGTGCCATCTCCACCAGCGTGCAGACTGCATGAGCTGTGGGGCGTGGCCACTTCTACCTAGATTTCAGAAGATGCCCCCTGGCTCTGTGCCTATACCACAGTGGTTATGGCATCAGCCACATGCACCGATGCTGGCCCGGGCCAGCTAAACAACAATGACAACTGTAATAAAAAATATCTAGGCGCCTGTAATCTCAGCTAATGGGGAAGCTGAAGCAAGAGAATTGCTTAAGCTCAAGAGTTTGAGGTTGCTGTGAGCTGTGATGCCACAGCACTCTTCCGAGGGTGACATACATAGTGTGACTGCCTCAAAAAAGGAATAAATTTAAAATAAATAAATAAAAAATAAATTTAAGCAAAAAAAAAAAGGAAGAAGAAGAAGATGCCCCAGAGAGCCTTGGGGTTGAGTCAGAGAACTGCTGCAGGGACAGGACGAACATGGGGAACCTCCACTGGGGCAGTGCCTAGCGGGGTCATGGGGTAGGGCTAGTCCCTGAGGCCTCAGAATAACGGAGCTGCTGCCTGGGAGAGCCCATGCAGAGTGGTAGAACTCCCACCCGGGAGAGCCACATGCAGGAGACTCTGTGTCCACAATATAGGGTCCCAAGTCAAAGAAGATTATTCTCAATCCTTAAAATTTGGCATTTGGAGGCCCAGCGCAGTGGCTCATGCCTCTGTAATCCCAGCACTCTGGGAGGCTGAGGTGGGTGGATTACTTGAGCTCAGGAGAATGAGACCCCATCTTTACTAAAAATAGCTGGGCATTGTGGTAGGTTCCTATAGTCCCAGCTACTCTGGAGGTTAAGGCAAGAAGATAGCTTGAGCCTGAGGGTTTGAGATTGCTATGAGCTATGACACTCTACCCAGGACAACAGAGTTGAGATTCTGTCTCAAAAAAAAGAAAAAGAAAAAAAAAGTTTTGTTAGAAAAAGTTAGAGAATTCTTAGATAAAAATCTCACCCATCTGTTTGTTACAGTCTTCTTTTTGTACTTGCCCTTTGAATTTTACATGTTTCTTGGAAGCCAAATCTTAGTGATAGAAATTTCAAAAGGCTCCATGAAAAAAGTTTTTATTTGTTTTCTGTGGTTATAGAAACTAGCTGAGCAGTAATTGTTTTAGGTTGAGATAATTACCCTTTTCTTACAGGTCATCTTCTGGTTATATAGGTTATTTTTATAGGTTTCATATATATAAATAGATACATATCTCATGATTGTATATACATAGTTAACCCTCGAACAATGCAGGATTAAGGGCATCAAGCCTCCACGCAGTTGAACATCCATGTATAACTTTTGACTCCCCCAAACCTTAACTAATAACCTACTGTTGACCAGAGCCTTATCAGTAACATAGTCAATAAATGTTTTGTAGGTTACTTGCATCATATTACTATATTCTTATAATAAAGTAAGAGAAAATAAAATGTTATTAAGAAAATCATGGCTCGGGTGGCATCTATGGCCCAAAGGAATGGGGCCCCGGCCGCATGTATCAGAGGTGATGGGTTCAGACCCAGCCCTGGCCAAAAACTGCAAAAAAAAAAAAAAAAAAAATCAAGAAAATCATGGCTTGGCACAATAATTTCAACCCTATCAAACCCAGTATTACTTTTTATATAAAATGTTATGTTTCTTTTATTACCAGTAAGTGAAATTATAGATAAAAATACTATAATTTATGGCTTGGTGCCTGTAGCTCAAGCTGCTAAGGTGCCAGCCACATACACCTGAGCTGGTAGGTTCGAATCCAGCCTGGGCCTGCCAAACAACAATGATGGCTGCAACCAAAAAATAGTCAGACGTTGTGGTGGGCACCTGTAGTCCCAGCTACTTGGGAGGGGGAAGCAGGAGAATCTCTTGAGCCCAGGAGCTAGAGGTTGCTGTGAGCTGTGATGCCATGGCACTCTATCCAGGGCAACAGCTTGAGGCTCTGTCTCGAAAGAAAGAAAGAAAATCATAAAGAAGAGAGAATATATAAAATTGGCACATTGTACCCCATAATTGCATTAATGTACACAGCTATGATTTAATTAAAAAAAAAGAAGAGAGAATATAATTACTATTCATTAAGCAGAAGTGGATCATTATAAATGTCTTCATCTTTATCATTTTTACATTGAAGTAGGCTGAAAAGGAGGAGGAAGAGGAAAGGTTGGTTTTGCTATCTTGAGTGGCAGAGGCAGAACATCCACGGACCCGCGAAGTTCAAACCCTTGTTGTTCAAGGGTCAGCTCTTTAAGATAATCTCATGGCTACCTTATTTTAGAAGATTAAAACTTACATGCTTCTTACAGTGAAAACCAATACTTTGTCAAATAATGGAATCCTTTAATATAACACTTCATAATTATGTAGATATTTTTGCCTTCAGAATACACAGGCTCTCTTGGTTTTTCTAACTGTAGATGGCAGCAGTACATAAAATATGTTGGCTGAGGGCAGAAAAATCTTCATAGTGATATTCAGTTGCTCTCGGATTTTCACAGCCTAATCTATTGTCAGAGAAACCACGATAACATTTAAATTAAGGATGCCTGGATTTTTGGTGAAAGGGGCATCTGAAATTAAAAATTTTTCTTATCAATTGAATATTAGAAGTATGTTTTTACCTCTAAATTTTAACTTGGAATTTCAAAACTAAGGTTCAGGGTTCCCTCATCACCCGTGTAAACTAGTTTTCCTTTCTTTATTAATTATTATTGACTTTCCCTGGTTTTGTTTCTTAAAGCTCACTGTCATCCTAATCTAGGAACTCACTGCATCCCATACACATTTCAAATTTGTCTTTTAAGTTTATCTAATTTGTTCATTTGGGGAATGTTTATTAAGGAATTACAGTGTATCATGATGGCTAAGAGAAAGGAGCAGAGCATGGCTAATCACTTTCAGATCAGGGTAGAGTATCAAGTGACAATCTAACAAGAGAAAAAAAAAAAAAAAGAGGCAGGGTGCAGTGGCTCACGCCTGTAATCCTAGCACTCTGGGAAGCCGAGGCGGGTGGATTGCCTGGGCTCACAGATTGGAGACCAGCCTGAGCCTGAGTGAGACCCCGTCTCTAAAAATAGCCGGGTGTCGTGGCGGGAGCCTGTATTCCAGCTATGTGGGAAGCTGAGGCAAGAGAATTGCTTGAGCCCAAGAGTTTGAGGTTGCTGTGAGCTAGGATGCCGTGGCACTCAGTACTGAGAGCAACAAAGGGAGACTCTGTTTCAAAAAAAAAAAAAAAAGACAAAGAAGGGAAGAAAATGTAAACTAGAACATAATAATTTATTTTAAAAATCATTCTCAGTAAAGATAACCAGTTTTTTTCCTCTGTGTCCTGTTTTCTTTCTACTTTTTTTTTGCCCACAAAGCACTTTAAATCAGATAAAACTGAGTACGTATTCTGCTAATAACATAGAAAAAGAACTGCTTAGTAGTGACACTGCACAAGTAAAACAATCTGTTTCAAGGTAAGTTGGAATGTTTAGAATGGCTTTGTAGGCCATTAGGAATAGAGCAGAACAGAGACTTACCAAATACTCAGATTTTCCTTCTTAAGGTGTCAGACCCCAAGGTCAGTGTAATAGAGAACATTTGTATATGTCATAGAGTGATTGGTGGGGACTGTGCTCTTTATATTATAAATTATTTTATTACTGGATTTTATATAAGGTTTTTCAATGTAAGTTGAACAAAAGTACTACTTTTCCCCATCCTTTTAAAAATTGAGTCTTTTGTCCCAGTTAGTAATCCCATGTATCACCTATCACTGTTCTAGTCCCTGTAGAGGACATAGGTGAGCATGGCACTCCCTCCACCCTTAAAGATTCTTCACTGAAATGGAAGTGGGGAGGTGGGAAGAAATGTGCGGAGAAGTGGGAGGTACACACGTATTTAGAATGCAGGGCAGAATTTGATGAGAGGTACGAATACATTGTCTAGTTTTGTGTTTTCTCATGAGGCAAGCTCCTGAATGCCTTATTTAATAATGCCCTTGGCAGATTATAGCCAACCAGAACTCTTCAGCCATCTGTCAGTAGTATTGTCTTTTCTTTCTTTCTTTGTTTTTTAACTATAGAATAGCCAGACTTGTTCAAACTATTTCCTAAGTGTTTGTGGGTACTAACATCTCCCTAGCCCTAAACTGGCACATGCCAACCATAAACAGAAAATTAACTCAGGTTCTTAAATACTTAGTAAATGGATAAGTGTTGGCTAGACTTTAATAACTAAATCTGAACTGTTTTTATAGTTCAGAGGCTAATTGTTTGACCTTTCCTTCAAATGCAAATGAGGAGCTTGGAATCTTTCTCTTTGGTTCTATAGGGAGCGAGCTAGCAACTAATTTAATGACTCAACTTAGAACCTAGGTACAGAAACAGGTTTCATTTGACAAATGGGAGACAAAAATTAATTAGCATTTTATCTTACATAGGGCAGTAAAAATATAATTATTTCTTTTGTTTTAGGACTTGTCTAATAATTGTATATATTCCACGTAGAGTTTTTATCTCTTAATTGGGACTAAGAACCATACTAATATGAAAATGTTCAAAACTTCATAAAAGTAGAACAACTGTGTATCTGGGAATTGTGTCAGTAATTATCCAAATAGAGCCAATGTTATTAATATCCCCATTCACTGGAATATGCCCTTAATTTTTTTGATGAAAATACTTTTTTTAAACTTATTTAATTTATGCAGAAAATACTTTTAAAGCTATTACTAGGCTGCTTTTTTCTTTCTTTTTTTTTTTTGTATCACTGTAAACATCTATGGAGAAAAAAAACTGTTGTTTTCACTGAGGAAAATTATAAGACCTGGAAAGCAATTTGGTGACACATATAAAGGAACCTTTTTAAAAATTCCATTAATTCACTTTCCGAAGTCTAGCCTTAGGAAATAGAAATCAAGGCCAAGCTCATAATACAAAATTGCTTATCCCATCATTATTTATAATCATAAACCATTCATAATCAGATGACGAATATCCATATATATCTAATAATATGCAATAATAAATCCACATGGTGGAATGTTTTATGCTTTTTACAGTGTCTTTAAAAAATATTTAATAACATAAGGAAATGCTCTTTAAAAAAGACTGAGATTCCATGTGTGTAATAGTCCAAGTTGTCTAGTGTCTTTACACATATTCTACAGTAAACTGTGAAGATCTGCTTCTAATAAATCAAGCTCTGCTTCAACTCTTTCTTAATTTCAAAGAAAGCTTTTCATTTTAGGGCGGCGCCTGTGGCTCAGTCAGTAGGGCGCCGGCCCCGTATACCGAGGGTGGCGGGTTCAAACCCGGCCCCGGCTGAACTGTAACAGAAAAATAGCCGGGCGTTGTGGCGGGCGCCTGTAGTCCCAGCTGCTCGGGAGGCTGAGGCAAGAGAATCGCGTAAGCCCAGGAGTTGAAGGTTGCTGTGAGCTGTGTGAGGCCATGGCACTCTACCGAGGGCCATAAAGTGAGACTCTGTCTCTACAAAAAAAAAAAAAAAATGAAAGCTTTTCATTTTTCTGATTTTTAAAACATTGTCAGTTGTGAACTTAATCCTTCCAAATTGCTGTTTGCTTGTTGAAACCTGTTTGTGACCTCATGACTCTGTTCAGGATACTTGTGCTTTAAGACCTTAGGATGTATGAAAATCACAGATCTTGCTTATGTTTTAGATGATTGATTTTACGTGCTTTTTAGGCAGCAAGTTTCCGTTGTTGTATGTATGGCAGCAGTCAACATTTTCTGCCTGTGGGATTTTCTTAATAATTAAGAATATAATTTTTTTGTTCCTAATTTTACAGATTATAAGCACACCACAGAGACTAACCAGTTCAGGAAGCGTTCTGATTGGGAATCCATACACCCCTGCACCAGCAATGGTTACTCAGACACACATAGCCGAAGCTGCTGGCTGGGTCCCTGGGTAAGAGTGTTGCAAGTTATAATTTTAAAAACTTAAAGAAAAGCAAACAAACAAGTTCTGACCTTTTCTTCTCACTGTCTTTCAGTCTGTTCTTGTTTTATTTTAGCCTAGTTCTTAAAAACAAATGATTTTCCTATAAAATCACATGTTACATTTTACTTTACATCTTAGAGATCTAAATCATTTATGGAACATCCATTTTTAAACAGGGAAAAATAGAGCAATAACTTATAATTGAATCATCTGACGTTTTTCCACTCTGAAATAGGATTACTTTTTATGATTACAGCATGTAGCTGCTTTGAAGGTATAAAAACTATTATTTTATATTGTTTTGGCACACATGAGAAAAGAGTTATATATTAAGTCTTGGCTATACTCAGAATTTCCCCTATGAATTCTCATTTCCTTAAAAACCAGAAAAGGAACTAGGAAAAAGCAACCAAATACATTAAATTTTTATTTAATTTTCTCTTGATTCTTCTTAAATACTGAGCAATTAAATTGATATCAATTCTGTGTTATTAATTTGCCACTTTTAGTATCAAACGTTTAGTATTTCATCTTTGCCTGTAAAATACCCTTACTTAACTTTTCTTCACTCCTTTTCATTTTAGCACTTTATCCTTCCATAAAATAAAAAGAAATATTGAGATAAATGACTCAAAACCTCATTTTGTCATTTTAGAAGTTTTGTTACTTTTAGAAGTTATATACATGGTGATATACTATGCTGGTGATTCTATCATATGTGAGTTTTAGCAAGCAGATAGTAAACCTTAGTGGCTAAGAATCTCCTTGTTTCAAGGATACTAAGTAAATTAATGAACTATCGACCCTGACGAAGTGTTTAATCCATATACATGTTAGTGTACATGCATGTATACATATATACATTAAAGACAGAAGAGTTGTATATGCATATTTTTCCATTTCAAATGACATGAAATGACAGAGTTACCTATATTTTCATGACCTTTATTCAATCCTCATGAAAATGCTCATGTAGATCTAAAAGGGTTTCTGCGTGGCCTTGAAGGATGATAACACGAAAGCCAAGCATGTGCCACTGGAATTGGCTGACTTTGGAAATGACCAGGGATTGGGTGTTTTTAACCCTAACTGTGCTTTATATTGGGGAAGGCAGGATTGTGTAGTGTTTTCATAGTCAGTCATTACAAAATGAATAAGCATTTCTATTCTATTGTTTATAAATCTGCAATATTTTTCTCCCTAAATATTCATTGAGTTCATTTCAGTCATTGATTATTATGTTAGAATGTCTTGGTCCCATGATAAAATTAAGTTTTTATTTTACATATATATTTTTTATATTTGTTAGTTTTTGTCTTTAGATATATTCAGTGTAAAATTAGACAAGTTATAATACACTGTTCATGAAATAAAGTTGTGTTTATGTGTTGTTTTATGCTTTTTTTCTTTTTAGTGATAGGAAACGGGCTAGAGAATTTCTAGACTCTGATTTTTCAGAAAGGTGAGTATAAACATTTTGTTTGGAAGATTTTGCTCTATAGCAAGGGGTTTGGTGCCCATAGTCTACTCTATTTTAAGTAATGAGATGTTTTTCTTCACATAACTTTTAACTTCATTCAGTTTTTACCATTATACTACAACGAGTCTTCCAGTTCACTTAGAGAATTTATGTGGTTTCAGTAGAAATTATTCTGTGAGCAGAAATTATTCTGTGATAAACTAACTTAGTTGGTTTATCATTTAGTTAGTTTATCATTCAGACCCCTCCCTCCTTTTGGGAGATAAAGTATTCTACCAAAATGAATACTCCACATTATTCTATTTTTTTTTTTTTTTTTGAGTCTCACTTTGTCACCCTTGGTGGAGTTCCGTGGCATTATAGCTCACAGCAACCTTAAACTCTTGGGCTCAAGTGATTTTCTTGCCTTAGCCTCTCTAGTAGCTGGGACTACAGGCACCCTCCACAACGCCCAGCTTTTGTTGTTTGTTTGTTTAGCAGGCCCAGGCTGGGTTTGAACCTACCAGCCCTGGAGCCTGTGGCCGGTGCCTGGTCACATTATTCTAATATGCCCAAACTTTTAAACAAGTTTTATTGATCATGGTAAACTCTCACTTGTTTTCTTAAACATTATATTGTGTATGATACCACCTTTCCTTACAGTATAGGGAAGCGGTTCTTCATTCTGGATGTGCATCAGAATCACTTATAGTCTGTTAAATAAAATATAAACTCCAGGTTTCAGGGCTATCGACTTAGGGTAATTTTCCATGCGTTTACACCACTGTGCCAGGTGCCATGTTAATACGGTACTCTGTTAACATAAGGATCATAATCTTAGCAGTAATTGAACTCTGTGAGGTTGTCACTGCAGTGGTGCCCCTTTATCCACGGGGGATGTATTGTTCCAAGACCTCCAGTAGATGCCTGAAATTGCACATAATACTGAATGCGGCATGTCCTGGTATGTTTTTTTCCTGTGTGTACATATCTGTGATAAATTTTAATTTATAAGTTAGACATAGTAAGAGATTAACAATAAGAACAAAATAGAACAATTATAACAATATACTATAATAAAGGTTATTTGAAACTTATGAGGTGAGTTGTCTCATTCCCGTAAATCTCAGTATCTTAGGAGATCAAGGCAGGAGAATGGCTTCAGGTTAGGAGGTCAAGACTAGCCTGTGCTACATGCCAACACCCCCCATCTCTACCAAAAAGAAAAAAGAAAAACACACACACAATAGGTGGCATGGATTGTCTTTGCTACTCAAGAGGGTAAGGCTGGACGATCGTTTGAGCTCAGAAGTTTGAGGCTACAGTAAGCTAAATCGAGCCACTGTACTCTACCCCAAGCAACAGAGTGAGACCTGTTTATTACAACAGCCACAACAAAAATTTAGGAATTGTTTATCCTATAATTTTACATTTTACATATTTGGACTTCATTTAACTACAGGTAGCTTAGACTATAGATAAGGGGGTCTACTGTAGTATTTTTAATGAAACCTTGCCAGTTATGTTTTTTTTTTTTTCAGCTGTGCTATTTATTTATTTATTTTAGAGACAGAGTCTCATTTTATTGCCCTTGGTAGAATGCCGTGGCATCACAGCAACCTCCAACTCCTGGGGTTAGGTGATTCTCTTGCCTCAGCAAGAGAGCAGCTGGGACTACAGGCGCCCACCACAATGCCTGGCTGTATTTTTGTTGCAGTTTGGCCGGAGCCAGGTTCAAACCTGCCATCCTTGGTATATGGGGTCAGCACCCTACCACTGATCCACAGGCGCTACCCCTGCTGTGCTTTTTGAACTTATTTTTGTTTCTAAGATTTTTAAACTCCTTTTTTATGGTGTTTTAGTCTGCGTCTTCAGATTAGGTCATCTCATAATGGTCTTCTGTCTTCTATTTTTCTAACTTGCTATCCCTAATTTGCCATGCACTGAGAAACTAGATAGCCAAATGTGATAGAATTCATTCTAAAGTGAAAGTGAGCCAGATGTGGTGGTGCACACCTGTAGTCCCAGTTATTTGGGAGACTGAGGCAGGGAGGATCACTTGAACCCTGAAGTTTGGGGCTGCGATGAGTTATGATCCCACCACTACATTCCAGTCTGGCCAAAAGAGCAAGAACTCATCTCTAAATATGTTTTTGAAATTAAAAATAAAAATAAAATACAAGTAGAATAGGCTCTGAGTGAAGACCTTAGGACTACGTATGAAGGATATGTGTTTTTTTGCACTGATACTAGTGATGCTGTATTTCCATGGTGGCTTTTTTTGCTTGCTTCTCCATTCTTAACTATTTTGAACAGATGAAATCACATCTTAAGTCACTGTTGTGTTTTAGAAACATATGGGGAAATGTTCTTTTCTCTCTAATGGAAAGTCTTTATTCTGACTCTTGGACTGGTATTTCTTGGTGTTTATCCTTGGAAGGGGCAGCACTATAAGTTCTTACAAATGTATTTAGCAATGTTTAAGTCCTTAAAAATGGAACTATTTATCAGTTATGATTGGGGGCACCTGTGTACTGCAAACAGAGTTGGAAAAAAACAAGATTCTCTTTACTCTGTTTTGACAAGAGGGAACTCTAAAGATCACATATAAAAATGCTAGATTAAATTTATTGATACAGGAATATTATGCAGCCTTAAAGAAAGATGGAGACTTTACCTCTTTCATGTTTACATGGATGGAGCTGGAACATATTCTTCTTAGTAAAGTATCTCAAGAATGGAAGAAAAAGTACCCAATGTACTCAGCCCTACTTGAAACTAATTTTTGGCTTTCATATGAAAGATATAACCCAGTTATAACCTAAGCATATGGGGAAGGGGGAGAGGGAGGGTGATAGGTGGGATTACACCTGCGATGCATCCTACAAGGGTACATGTGAAACTTAGTAAATGTGGAATATAATTGTCTTACACAATAACAAAGTAAATGCTGGGAAGGCTATGTTTATAAAACCAATGTATGGTGCCCCATGATCGCATTAATGTACACAGCTATGATTTAATATTAATGAAAAAATTATTGATACAGCCATTGATTCAGCTTTCCCTTTTTTTTTTTTTTTAATGCAGCTTTTGGCTGGGGCTGGGTTTGAACCTACCACCTCCGGCATATGGGGTCGGTGCTCCACCCCTTTGAGCCACAGGCACCACCCCAGCTTTCTCTTTCTACATTTGGTTCAATGGCTTTTCCCCTAGCACTTTTTATTCGTTTTTTAAAAAATTATGACTTTTCTGTAATGTATGCCCCCCAACCAATCAAACCACAAAGTTTGCTACGTGTATTTTTCTTTATTCCTGTTTTAAATGAGTAAGATTTAGCACAGTGGTATTTAACTCTGCCTTTATGCTCATTTAAGTATCTCTTTTTTTCTGTTAGGATACAGTTAAAACTCAGTTTGTATGTAATAAACTAATAATTTATAATAAAATAATGTTGTTTATGTATAATAAGCTATAATAATTAAAATCTGTGTACTGATTCAGTTTTGTTTATCAGGCATTCCCTCCTTCAACAAATGCAGTATGAGCTCTCCAGGGGTCCTCAAACTGCGGCAGGGTGATTGTATTTGTTCCCGTTTTGTTTTTTTACTTCAAAATAAGATAGGTGCAATGTGCATAGGAATTTGTTCATTTTTTTTTTTTTAAACTATAGTCCAGCCCTCCAACGGTCTGAGGGACAGTGAATTGGCTCCCTGTTTAAAAAGTTTGAGGACCCCTGCTAGGCTTTGGAGATAGTAGTAAAAAAGATAAGTCTTTGCTCCTAAGACCTTATATTGAGGGAGAGGCAATAAACAAACAAGATAATTTTTGTAGATGCTATACTAGAAAATAAGAAGGGTGATTTGTGGAAAGCATTGGAGGGTAGTTACTACCTTTGGTCTCTCTAAGGAGGCGACCTGTGAATGCCAAAAAGCAGAGCATATAAATGACTAGGGGTGCCGGAGGGGAGCCAGGGATTCTAGGTGGGGAGAAAGGTGAATGTGAAGCTCTTAAGTGAGGAACCAGGAGTCTGGGGAAGCACAGTGGGCTGGAGATGATGAGAAATGCAGTGTGAGATGAGCTAGAGGGGCAGGCGCAGCAAATAACCCAAGGCCTTGTTTTGTCCTCATGGTAGGGAATTTGTTTTTTGTTTTAAGGAGAATTTTAAGCTGGGAAATGACATGATCTAATTGACACTGGCTGCTGGATAGATAGTGGATTCTTAGGAGACTAAAGGTGGAGCAGGGAAATCATTTAGATGGTTATTGCAGGAGACATTGGCTTGACCATTGGCTTGACATTGAAGATGGAAAAAGGAGAATGAAGTTTGGCAGTAGGACCAACAGATTTATTGATAGATTAAATGAAGGAAAGGGCAAAATCAAAGATAGCCCTTGAATTTATAGCATGAACAGCTGGGTGAATGAATATTGATGCCATTTACACTTGTAATTAGGAGTAGGTTTGGGGAGGAATTGAGTTTTGTTTCAGACATATGAAGTTCAAGGAATTTATTATGCAAGTGGTGACTCATTACCATATAAGTAGCATCATCAATATGTAAATGGTCACAGGCCTACACAATATATTATCCAGGGGAGGGAAATAGTAAAGGTCCATAAGAAATAAACATTCATTTCCTATTTCAGCCCCTCCTCTCATGGACACAAACTTAGAGGAAAGTGAATTTTCTTTTTTCTTTGGTTAAGTCAAGTCAAGGCTTAATTTTATAAGCATGACTGAATTATTTTGATTTAAATATTCTGCTTAACTCATTTTAACAAATGAAATTTTTATTGTATGTTACTCCTTATTTAAATGGAACACATTTATTACAACTTAAGGCTGTGTTAACTGATTTATTCTTCAAATTTTAGTTGTATATTACTTTTGTAAATAATAAAACTATGAAAATACAAAAAGACTGTTGTGGATTCTAGTTAAATGCCTAGAAAGATAAATACAGTACTTTTTCTTTTATTCTTTGGGTCCAGTTTTTTTGGATACTTCAAATGAAAATAAAAATTTTTTAAAGACAGAGTCTCAAGCTGTCACCTTAGGTAGAATGCTGTGGCATCACAACTCACAGCAACCTCAAACTCTTGACCTTAAGTGATTCTCTTGCCTCAGCCTCCCAAGTAGCTGGGACTACAGGCACCTGCCATAGCGCCCAGCTATTTTTTGGTTGTAGTTGTCATTGTTGTTTAGCTGCCCTGGGCTGGATTCAAGCCTGCCAGCTCTGGTGTGTGTGGCTAGCGCCTTAGCTGCTGAGCTATAGGCACCAAGCTATTCAAATGAAATTATTAATAAAATGTAATACTTCTTTTAAAACTAGTGTATTAGACCAGGTGTTGTGGCTCACAGCTGTAATTCTAGCACGGGGAGGTTGAGGCGGGTGGATTGCTTGATATCAGGAGTTAGAGACCAGCCTGAGCAAGAGCAAGACTTCGTCTTTACTAAAAATAGAAAAATGAGCCCTACTTGGGATGCTGAGGCTGAAGGATCTCTTGAGTCCAAGCGACTGAGGTTGCTGTGAGCTATTATGACGCAGAGCACTCTACCCAGGGCAACAGTGTGAGACCTGTCTCAAGAAAACCCAAAGCAAACAAACAAAAAACTAGTATATTAGTTTTATATTGTCATTTAGTTTTAGTTTCTTAATTTAGTTTCATTTGGTAAAGAATGCTTCTGCCTGGTTTCCGTATTTGATTTGTGAACTGATAACAGTGTTTACATTTTGTGGTCAAATTTTGGTGTTATTTGGAACGAGAGAGTCTTGGTATTTGAAAGAGCTTAGGTTCTAAGAAAATGTATAAACCTTATATATTTAATTTAGATAGGAAGCTTTCAGGTTAAGATGATGGACTGAATGTCCCATTTTTATTTCTCATTCCACTGCTGCTAAGATCTTATTGAAGTTTTAGTGTCAAAAGGAAATAAATCTCTCAAAGTCCTATAAAAACTGGCAGGGGTATAGATTTTCCAACTGGGAGATGGAAACTGGTGTGGTTATAGTGAATGACAAGTAGAGAAATCCACAACCCGGAAGAAGTCAGCATTCAGGTGGGAGCCGTTCCACTCTGCATTGTCGTGGAAGAGATATATCCGTAAAATAGGGTCCTGTGAAAAAGGAGTAACTCCCCACTTAGAGTTGACAAGGGTAAAAAGCAAGAATGAATTGTTAAAGGAAGTAGTGAGCACAATTAAATAAAGATTATTTTGGAGCAGCTGAGCCAGCTGAACAGTCCCATTCCTTCAAATCCCCAGTACTTCCCATCCCACCTCCACACAGACAGCAGTTGTACCAAAAAACATTTGTTCCCCAGGCTGAAACTTGAAGAATCAATCTCATGGACACAGAACTGCCTGCCTCAGTTGAGTTTGAGGATTTCAGTATGATCCAGAACAATCTTTCCTTGTACTGGCATTTGTGTTCGTGTGGAGAAGAGGCAGGCCAGACTGGCTGCATACTTAACAGCAGAACAACCTGAAGTTCGTGTGGCTCAGCTGCTATGCAGAAGCTGTAGTCAGCCTCCCACGAGTGGGGAGAACTTTAGGAAAATAGACCTGCCTGCAAGAAGCCCATGTAAACTCTGCATGTCGAACAGCTGAGTCCAACACTCATAAACTTGAAGGGACAGATGTTCTTTGAAAAGCTGTATTATGAAAGACAAGGAACAAGGTGAACAAACAAAAGATCTGACCCAAGAGGAAGTAGTAATACTTCTAGTTTCTAGTTCTTCAGAGAAGAACAATAAAGCAAAGTTCTAATTAGCATCCTTTGAGATTCCTGAAGCTTCCTGAGAGGAAACAATATTCATAAAGTAGGATCCTATGAAAAAGGAATACAGAAAAAAATTATCAAAAGTTTAAAACAAGGTTACCAAAAAAATTTCTCAAAAAGATTAAAGCATGCTTAAGAAAAAAAAAAATTAATGGAATAACTTGTTAGAAAAACTGAATGAAATATAGAATGATGTATTTGGAGATATCAGCCAGCTACTGAGGCAGCAAGCAAGAGGAGCTCAGAGGAGGGAAGAAGCTTAGAGCTGTAGCACCTTCCACGGTAGTTTTTAGATATGGGACTAGCCTGCTGTCCGTGGGCAGGGAGCTGAGAATCTAGGTTTATACAGAATATAGAAGAATTATATGATCAGGGTAGATGCAGAAAAAAGTATGACTTGATTAAACACTACACATGGGGTAAAAGGCAAATTAGTGATTGAAGGGAACTTAAAGACTATTGACAAAAAATGACAACAGATATTACATTTAGTGATGAATTCAAAAGCTTTCAACTTGGGTGGGTGTGGTGGCTCACGCCTGTAGTCCTTAGCACTCTGGAAGGCTGAGGTGGTTGTAGTGCTTGAGCTCATGAGTCTGAGACCAGCCTGAGCAAAAATGAGATCCTGTCTCTACTAAAAATAGAAAAACTGAGGGAAGAGGATCGCTTGAGCCCAAGAGTTAGAGGTTGTTGTGAGCTGTGATGCCACAGCACTCTACCCAGGGTGACAGCTTGAGACTCCGTCTCAAAAAAACAAAAACAAACTTTCCACTTCAGATAAGGAACAAAGAAGGTCCCTAGTTAGTATCAACACTTCTATTCAGCATTGTAGTGGAAATTTATCTAGTGCTGTAAGCCAAGGAACAAAAGAAAAGCCTTTATAGAAGGACGGTAAAGGAAGAAATAAAATGGGCACTATTTGCAGAGGATATGATTGTGTACCTAGAAAAACCAAAAGAATGTAAACTATGAGAATAAGTGAATTTAACAAAGTTGCAGGATATAAGGTCAATATATAAAAGGCAACAGAATTTCTTTCTTCCAGTAACAAATAGAGTAACCTGTAAACATGTAGAAAAAAGTACAAGTGAAAAACCACAAAGTGATGCTACTTTATATCCACTAGAATGGTTACAATGAGAAAGGTAGACACTACTAAGTTTGGCAAGGATATGAAGCCTCTAGAATGCTCATAACATTACTGGTACCAGTGTAATTTGATGTAGTCATTTTGAGAATCGTCAATATCTGCTAAAGTTGATCGTACACATACCCTGTAACTCATCAGTTCTCTTCCTAAGTATATTCTGAACAGAATTCATACACAAGTTTACCAAAAATGTACACAAGAAAGTTCATAGAAACACTGTTCATAATAGCTTTAGCTAAAAACAAATGTCCATCCATGGAACGGATACGTGAATTGCAATGTATTTATACAATGGAGCAAGTGAACCACAATCACATGAAAATATTATGATGAATCTCTCAGAGATAGTGTTATCAGACACAAAAGGGTACACACTGTATGTTTTTTTATGGTTTGGGATTCATTGAGTATACAAGAATTAGGTTACACTGATCACATTTGTTAGGTAAAGTCCCTCTTACTGTGTCCCACCACCGAGAGATGTGCCATACACTATGACCCCCCCCACCTTCCCGCCTCCCCTCCCTTCCCTCCCTCATTCCTTTACCCCCTACCTTGTACTAAATCATCTACTACCTTTATATTAGAATTGAATACCTTGGATTCTTGCTTCTCCATTCTTGTGATACTTTACTAAGAATAATATGTTTCACCTCCATCCAGGTTAATACAAAAGATGTAAAGTCTCCATCTCTTTTAATGGCTGAATAGTATTCCATGGTGTACATATACCACAGTTAGTTAATCCATTCCTGCGTTGTTGGGCATTTAGGTTGTTTTCCACATTTGGCGATTGTAAATTGAGCTGTGGTAAACAAATCTTCTAATAAAATGATTTTTTTTTTCTTCTGGGTAGATGCCTAGTAATGAGATTGCAGGATCAAATGGGAGGTCTGATTTGAGTTCTTTGAGGAGTCCCCATACTTCCTTCCAAAAAGGTTGTATTAGTTTGCAGTCTCACCAGCTGTGTCAAAGTATTCCTTTCTCTGCATATCCACGCCAGCATCTGCAGCTTTGGGATTTTGTGATGTGGTCCATTCTCACTGGTGTTATGTGATATCCCAGGGTGGTTTTGATTTGCATTTCTCTGATGATTAGGGACGATGAGCATTTTTCATATGTTTGTTAGCCATTCATCTGTCTTATTTAGAAAATTTTCTATTCATGTTTCTTGCCCAGTAATACATGGGATTGTGGGCTCTTTTTCTGTTAATTAATTTGAGTTCTCTGTAGATACTAGTTACCAATCTTTTGTCCAATTCATAATATGTAAATATCTTTTCCCATTTTGAAAGTTGCCTATTTGCTTTGGTTGTTGTCTCCTAAGCTGTATACATGAGATATAATTTTAACTTACATGAAGTTCAAAACAGGCAAAACTAATCTATAGTGATCGAGATCATGGTAGTAGATTTTTTTTTTTTTTTTTGGCCAGGGATGGGTTTGAACCCGCCACCTCCGGCATACGGGACCGGCGCCCTACTCCTTGAGCCACAGGCGCCGCCGGTAGTAGATTTTTTGAGGTGGAGTTTGGGGTGGCAGTAATTAGGTAGAGGTACTAAACTCCAGTAGTTTGTGTACTTATGTATATTATACTTATACATTGAAATTTACATTACAATTTAGGGAAATTTTTCTTTTCTTTTCTTTTCTTTTTTTTTTTTGAGACAGAGTCTTACTGTGTCTCCCTTGGCGTGCTGGTCACAGCTCACAGCAACCTCAAACTCTTGGGCTAAAGTGATTCTTTTGTCTCAGCCTCCCAAGTAGCTGGGACTATAGGTGACTGCCACAATGCCTGGCTATACAAATTAGGGCGATTTTATCCAGGTAATTCTCAACAGTTAAGTGTTTTAAGTTATCAGATGGTAGAAGAGGACTATATCAGAAGAAAAGGAAAGCAAAGCTTTTCTTTCCCCTGTTGTGGGCTCTTATGGTTCTGTTCTGCTCATCTTTTATAGATTAAGCTAAATCACAATAATCATAGTTCCTAGAGCAATAATTTCAACCTTATCAAATCCAGTATTCCTTTTTATATAAAATGTTATGTTTCTTTTATTACCACTAAGTGAAATTATAGATAAAAATACTATGATTTATGGCTCGGTGCCTGTAGCTCAAGCTGCTAAGGTGCCAGCCACATACACCAGAGCTGGTGGGTTCAAATCTAGTCCAAGCCTGCCAAACAACAATGACAACTACAACCAAAAAATAGCCAGGCATTGTGGTGGGTGCCTGTAGTTCCAGCTACTTGGGAGGCTGAGGTAAGAGAATCACCTAAGTCTAGGAGTTGGAGGTTGCTGTGAGCTGTGATGTTACAGCACTCTACCTAGGGTGACATCTTGAGGTTCTGTCTCAAAAAAAAAAAACAAAACTATAATTTACCCAACAGTTAAATCTTTTAAAAAAGTCTAATGTTTTTAGCACTCGTAGCTCAGAGGGTAGGGCACCGGCCATATACACCCAGGCTAGTGGGTTTGAACCCAGCCGGGGCAGCTAAATAACAATGACAACTGCAACAAAAAAATAGGCGTTGTGGCAGGTGCCTGTTATCCCAGCTACTTGGGAGGCTGAGGCAAGAGGATCACTTAAGCCCAAGAGTCTGAGGTTGCTGTGAGCTGTGAAGCCACGACGGCACTCTAGCAAGGACAGCATAGTGAGGCTCTGTCTCAAAAAAAAAAAAAAAAGTCTAATGTTGTAACAATTTAGAAAGCATAAACAAAAGGACAGAAATTCTAAGCAAAAAGACACAGTTGTAGTTCATGCACTAATGCTGATCCAGAACTCTGTTACCTGCTAATCCATGATAAGTATAGAAATTGAGGTTTACACAGGTATGGGAAACCTGCAGCCTGGAGGCCACATATGGCCCTTTAGATCTTCAAATGTGGCTCATTGACCGAATCCAAACTTCACGCAACAAAGTACTTTATTTAAAGGATTTGTTCTGGGCTGCACGCACAATACCTCACTCCTGTAATCCTAGCTCTCTGGCAGGTGGGTTGCCTGAGCTTAGGAGTTCAAGACCAGCCTGAACAAGAGTGAGACCCTGTCTCTACTAAAAGTAGAAAAACTAGCTGGGTTTTGTGGCAGGCACCTGTAGTCCCAGCTACTTGGGAGGCTAAATTAAAAGGATCATTTGAGGGTGGCGCCTGTGGCTCAAGTAGTAGGGCGCCGGTCCCATATGTCGGAGGTGGCGGGTTCAAACCTAGCCCCGGCCAAAAAAAAAAAAGGATCATTTGAACCCAAGAGTTTGAGGTTGCTGTGAGCTACAGTGACTGCACAGCATTCTGCCCAGGGCAACAGAGTGGTACTCTGTTTCTACACACACAAAAAGAGAAAAGGATTATAGGAGTGAGCCACTGCATCTGGCCTCTGTATGCTTTTTTCTGTATTTTTAATATTATTTTACTTTAAAAAATTTTTTTAAACTGAGATTTAAGCACATACATTAGCCTAAGCTCATTTAGTGTCAGTTTCATGGTCTTCCAAGTCTGTCCCATTGGGAGGGTCTTCGGGGCAGTGACACACATGGGCTGTCATCTCCTGTGATAACAGTGCCTTCTGCTGGACACCTGAAGGACCTGCCGGAGGCTGCTTTGTATTAACTTTTCTTTCATAAATAGATGAAGTATACTCAGAAAATAGTTAGGGGTGTAGTAAGTATAGGCCAGATACAGTGACTAACTCTAGCACTCTGGGAGGCTGAGAGGGAGGATTACTTGAGTTCGGGAGTCCCAACCAGCCTGAGCAAGATCGGGACCCCATCTCTACTAAAATAAAAAAATTAGCCGGGCGGCGCCTGTGGCTCAGTGAGTAGGGTGTCAACCCCATATACCGAGGGTAGCAGGTTCAAACCCGGCCCTGGCCAAACTGCAACAAAAAATAGCCGGGCGTTGTGGCAGGCGCCTATAGTGCTACTGGGGAGGCTGAGGCAAGAGAATCACCTAAGTCCAAGAGCTGGAGGTTGCTGTGAGCTGCGATGCCACAACACTCTACCAAGGGTGATAAAGTGAGACTCTGTCTCTACAAAAAAAAAAAAAAAATTAGCCAAGTGTTGTGGTGGGTGCCTGTAGTCCCAGCTACTTGAGAGGCTGAGGGAGGAGGATCGCTTAAGCCTATGGGTTTGAGGTTACTGTGAGCAAGGCTGATGGCCATGGCACTCTAGTTGGGGTAACAGTGAAACTCTCTCTCTCAAAAAAAAAAAAAAGTGTAGGAAGTACAGAAACCAGTAATGTAGTCATTTATTATTATCAAGTACTACATGCTGTACGTATTTGTACGTACTAGATTTTTATGTGGTTGACAAGTACAGTAGGTTTGATTATGGAAGAATCACCTCAGACACTTCAGTAATGAGTTGTGCTATGATGTGTTGATGGGTTTGGCATCACTAGGTGACAGGAATTTTCCAGATCCATTATAATCTTACAGGACCACTGTCATATGTGTGGCTTGTCACTGACTGTAACATCATTATGTGGTGCATGGACTGTATTTTTAATTTCAGGAAAAATACCCCATAATATACATGGACTACCAAAAGATAAGTACTGGCTAGTACATAAGCTATGCAAAGGCAGGGTTTTTGCCTTTCTTCACTGATTTATTCTCAATATATAAACTGTATATTCTATAACAGTTTCTGGCACAACCTAGTAACCAGTCATTAAATTGTTTGTTGAATAAATGATGTGAATAGGAAAACATTCCAATTTTATAATTTAGTAAGCTCTTAAGGCAAAAGTTAAGTTTAAAAACATGTTCTCATCTCTATTAAATTTAAATTTTACCATGCAGAGCAAAACTTGTTATTATCTTCTTATATTACAGACGTTTGTAAAGGAAGCCTCTGAAAGTATAATGGAGTATAATTTTTTTCTCTTCTAGTAAACGAAGCAAAAAAGGAGATAAAAATGGAAAAGGCTTGAGACATTTTTCAATGAAAGTGTGTGAGAAAGTTCAGCGAAAAGGCACAACATCATATAATGAAGTAGCTGATGAGCTGGTGTCAGAGTTCACCAATTCAAATAACCATTTGGCAGCTGATTCGGTAGGTAGACCATGAACCTGATGTTGACTGTAATGAGCAATGCTGTGGTCCACCTCTGGGTTGTCTGTGTCATAGATTGGAGGAATCAGATAAGCTAGGGAATCCTTACCTCCCTTTCTTGAGGATTTTATATTGTATTTGGGGAGACCTTTTATTGTTGGTTTTTATTTTGTTTTGGAGAGAACTTTTTCATTTATTTAGACAAAGAATATATATATATATATTTTTTTGGCCAGGGCTGGGTTTGAACCCGCCACCTCTGGCATATGGGACCAACGCCCTACTCCTTGAGCCACAGACGCTGCCCACAAAGAATATTTTTTAATGTAATGGCAGGGGTTACTGAGCCCACTTGTTTTTTGTAGATTTTTTATATTTGGTCACTTATCTGGTGATTTTTTTTTATATGTTTCTTTTTTTTTTTTTTTTGAGACAGAGTCTCATTCCTTTGCCCTCGGTAGAGTGCCATAGTGTCATCATAGCTCACAGCAACTTCAAACTCTAGCTTAAGCTATCCTCTTGACTCAGCCTCCCGAGTAGCTGGGACTACAGCACCTGCCACAATACCTAGTTTTTCTATTTTTAGTGGTGACGGGGTCTCACTGTTGCTCAGGCTGGTCTTGAACTTCGAACTCAAGCAGTCCACTCACCTCGGCCTCCTAGTTTGCTAGGATTGTAGGTGTAAGCCACCATGCCTGGCCTTTTTATACTTTTCTGAATTTTGGTGTTTTTTCATTATCTAAGTCATCCAGAAAATTTTAATTTGAAAAGTAATATATGAACATGTTTATAAAAAATTCAGTTGTCCAAAATAGTATATAAAATACCTCCCTTCTACTACAGACCCCAATCTACCTCCCCCAAAGTAATATTTTCTGTTAGTAGTTTCTTGAATATCATTCCAGAAAGTATGCATACACATTAATAAATTTACTTCTGAGCCAGGCACAGTGGTATGTATCTGTAACCTGTCTCTTCCAGAGGTTTAGGTAAGAGGATTGCTTGAACATAGCAGTTTGTGACAAGCCTGGCCAACAAAGAGAGATGCTTGCTCAAAATTTGAGCCAGATTCTTACCCTGTGGCCTGGGCTAGGTGCAGTGGCATCATCATAGCTCCCTGTAGCCTCCAACTTCTGGGCTCAAGCAATCATCCTGAAAAGCTGGGATGACCGGCATGCAGCACCACACAGGGCTAATTTTTCTCATTTTTTTTGTAGAGACAGGGTATTGCTAGGTTGTCCAGGCTGGTCTTAAGCAATCGTCCACCTCAGCCTCCCAAAGTGCTGGGATTACAAATAGACATGAGCCACTGCACCTGGCCTGCTTTTTATTTTAAACACAAAAGTGATTGTATTTTACATGCTGCATTCTAAATTTTATTTTATTTTACCCATTTATTTATTTATTTATTTTTTGAGACAGAGTACTACTCTGTTGCCCTGGGTAGAGGATAAAGTGTTGTGGCATTATCATAGCTCATAGCAACTTTAAACTCTTGAGCTCAAGCGATCTTACGTCAGTCTCTCAGTTAGCTGGGACTAGAGTCATGAACCACAGTGCCCGGCTAGTTCTCTATTTTTAGTAGAAAAACTATCTCACACTCCTGAGCTTAAGCAATCCACTCACCTCAGCCTCCCAGCGTGCTGGGATTACAGGTGTGAGCCACCGTGCCTGCCTCTGATACAGACTATTTAGGTATTCTGTAACTTTGGTTTTAATCTGTTTGACCTAAGAATTGCATTAGGCATTAGAAAGAGAGAAAGAGTTCTTTTGTTTTCTTTTTTCTTTTTTTTTTTTTGTGGTTTTTTTGGCCGGGGCTGGGTTTGAACCCACCACCTCTGGCATATGGGACCAGCGCCCACTCCTTGAGCCACAGGCGCCACCCAAGTTCTTTTGTTTTCTTTTGAGCCTGTCACTCAGGCTAGGATGCCAAAATGTCAACATAGCTTACTGCAAGGTCAAATTCCTGTCCTCAAGTGATCCTCTGCCTTAGCCTCCCAGAGTGCTAGGATTATAGAGGTGAGCCACCACACCTGGTCAGAAAGAGTTGCTATAGTTGAAGTTGACAGGGATTTTTGCTTGTTGCCATAAATATTTACTTTTATTACCTGTGACCAGAAAATATGAGTTGAACTTGTTCTGTTTTGGGTGGGGGGAGGATTGTTTGCTTTTAGATTGCATTGAGATTTTCTTTGTGAGATGTATATATATATATATATATATATATTTTTTTTTTTTTTTTTAATAAGAAAAATATTCTCTGGGCTCTTCAAAAGAAAGTACATAGCATTCTGGTTTTGAATGAAAGCCACAGTGTCACAGCGTATATATCCCCTCCTGTGATCTGACCATTACCTCACTGATGGCATCTTCTGTGCTCTCCCTCATTCACTGCCCTCCAGCCGCAGGCTTTGTGAATTTACCAGATGTGTCCCTGATCAGACCATTGTACTTGCTGTTTCTTTGGCCTGGAATACTCTGTGCTAGATATCCATGTGGCTTTTCTCTCCCTGCCTCCTCATGTCACCACAATAAGGCATTTCTCGGTAGTACTTTTTAAGATCAGACGTGTAATTAAGTGACATACTTAATTTTTTTTTTTTTTTGAGTTACCATCTGTGGGCTGTCTCTGTTGATTATGAAGGGAATAAGAAATTAATATGCTTATACATATATTCATTCCCATCTCCCATTTTTCTCCTCTACCATGGGATTCAGATTAAATATATTGGTAGTAGTTGTTAAAAGAATAAAATACTATTATAGTTGTTTTGTGACTTTAAACATATTATACTGAAACTTCTGTCATGACTTAGTTGATCTGCTCTGAGCAGTAACCATATATCCTTTCCAATATTAAAAGGAGAAAATCGACATACCTACCAATTTTGCTTCCTCCTGATTTTGTATTTATATTAAAGTCATTTCTACAGTTATTTATTTTTTGAGACAGAGTATCCGTCTGTCACCTTGGGTAGAGAGTAGTGTGCTGTGGCATTATCATAGCTCATAGCAACTTTAAACTCTTGAGCTCAAGCGATCCTCTTACCTCAGCCTCTCAATTAGCTGGGACTAGAGTCATGAACCACAGGGCCCTGCTAGTGGTTACAAAATAAATCCCCCATTTATTTAGATTTAGTTTTATATTGGTGAAGGATTCAGTGTTCATCCCCATCCATTATTACCATGGCATTTGATAAGGACCTTGTTCCACAATGTAAATCAACACTATTTTCTTTCTTTCTTTTTTTTGAGACAGAGTCTCACTATGTCACCCTCAGTAGAGTACCGTGGTGTGTGGTCTCACAGCTCACAGCAACCTCAAACTCTTGGGCTCAAGCAATTTTCTTGCCTCAGCCTCCCAAGTAGCTGGGACCCAGCTATTTTTTTGTTGCAATTATCACTGTTGTTTTAGCTGGCCCTGGCTGGGTTTGAACCCACCAGCCTTGGTGTATGTGGCCAGCACCCTACCCACTGAGCTACAGGCAGCACCAACACTATTTTCTTCATTGAGGAAGTCTTGCTGTCAGAGAAAAGAAAAGAAAAGGTCAGCTGTGCTAGTGTGCCTAGTGATATGTGTGTATATGTTTTGGTACAAGTTCCCGTTCTCCCTGTGGACTGGAAACAGTTTGCAGATCAGCAATGGCCCATGGAACACAGTTTTGCCAAAAGCTTAAAAAGCATATCCTTGATTTTTTTTTTTTTTTAAAGTACCAAATACCAAACAACGCCAGGCCTTAGAACACTTTGCCTGCACTACCCCTGTCTGACACACACACACTGTTGTCTCTCCCCGCCTCCTCACGTCACCACAATAAAGGCATTTCTGTATATTCTGTATATATTTCTGTGTGTGTATATATATATACACATAGGACATTATTAATGTCTTATACAGTGAGTATTAATTGAGATTTACTCACATAATTGTCTTTTGAGTTGGTCTTCAGTCTCTCCTACATCTCCCAGTTCCTGTCTTAGATCTTTCTCCTACCTGCAGAAATCCCTTTATTATGTTTTAATGCATTAATAGACCTGCTGGTAACATAATCTTTTTATTTAAGATTGTTTTATGTTTTATATTGTTTGAAAGTACCTTTTTTTTTTTTTTGAGACAGAGTCTCACTGTGTTGCCCTCGGTAGAGTGCTGTGGCGTCACAGCTCACAGCAACCTCCAACTCTTGGGCTTTAAGTGATTCTCTTGCCTCAGCCTCCCAAGTAGCTGGGACTACAGGCACTCGCCATAAGGCCTGGCCATTTTGTTGTTGTTGTTGTTGCAGTTGTCATTGTTGTTTAGCTGGTCTAGGCTGGGTTTGAACCCACCAGCCTCAGTACATGTGGCCAGTGCTGTAACTACTATGTTATGGGCACCGAGCCCTTTATTTGATTTTTAACTTAGAAGGATTTTCACTGGATATAGAATTGTTTCAGCACTTTGAGATATGATAGTGATTTAATATATATACATATAGAGAGAGATTTTTTTTTTTTGTAGAGACAGGGTCTCACTTTATGGCCCTCGGTAGAGTGCCGTGGCCTCACACAGCTCACAGCAACCTTCAACTCCTCGGCTTTAAGCGATTCTCTTGCCTCAGCCTCCCGAGTAGCTGGGACTACAGGCGCCCATCACAACGCCCAGCTATTTTTTGGTTGCAGTTCAGCCGGGGCCGGGTTTGAACCCGCCACCCTCGGTATATGGGGCCGGCGCCCCACCAACAGTGGCCCCACAGGCGCCGCTCGTGATTTAATATATTAAATATCAATGTCATGTGGCTATCTTAACTCTTTAAGATTCATCACTCAATAAAAATATTTTTCAGCAGGCTTACGATCAGAAGAACATTAGGCGAAGAGTTTATGATGCTTTAAATGTGCTGATGGCAATGAACATAATTTCAAAGGAAAAAAAAGAAATCAAGTGGATTGGCCTACCTACCAACTCTGCTCAGGAATGTCAAAACCTGGAGGTAAGCGAGAAATCCGTTTTTCTATGGTTGTTTGCATTATTTTATATCAGAGGCATTTTCATTTAAAAATATAATCATGTAGTGCAGTGCCTGTGGCTCAGTGAGTAGGGCACCAGCCCCATATACTGAGGGTGGCAGGTTCAAGCCCGGCCCTGGCCAAACTGCAACAGAAAAATAGCTGCGCATTGTGGCAGGCACCTGTAGTCCCCGTACTCTGGAGGCTGAGGCAAGAGAATCGCCTAAGACTAAGAGCTGGGAGGTTGCTGTGAGTTGTGACGCCACGGCACACTGCTGAAGGCAAAAAAGTGAGACTCATCTCAAAAAAAAAAAAGAGGCATAGGGAGGATTTTGCCAAAAAAATAAGTCCCGAGCTCAGTTATAAGGGAGGAATAGAGCTGCCAAGTGGATAAGGGCAGAAGGGCCTTCTAAGTAGGAGCCGACAGAGGCATGAGACGCCCAGAGCAGGCTGCTGCCAGAGGGTAGACATAGAAAAAGTGCTTAGATTTCTACGTGCTACGCAATGAGGACCTGATCCTGTAAATAGTGGGAAGCTGCTGATAATTTATAAAGAGGAGGGTTGTTGATATGTTTTAAAGGATCATTCTACCAGTTGGTTAGAAGACAAATTAATAGGTGATGGAGAAGGAACTGGGACAGAGGATGGGGATAGAGATGGCCTGAGTTGAGGTGGTAGTGGTGAGATTGGAGAGATGTTCTAGAGGTGGAATCAGTGCGTTTTGACCTGGTCTGATGTGGGGCATGAGGGGCAGGTAGGGACTTGGCCTGTCAGCTTCAGGTGCAGGGAAACTCTTACAGCATGTTTTCAAATGTAGAAAGCCACACACGTTTTACAGTGACTCTTAGGTAATGTAGGATAGTGGTTTGAGGAGCCACGCATGGAAACTCCTAGTCCAGTCCAGAGTCAATGGAGGAACAACTAGGAAATAATCCGTTGGAGTAGATAAGGAATGTCTTACTTGACGTGTCAAAAGGCAAAACTACAGGGCGGCGCCTGTGGCTCAACGGGTAGGGCGCCGGTCCCATATGCCGGAGGTGGCGGGTTCAAGCCCAGCCCCGGCCAAAAATAAAAAAAATAAAAAAAAAAAAAGGCAAAACTACAACAGCTTTAATTGTGATTCTAGAATTGGGCAACACCTTGTTGTAATCAGTAGAATTTGTGTTCCTATGAGCTGAGTAGAGGAGTTTGGCTTTATGAACAGAAAAGAGCTGAAAAAAGCACAAACAACAAAAAGTGGATTAGTCCTTTCCAAGTTACTCTCCTTGTAAAACAGGGGACTTATGTGATGTGGACTAAACCTGACCTTTTGGGATTTTAAGTATTCTCTTTCTCTCTGCTGATTTCTTGGAAGGTCATACAGCATAGCTTTGGCCTGGTTGTTGGAACTTCAGCAGAAGTAACTCCATTTTGGCTTGGTCTAGTGCAGGAGCTTATTACAAACCAATGGCCTCTTGTACATTTAACTTAACAGATGTCGTTGACTTTTGCCCAAGGAGACGGAACTCAACTGGAAGGAAATTTAGACTCTCATATCTATTTTCTATGGAGCTGTGAGATTAAGAAAAAGAGCAATTGTTTGAAGCTGGAAAATTTATCTAGCAAGCACATTTCTTATTACAAGTAGTAATTGTATGTTGAATATGTGGGATATCTGTATCAGCAGCTCCACTGCCTCTTGACGGTCAGCTAAACTGAGATCTTAAGTAAATCTTCTCTTATTCTCAGAGGGTAATGTAGCAAGTAATTGTTCAAATCCTGGCTCTTACCATTCCGTTAGCTGTGTGACCTTGGTCAGTTACTTAACCCCTCCATGCTTCTATTTCCTTACGTGCAGAATGGCCTTTTATAATCATCAATACAAGCAGAGAAACAGTCATAGTAACAACAGTACTTACCTCCTAAGGTTTTTGTGAAAGATCAAGTAAGTTACTGTGAGTAAAGTGCTCAGTTGAAGGCTGGCACATAGTAAGTCAAAACGGTACCAGCACTTTGATTAGAACCTGAGTAATAACAGCAAACAGGTACTACATGCCAAGTGTTCAGTGAGTGCGTGGGGTATGTTTTTTCTTGAGACGGAGTCTCAAGCTGTTGCCCTGGGTAGAGTTGCTGTGGCGTCACAGCTCACAGCAACCTCGTACTCTTGGGCTTAAGGATTCTCTTCCCTTAGCCTCCCAAGTATGTGGGACTTCAGGTGCCCACCACAACGCCCAGCTATTTTTTGGTTATAGTTGTCATTGTTGTTTGGCAGGCCTGGGCAGGATTTGAACCTGCCGGCTCCAGTGTATGTGGTTGGCGCCCTAGCCACTGAGCTACAGGCACTGAGCCTGATGGGTTTTAGGTTTTGTTTGTTTGTTTGTTTTTATAGTTTTTGGCCGGGGCTGGGTTTGAACCTGCCACCTCCAGTAAATGGGGCCGGCGCCCTATTCCTTTGAGCCACAGGTGCCGCCCTGGGTTTCGTTTTTGATGACAGCTGCCATAGTTCTGGTGTCGTACTTGCTTGCTCTCTCCAGGCCATGCCCCCCGCAAGCTGTGATTTGCCTTTATTCGTATCCATAAAGTGGGTTGAGTTTCTCCAAGAAAAATTCTTTTTTTTTTTTAAGAAACAGTGTCTCATTCTATCGCCCTTGGTTGAGTGCCGTGGCGTGACACAGGTCATAGCAACCTCCAACTCTTGGGCTTAGGCGGTTCTCTTGTGTCAGCCTCCCAAGTAGCTGGGACGACAGGTACCCACCACAACGCCCAGCTATGTTTTTGTTGCATTTTGGCTGGGGCCGGGTTTAAACTTGCCACCCTCAGTATATGGGGCCGGCGCCCTATCCACTGAGCCACAGGCGCCGCCCATGAAGAAAAATTCTTGGTAAGTCTATCTAGGGACCTGAAGAGAGAGTGATGCTTTATACTCTACATATGTTCATGTTATTTTTTTTGCCAATGTTTTAAAGATAGAGAAGCAACGGCGGATAGAACGGATAAAGCAGAAGCGGGCCCAGCTGCAAGAGCTTCTCCTGCAGGTAAAGACGTTGGCGTGCTTCCCACCACCTTCCCCGTTTCTCCACTCTGGCTTTTAGCATAAGTCTGCTTTCTAATTGTGGTGCCGTTACGTAGTGTCTGGTGGGTCCATCGGGGCCTTTCTCGTTATGAAGGTCTGTGACTGATTCACCTTATTAGAAAAAGGGAAGTCACTTTCTTTGGCTTTTTGAGTAATGGTTATGACTAAAAGTAGCCACAACATTTGGTATATTCAGGCCTCGATAGATCTTATAATTACAGCTAAGCCTCCTGATGTTCAAGGGCATAAAGAATAATAATAAAAAAAAAAATTAGAGCTAAGTCTTGGTTTCCCGAGTATGCTAAGCAGTTCCGTGAGGTGCCTTAGAAACCTGTGACTGGGCAGGAGGGTTTAGGCCCCCAGCTGCACTGCAGCTGGCCAGCACAGGGCCACTTCTTTGTGCTTGATATAGTGGGTATCCCATAATGTTTGAAGAAAGAGATTTGTGTCATCACATTTATGTAACCCTAAGCAAGATAACGTAAAAGGCATATTTGACTCCAAATTCTTAGGCTTTTGTTGAATAAATGGTTTCACTTTCACCGTATCACTCAGCAAAGAGCTGTAGGTGCCACAGGTAAGCTCTCCCCTGGATCGTGAGGGTCTTGTTTGTGGAGATGGTGGGGACCAGGGGCCCCATTATTTATGTTAGGATGATGTTGGGCACCATTTAAATGTATATTTTTTCCTTTGAAATGTATTTATTGAGTTAGATCATTCTAATCTTTTTTCTTAAATGTTTTAAATTTTTTTTATTAATTCATTAGTATAGGTGGGTTGTCTCTTTAATCTTTCTAATTTTAAACTCCATTTTAAATGTATTATATTTATTTAAATTTCTAATTTTAAACTCCATTTTAAATGTATTTTATTTATTTAAATTCTAACTCACTTATCCACATTTCATGACCATTACAGCAAATTGCTTTCAAAAACCTGGTACAGAGAAATCGTCAAAATGAACAGCAGAATCAGGGACCTCCAGCTCTGAACTCCACCATCCAGCTGCCATTTATTATCATCAATACAAGCAGAAAAACAGTTATAGACTGTAGCATCTCCAGTGATAAGTGAGTAGAGAATGAGGGGTCGGGTGCAGGGCTGGGTACTCCTACCTACCCTGTGCAAAGTCAGAAAGGATTCACTCTTCCTTGGGGCACGTGAAACACTTCCTCAAACCTGCCACAGTCCCCTGTCCTGGGCCGGCACTGTGCTGCCTGTGTTACGTGTGGAACAGTGCCTGGGCCCTACCTGTGCCAGGCTACACATACGTAGTAACTCTGAGCAAGTTAACAGCAATGAGTTAGACCGTCACTGGGGCTTGGTTTGTTGGTGATTCATTCCCAAAGTTTATTATAGAAATATGTCAGATTAGCATGTGACATCAAAGCAGTTATCTCTTTGTTCTGCTGTATCATAGTTATAGGTGCTTCTGTTTATTAAAGAGTGGACAAACAGACACGAAAATGCTTTTTATTTTTCTTTTAAGATAATTTTACAATTTGGCCCGGCACCCATAGCTCAGTGGCTAGGGTGCTGGCCACATACACTGCGACTGGTGGGTTCCAACCCCGCCTGGGCCTGCCAAATAACAATAACAACTACGACGACAACAAAAAAAAATAGCCAGGCGTTGTGGTGGCACCTATAGTCCCAGCTACTTGAGAGGCTGGGGCAAGACAATGGTGTAAGCCTAAGAGTTGGAAGTTGTTGTGAGCTATGACGCCACATCACTCTACCAAGGGTGACATAGTGAGACTCTTGTCTTAAAAAAAAATTACAATTTAACTAAGATTTATGCTAATATTCATTATAATAAGTGAGAAATAGCACTTTGCAAAATAGAGGATTAATTTGTAATTTATTTTACCCCTCAAAGAGTTTCTGTCAGTGGTCCTCAGGCTGGGAGCAGCATCATGAGAGAGTTAATTTCAGAGTGAGATAGACCCAAGTGTGGATTGTGACTCTCCCACTAGTGGCTCCCAAACTCTACTTTCTCAAGAAAATAGGAGTGACATTAGGGCCCCTGCCGCTTCCCAGGCCTGTTGCGAGGATTAAATGAGAGACGCCTGTAGACAATCTGACTCTAGAAGGGAGCTTATTGCAAGAGTTCAGCAAGCTGGGTGCAGTGGCTCATGCCAGTAATCCCAGCACTCTGGGAGTCCAACGCAGGAGGATCATTTGAGGCCAGGAGTTTGAAAACAGCCTGGACAATGATGAGACCTTGTCCCTATAAAACATAAACACCTTAGCTGGGTGTGGTGCTGTGTACCTGTACTGCCAGCTGTTGGGATGCTGAGGGAGGGGGTTGAGGTTGCAGTGAGCTAGGGTGGTGTCAGTGTACTCCAGCTCATAGAGGGAAATCCTGTCTCAAAAAAAAAGTCAGCATATAATTTATTGTCCAAATCGGGATATTTGTGAAAGCAAAGGAGGACTCTTTCATAATTATGTTGGTGCTGCAGGCATAATACCCTACAACTGTTGCAGCAAGGCCAGAACTTCTGGTCCCCTTAGCATTGCCCTTGGGCTTCGCGACCCCTTGTTTTCTCTACTCCTTTCTCCAGCACTTCTGCTCCCCTGTCCATCTCTGCCCACAGAGATTCTGGGCCGCTTAAAGAAGAAGGCACATGTACACACACGCGCACACACAGGAAGAAGAACAGTAAGCAGGAATTTCCAAACTATGTGATTGAGACCATAGACACAGTAAGATACAGTAGAGGGCTGTAAAGTCAGCCAGATCTAGTTTTTTAATCTTTTAAGCTTCTTCATCGCTCTGAGATCTCATTCATTGCTACACAAAAATAAGAATTATAGTAATCCTAGCACTCTGGGAGGCCAAGATCGCCTGAGCTCAGGAGTTGGAGACCAGCCTCAGCAAAGCAAGACCCCATCTCTACTAAAAATGGAAAACTAGCTGGATATTGTGGTGGGCGCCTGTAGTCCCATCTACTCAAGAGGCTGAGGCAGGAGAATCACTTAAACCCAGAAGTTTTAGGTTGCTGTGAGCTATGACACCACAGCATTCAAGCCCAGGATGACTGAGTGAGACTGTATCTCAAAAAAAAAAAAAAAAGAAAAAAGAATTATAGTATTTACCTTGATAGTTTACAAAAGGTATAAATTAATTCATAAATGACACAGCCCAGTTAGTCAGTAAATGGTAGATATCTGAATTATTTTTCACACACTTGCAAATTTCTTAGAAAAACATATATCATATATCAGAGGACTGATAAATTCTGAGTAAATAAGAATTCTAGAAAATGGCTCAGCACCCATAGCACAGTGGTTATGGCGCCAGCCACATGCTCTGAAGCTGGTGGGTTTGAGCCCGGCCCAGGCCAGCTAAACAACAATGACAACTGCAACAAGAAAACAGCCAGGTGTGGTGGCAGGCACCTGTAGACCCAGCTACTAGAGAGGCTAAGACAAAAGAATCACTTAAGCCCCAGAGTTTGAGGTTGCTGTGAGCTGTGACACCATGGCACTCTACCGAGGGTGACATAGTAAGACTGCCTAAAAAAAAAAAAAAAAAATTCGGGCGGTGCCTGTGGCTCAAGGAGTAGGGCGTCGGTCCATATGCCGGAGGTGGCGGGTTCAAACCCAGCCCCGGCCAAAAACCACAAAAAAAAAGAAAAAAAAAAATTGTAGAAAATGGTTAACATCTTTCCAGAAAAACAAACAAACTTAGCATTCAGTTACTCTAGTCCAGGCATCGTTAAACTTTGAAACAGGGGCCAGTTCACTGTCCCTCAGACTGTTGGAGGGCCGGACTATAGTTAAAAAAAAAAACTGAACAAATTCCTATGCACACTGCACATATCTTATTTTGAAATAAAAAAAACAAAACGGGAACAAATACAATCACACCGCCTCATGTGGCCTGCGGGCTGCAGTTTGGGAACCCCTGCTCTAGTTAGTTTGTATGTTTTGTATAAAATTCTCTTCTTAGGTTAGTTTTTTAAGTTTAAAAAGAGTAACAGGAAAATTTGGGACCGATTGGCCTAGGGAAATTATGGATACTGTTCCCCCAGGCTGGGATCTGTGAGGTTGCCTTCTCCTGGGTGGTCAGTCACTGACTCATGCCCGTTTTTGGCTGTCTTCTGAGTGGAGGGAAGGAGGCTCTGAGCAGCCTGCACAAACTCGTTATTCTAGATAGGTACAAAACCCTTTCGGTTACTTTGGTGATGCAATATTTCCCTTAATTAGCCAGGAGGCTTTCCCACAATGAGGATTAAATTTACAAAATCATCTGCTTTTAACAGATGCCTGAAATCATCCCTGTAACAGGCATCCACTTCAGATTTTTAGTTTTTTCCTAAAAAGTTGTTAATGTACTTGAACCACATTTATATACTTCGGATCATGTAAATACGGCATTTTGTTTCATATTGCAGTTTTTGCCCTGACTTAAGTAAGATCTGTCTTTAAAAAAATATTCCTGGTGGCACCTGTGGCTCAAGGAGTAGAGCACCGGCGCCATATACTGGAGGTGGTGGGTTCAAACCCAGCCCCGTCCAAAAATGCAAAAATAAATAAATAAATAAAATAAATAAAAAATAATAATAATAATTCCTTACATGATTTTAATAGAGAGAATTTCATAACAACATAACCCCCAGGGCTTGGCCTAGGGGTCTGAAGGACTGAAGCCTTCCATCTGTAGCTCATCTAATGTAGTCTGTTGCTGGCCACAGTGGCTCACACCTGTAGTCCCAACTGTTTGGGAGGGTCAGGGAGAGGATTGCTTGAGCCCAGGAGTTTGAGTCCAGTCTGGGACTCAAATATCTTGAGACCCTATCTCTTAAAAATATGTATATATAAAAGTATACAGTAGCTAACACTTGACTCCTGACAATGAAGTAAGCATTCAAAATGTTTTGTCAATGCTAGTAAACCACCTCACAGTAGAGATAATGGTATTACTAAACTAGAAAGATATTTCTTTTCTTTTTTTTTTTTTTTTTTGTGGTTTTTGGCCGGGGCTGGGTTTGAACGCGCCACCTCCGGCATATGGGACCAGCGCCCTACTCACTGAGCCACAAGCGCCGCCCGAAAGATATTTTTTTTTTTTTGTAGAGACAGAGTCTCACTTTATGGCCCTCGGTAGAGTGCCGTGGCCTCACCCAGCTCACAGCAACCTCCAACTCGTGGGTTTAAGCGATTCTCTTGCCTCAGCCTCCCGAGTAGCTGGGACTACAGGTGCCCGCCACAACACCCGGCTATTTTTTGGTTGCAATTTGGCCGGGGCCAGGTTTGAACCCACCACCCTCGGTATATGGGGCCGGCGCCCTACCGACCGAGCCACGGGCGCTGCCCAGAAAGATATTTCTTTTGTGGTAAAACAGTAACAACTTTGCAAAGTTTTACATTTAGAACAAAATATCTATCTCCTGTTTGTAACAGTATTGGAGCTAAGGTTACAGACTCCTGGGCTCCTATTTGTTGCAAGAATGTTCTAATTGAAAAGTGATTTATTTGCCATGCTAGTCCCCTGAACACAGCAGGACTAATAGCTGTAAATGGTAACAATTTCTAGTACTTAGCTGAATTTAAGCCCCATTCTGTTAGTTAGAATAGACTATGTAACTATTCAGACCTCTCCAGTACCACTGAAAGCCCCATACTTTATTTTCTGATGCAGGTTTGAATATCTTTTTAATTTCGACAACACCTTTGAAATCCATGATGACATAGAAGTACTGAAGCGGATGGGAATGTCCTTTGGCCTGGAATCGGGCAAGTGCTCTCTGGAGGATCTGAAACTTGCTAAGTCCCTGGTGCCAAAGGCTTTAGAAGGTTATATCACAGGTATGTTAACTGATGCTTTCACGTGTCTGATTAAAAGTCAAATCCTAACGTGTTAAAGGCCTTTCTCATGGGAAACTACAAAAGGTTAGAAAACCTGTGCTTGCATCACCAAATTGAGGCTTTGAGCACTTCAAATTTAGGAGGTTTATCTAAAGAGGCTGACTCATCATTAAATTTGGCTCTTCAGAGATATCTTTTATCTGCAATTCCCAGTAGCTAGCCTACGCCTAGTTAGAACAAGCTAGTAAAAGCCCGATGAAGGAGTTTTTTAAAAAAATCTTCTCTTACTGTCCTCTGACACTTCAACAAAATTTAGGCAATTTACAAAAGAATGTAGGTACACCCCACCCCGCTGCAATGGAAAACTATTATATCTATTATCTGTCTACATATAAGATCAAAAATATCCAAATTAAAATTGAATTCAGAGTCTCAGCACCCTTAGCACAGTGGTTACAGTGGCAGCCACGTACACCAAGGATGGCAGGTTCAAAACCAACCCGGGCCAGCTAAACAACTGCAACAACAACAACAACAAAATAGCCAGGCATTGAGGCAGGCGCCTATGGTCCCAGCTACTTGGGAGGCAAGAGAATTCACTTGAGCCTAAGAGTTTGAGGTTGCCGTGAGCTGTGGCACCGTGGCACTCTACCAAGGGTGACATAGTGAGACTCTGTCTCAAAAAATAAATAAAATTGAGGCTTGGTGCCTGTCGCACAGTGGTTATGGTGCCAGCCACATACACCAAGGGTGGTGGGTTCGAACCTGGCCTGGGCCAGCTAAACAACTGCAACAAAAAAAATAGCCAGGCATTGTGGTGGGCACCTGTTGTCCCAGTTATTTGGGAGGCTGAGGCAAGAGAATTAGTTAAGCTCAAGAGTTTGACACTGCTGTGAGCTGTGACGCCACCGCACTCTGCCGAGGGCAACATATTTTGAGACTCTGTCTCAAAAAAATAAATAATTAAAAATAAAAGTATAAAATTGAATTCAGAGAGAAATATTACAATAGCACGTTAAATGTCATTTAAAAGGACAGAACAGGATAAATATGGATCATATTTGTGTACAATGTTCCTTCTATACAGTAAAATGTCTCAAGTTTACTTATTGACTATTCTTTCTCCCCAATCTTAAATTGTTTTTATTAAATATTAAGTAGATGCCAAAAAAGAAAACTTAATATGTAGAGTCTAAAGAGTCACAGCAGAGTGGACATCTGTGAATTCACTACCCAGCTTAAGAAATACAACATTCCCACTTGGGCCTAGTGGCTCATGCCTGCAGTCCTGGCACTCTGGGAGGCCCAGGTGGGTGGATCGCTTGAGCTCAGGAGTTTGAGACCAGCTAGAGCAAGAATGAGACTCCATCCCTACTAAAAATAGAAAAATTATCCAAGTGTGAGGTACCTGTAGTCTCAACTTGAGGCATTCGAGGATCGCTTGAGCTCAAGAGTCTGAGGTTGCTGTGAGCTGTGATGATGCCATGGCACTCTACCCCAGGGCAACAGAGTGAGACTCTGTCTCCAAAAAAAAAAGACATTCCTGTCAAAGTCTACTGCTTGCCCACCCTTGGTGCTGTGCCCTTCCCTACCTCTTTAAATGTAACCACTCTTTTTGTTTTTTCATGTAAAAACATCACTTCATTTCAAAGGAAAACTAAAAGACCCTCCCAACCCTTTCCAATAAAACCCAATAATAATAACAATAATAAAAAACCCCTACCAGAACCCTAAGGAAGCACTGAGAGTCTGAGTATTGCATTCTTCAGTTACCACTGTTCTTGAATTTCTTTTTTATCGTTCACTAGCGAGATTTTATTTTTTTTTTGAGACAGAGTCTCATTTTGTCACCCTCAGTAGAGTACCTTGGTGTCACAGCTCACAGCAACCTCAAACTGTTGGGCTCAAGTGATTCTCTTGCCTCAGCCTCCCCAGTAGCTGGGACTACAGGTGCCTGCCACAACACCTGCTATTTTTAGAGACGAGGTCTACCTCTGGCTCAGGCTGGACTCAAACTCATGAGCTAAGGCAATCCACCTGCCTCGGCCTCCCAGAGTACTAGGATTACAGGAGTGATTACAGCCTAGCCTCACTTGCTTTTCTTTCTTTCTTATTTTTGTTTTTTGTAGAGACAGAATCACACTTTATTGCCCTTGGTAGAGTGCTGTGGCCTCACACAGTTCACAGCAACCTCCAACTCCTGGGCTTAGGTGATTCTCTCCCCTCAGCCTCCTGAGTAGTGTGGACTATAGGTGCCCACTACAACACCCAGCTGTTTTTTTGTTGCAATTTGACCGGGGCTGGGTTTGAACTCGCCACCCTCAGTATATGGGGCTGGCGCCCTACCCACTGAGCCACAGGTGCTGCCCTTTTTTTTGAGACAGAGTCTCACTATGTCACCCCCCGCAGGGTGCCATAGCATCACAACTCACAGCAACCTCTAACTCTTGGGCTTAAGTGATTCTCTTGCCTCAGCCTCCCAAGTAGCTGGGACTACAGCTGCCCACCACAATGCCTGGCTATTTTTTGTTGCAGTTGTCACTGTTGTTTAGCTGGCCCGGGCCAGGTTCAAACCGTCCACCCTCGGTGCATGTGGCTGGTGCTATAACCACTGCTATGGGTGCCAAGCCTGCAGAACCTTTTTTTTATAACTCCTGAGAGAAAACCCATACCCACCCATACCCATTACTAATCATTCCGTGTTCCCCCATTTCCTGCCCCCCACCCCATCCTCTGGCAACCTCATTTTTTTAATTCCCAAATAATATTCTTTTGCTTGAGTGTACCACATATTGTTTATACAGTGACCGGTTGGTGGATGTTTGGATTGTTTCCACTTTTTGGCTATTTTGATCATGCTGCTATAAACAGTCTTGTGCAAGTTTCTGTGGAAACATATGTTTTTATCTCTGTTGGGTGTTTATCTAGGAGTGGAATTGCTGAGTCATGTGACAACTTTATGTTTAACAATTTGAGAAAACACCAAACTGTTTTCCAGTCGTACCAGCAACACACGAGGGTTCCAATTTCTCATCATTTTCAACAGTTGTTATTGCCTGTCTGTTGAATTATAGCCACCCTAGTGGATGTGAAGTGGTATCTCACTGTGGCTTTGATTTGCATTTCCCTAATGACTTATAATATTGAACATCTTATTGGCCATTTGTATATCTTCCTTAGAGAAATGTCTATTCACATCTTTTGCCTTTTTTATTTATTTATCTATCTTTTTTTTTTTTTTTTTTTTGTAGAGACAGAGTCTCACTTTATAGCCCTCAGTAGAGTGCTGTGGCCTCACACAGCTCACAGCAACCTCTAACTCCTGGGCTTCAGTGATTCTCCTGCCTCAGCCTCCCGAGCAGCTGGGACTACAGGCACCCGCCACAACGCCCGGCTATTTTTTGGTTGCAGTTTGGCCAGGGCCGGGTTCGAACCCGCCACCCTCGGTATATGGGGCCGGCGCCCTACCGACTGAGCCACAGGCGCCGCCCTATTTACCTGTTTTTTAAGAGATACGGTCTTGCTCTGTCACTCAGACTGGAGCTCAGTGGTATGGTCACAGCTTACTATACTCTTGAACTCCTGGGTTTAACTCCTGCCTCAGCCTCCCAAGTAGCTAGGACTGAGGGGTGCATTGCCACCCCTGGCTACTTTTGAAATATTTTTGTTCAGAGAAGGTCTTACTATATTACCCAGGCTGGTCTGGAACTTCTGACCTCAGGGAGCCTTCTATCCCTCAGCCTCCCAAAGTGCTGGGATTATAGGCATGAGGCACCACAGCTGCCATTTTGCCAGGTTTTTAAATAGCAACACTTGTCTTTTTTTTTTTTTTTTGTAGAGACAGAGTCTCACTTTATGGCCCTTGGTAGAGTGCCGTGGCCTCACACAGCTCACAGCAACCTCCAACTCCTGGGCTTAAGCGATTCTCTTGCCTCAGCCTCCCAAGCAGCTGGGACTACAGGCGCCCGCCACAACACCTGGCTATTTTTTTGTTGCAGTTTGGCCGGGGCTGGGTTTGAACCCGCCACCCTCGGCATATGGGGCCGGCGCCCTGCTCACTGAGCCACAGGCGCCGCCCGCAACACTTGTCTTTTTATTATGAATTGTAAAAGTATGCAGCATACACTAGGAAACAGAAACACTATGTTTTGGCTTGGTGCGCATAACTCAGTGGTTACGGTGCCGGCCACATACATCGGGGCTGGCGGGTTCAAACCCAGCCCGGGCCTGCTCAAACAACAATGACAATCATAACAAAAAAATAGCCGGGCATTGTGGCAGCTGTAGTCCCAGCTACTTGGGAGGCTGAGGTAAGAGAATCACTTGAGCCCAGGAGTTGAGGCTGCTATGAGCTGTGACACCATGGAACTCTACCAAAGGCAACATGGTGAGACTGTCTCAAAAAACAAAAATAAACAAACACTATGTTTTGTAAAATCCTCATGATTGTGCTAATTTCTGACAATATTACACATTATGCAGATATTTGAATATAATATAGCGTTTTTGCCTTTGCTTTCCTTCATTTGTAAGTATTACCAAACAGAACTTCACATCACTATTTATTTGTTTATTTATTTATTTATTGTTGGAGATTCATTGAGGGTACAAAGAACCAAGTTGCATTGATTGCATTTGTTAGATAAAGACTCTCCCGTCCCCAAAAGGTGTGTCACACACCAAGACCTCCCCTCCCTCCTTCCCTCGCTCTGCTCTCCCCTTCCCTCAACCCCCATGGTGTACTAGGTCGTTAATTGTCCTCATATCAGAATTGAGTACACAAGATTCTTGCTTCTCCATTCTTATGATGCTTTACTAAGAATAATGTGTTCCACTTCCATCCAGGTTAGTACAAAAGATGTAAAGTCTCCTTCTTTTTAATGGCTGAATAGTATTCCATGGTGTACATATACCACAGCTTGTTAATTCATTCATGGGTTTGTGGGCATTTAGGCTGTTTCCACATTTTGGTGATTGTAAATTGGGCTGTGATAAACAGTCTAGTGCAAATGTCCTTTTGGTAAAAGGATATTTTTTTCTTTGGGGTAGATGCCCTGTAATGGGATTGCAGGATCAAGTGGGAGGTCTGGTTTGAGTTCTTTGAGGGTTCTCCATACTTCCTTCCAAAAGCGTTATATTACTTTGCAGTCCCACCATCATATCCCTTTTAAAAGGTGTTTTAATATTAGTTCTAAGGTATATGAAATCAAACATAAACAAAAAATCAAACGTAAACATAATTTTGTTTTCTTTTTTGGTTTTGGCCCTTTACACACAAGAAAAGAGTTTGTTGACAGGAATTTTGTTTCTCTCCGATTTAGTTCTTAAGTTGACACTGTTGGCCTCCTGCAGGATTGACCTCTGCTTCTCCTTGCCCCTCCGCCAGCCTGTCCTGTCTCCCCCCAGCCCTTCTCCCCACACCCTGTGGTACGTCCTGCTGTTTCATTAGCAGCCTAGTGGCAGTGGCAGGCCGGCAGGGTCTGAATAAAGAAAGGCTTACTCAGTAAATCACCAAAACTTTATTCTAGCTTATTCCCAGTGAAAAGGCTCAGGACAATTAGGCAGGCTCTGTGATTTTGATCTCTTCGTGACCTCATTTGCAGACTGGGATACAGACTTTCTAGTTAGTTCAAAGGAAGGACCGTGTGCCTTTAGAGTGGAAAGGGGCAGAATGGCTCTTGGACAAGAGTGTGAGAACCATTGTGTGGATTCTGTAGTAATGTGAAAGAAATGTGAGCTTTTTAAGTCCTTTGTAAGAAGAGAATGTAATGTGTTATGCTCACAAACAAGTAAATAGCTATGGTCTGACAGATAGTTTCTATAGTTCTACATGCTAATCAGTATGTAGCCCAGGATTCTGACTTTAATTTCATTCTCTTGTATAGACTTATTTAATGTATTTGAAGTCTGCTACTCTTAGAATTTAAGTCCTTTTTTTTTCCCACAGCTGCCTTAGCCTGTGAAGAAAGAAGTTCACAAGACCATTATAAAATTAATGTCATTTAATTTACTTTTTTCCTATATAGGAATGGTCTCTCACTTGGTTGGAAAATGGCAGGATACCAGAGTTTCCAATCCAAGTCCACATAATTTCGCTTTTTTTTTGTACAGTAATTGCAAAAATCTTTTGATTAAATAAAATAGAAGCTCCTATTGACAGATTACATTTTCATAGTATACATTTGGTCTCACAGCGGATGTCAAAGAATTTCATGAGTACTTTTAATGTATCTATCACTTATTTTGTAGTTTCTCTTTTGTAGTCACTGCGTTAGGGCTGGGTGTGGTGGCTCACACCTGTAATCCTAGCATTCTGCGAGGCAGAGGCGGGTGGATTGCCTGAGCTCACAGGTTTGAGACCAACCTGAGCCAGAGTGAGACCCCATCTCTTAAAAAAAAAAAACAACAGAAGTCACTGCATTAATTCAGTAACATTTAGATCTTATATGTTCCAATTACTGCCACCTTTGAGCTAACCTAGGTGGGGAGATCAATATTAAATGAGTAAAATTGCATTAAGAATAGATTGTTGTCATAAGAGAAATATATGTATAAAATGTAAGATTGAATGGATATACACAAAATGTTTTCTTTAGACTAAAACAGTAATATTTATCTCATCCTCATGAAAGACATGATTGTATCTGACCTTTTAAAATAAGGGTTAGTTTGAATTATAAAGCAGAGGACACCAGGAAAAAACTTGTCAGAAAAAAGAATAGGTCTTTGATGAACAATAGCATTGAATTCTACAGCAGGCACTTGAAAAGTGCAGTGGGGACATGGGGCAAGAATTATCTGCTATATAAGCAAGGTGTTCTTACCTAAAATGTTTCTAATTTAACTTTCTCTTTACCCAGTCCTGGTTTTGACTATTAACACTACCGTCCAGGTCTTTTGTGGTGAGGACAATAAGCACTCAGGGCAGAACCGATCAAAGTGCCCTATGAGCTGCCCTCTGGAGGGCTCATCTAAGAAAAAGGAAGGGATTGTTTCAATTTACATTCCTTCTGCCTGTAATCTGCCTTCCTGGCTTTTATTCCCGCTCTTATGTCCTAGCATTTTTTTTCTTCCAAGAAGATGAAGGAGCCTGGTGGTCCTCAGGGCAAAGACTTACCTAGCTGTAGTTAAGAACAAGCTATCCCTTTCCTTAGCTGCCTTCACATTGTAATGACACGAGCCATAGAACTTATAATGCCTATGTTTTGTTTTCATTTTTCCCTTAGATATCTCCACAGGACCTTCTTGGCTAAATCAGGGACTACTACTGAACTCTACCCAATCAGTTTCAAATTTAGACCTGACCACTGGTGCCACCTTACCCCAATCAAGGTATGTATTTATTTCAAGGCTAGAAAAACAAACCACAGAGCCCTGACTCTGAAGGGGCTGCGTTGTTGTCCGCACAGATCTTGAGCAGGTTTGTGGCAGATCTTGCCAGTAGCACCTCCTTCCTATGTCTTTATTCCTTTGTTTTACAAAAATGTCCATACCTTGGCTCGGCACCTGTAGCTCAGCAGCTAGGGCACCAGCCACATATACCAGAGCTTGCAGGTTCGAATCCAGCCCAGGCCTGTCAAACAACGACAACTACAACCAAAAAAATAGCCGGGCATTGTGGCGGGCACCTGTAGTCCCAGCTCCTTGGGAGGCTGAGGCAAGACAATCGCGTGAGCCCAAGAGTTGGAGGTTGCTGTGAGCAGTGACACCACAGCACTCTACCAAGAATGACATAGTGAGACTCTGTCTCCAAAAAAAAAGTCCATACCACCTTAATGAGCATGTGTATTTTTAATTGTTTGCTAGTGTAAACCAAGGGTTATGCTTGGATGCTGAAGTGGCCTTAGCAACCGGGCAGCTCCTGGCCCCAAACAGTCACCAGTCCAGCACTGCCGCCTCTCACTGCTCTGAGTCCCGAGGTGAGACCCCCTGTTCGTTCAACGATGAAGACGAGGAAGATGATGATGAGGATTCCTCCTCCCCAGAATAAAGACGGGAGAAAGCCTACGTTGTAATGTTTGACGCTCATGTGTGTTTTTAGTGTGAGCTCTTGTTTTTGAAATGATTGCTTCAGTCTTTGCCTTTGCACTGTGTGTTCAGTGAAAACTAGAGAAACACGATAAGCAATTTACATGAAGGCTGAGAAGACTGAGAGGAAAGTTAACATAGTGTGAATGAGAACTCTGCCCAACAGAGCAGTAGATCATATTGAAAAAAGAGAATGATTTCTGAGGATATAGAGGGGAAGCGTCCCCACAGAACTGGCAGTGTGAGTGAAGCTCGTTGATCTTCCGTAAGGCGGGGGCTTTGTACTCCCCACACCTGTGTAATCATTCTTAGAATTGAGGTTACTCCAAGGAACCGTCCTTGACAGTCGTGCTTCGGAAGTTTCTCTCCCTCTCCTGGGCTGCCTGCTACAAGGCAGAAATGAATACGAAACGTCTCCAGTGGGAGAGTTGTGTAGTCAGGGGCGTGGAGGGTGATGCTTGTGGCCTGAGGAGCACATGTTGAACTGCTGGACTAGTTGAAAGTCTAGTTGAGGTGCTTTACGCATCAGCTGCCTTAGACAGCTTCTAGAAAGGAGCAAGCGCTAATTTTTAAGTACTTAAGTGACATTTAGAATAATTTATAGTAAAACTGAAATTATCATTATTAGCCAATGCATTGGTGCATAGAATTTACTAGGGCTACTTCTGGAAGCCAACATAGAATAGCATTTCCATGTGCATTAATACTTTGCCAGCACTGCCTTTTGCCAGCATTCTGGAGTTTTACAGAGAAGGGAACCCTATCTGTAATTTTAATCAAAGCTATGCATTTCACACAGCTTTTTCATTTAAAACAAAACAAAACAAATTCCTATGACCAGATTGTTTGCCTACAGTTCCCTCAGTAATTGTATGATGTCACCTAGTGTGCAATTTGTGAAAATGAACCAAATGTCATTACTTTTGTCTTAAAAGTCTATTTCAAGAATATGAACAGCAATGTTTTCTTGTACCTGTCACCTTTTTGTACATTTTCAGTAATCAAAATGACCTGATTGGGTTTATTCCTGGGTAAATTACATTTCAAACTAAGCCGAGATGCAGTATTTCCCAGAAGCACTGGAAAACGCTGAGCCCTCCCGCCGACAGGATGTCGGGCGTGGGGTGTGGAGTGCGTGGCCGCCCAGCCGCGGGAGCTGGTAGAAGTGCTGCTCTGGTGCTTCCATGGTCACTGCCCGTAACGGTAGGGGGTGGGGATATTCAGTACCTTGGCCAGACCCCAAATTAATTTCACATCGAAACCTTAAAAAGGAAAAAATAACGGGAAAATTAACTCTAAAACTTTGACTTGAATCATATAGATTTGTCCTGAGATTATATATCTGGCATCTATGGGTCCAGCAGCAAGCTTGGTGCAAGTCCATTCTTTTCTAAATCCCCGAGGGAACTATAAGCTCTATCCTGTGATGCATTTTTTTTTTCTCTTAAGACAGGCTAGAGGGAGGTGGTGTCATAGCTCACAGCAACCTCAACTCCTGGGCTCAAGTGATCCTCTTGCCTCAGCCTCCTGAGTAGCTGGGGCTACGGGTGTGCCACTACAGCTGGCTAATTATTTTACCTTTATTTTTGTAGAGATGGAGTCTCAGTCTTGCTCCAACTCCCAACCTCAAGCATTCCTCCCACCTCGGCCTTTCAAAGTGCTAGAATTACTGGCAAGAGCCACCATGGCCGGCACTTTGATGCCTTTTAAAAGCTTTACCACCCCGCTTACAGTGTGGGGGTGAAAGCTTTGACAGGCTTTACATTTTTATTAAGACCATAAAAACTGATAAACAAGAACGCACAACTTTAGCGTAAGCCCCTTTGATACAAAACTCTCATTCTGTCAGAAATAAGCCATAGTGCAGACTCAGCGTTCAGGAGACAGAGGCAGTTTTAGAGAGTCCTTTCTTGGTGTGAGTTCGGGATCACACCTCTGAGACTGATCACACGGGAGCAGTCAGGAACACTGCAGAGGCTGTAGTAGGTAGGTCTCCAGGGGCCGACAGGAGACAGTTCTGACTGGAAAACTGCCAGCCGCACAGACCAGGTGAACAGGATTTCCTTCCACACTGTCCTGGACAGGGCTGCCCCCTCCTTCCCTAACCCCAGCCTTTCTTATCTCTGTACTTGAAAGGGACCTGGAGAGGCCAAGGGCCACAGCTACCTCTGTAGTTTTCAAAACACTGAATGAACTACAAGTTCCAAAATACTAAAATTTAAGGCAGTACGTAATTATAATTCTAGAAAAATTCTTGTAGAGTTCTGGGAAACCCTTTTCTCCTTTGCTCCCTGTCTCTGCCGCTCCAGTGCTTTATTGATAAAATACAGGCAGAAAGGAGAAGGCAGCCACAGACTCTGGTCCTCTTTGCTGCCCACCGTTGGCCATCCCAGCCACAAGTGTGTGGTGTGTGGTAGGAAGTGGCCTCCCTTCCTCAGCGGTGTGTCTGGGTTACTGCTGAGGCCACCTCACAGAGTGACACTGTGGTCACCAGTATGTATCGCTAGTATAAAACCTTGCCTGGAAAAAACTAGGTTGAGATGTTTAGAAAGAAAATTCTGTTATTCTTGTGTTTTCCCTAAACATTTTGCCTGGTTCTAAAGTTCAGCCCTGAGTCATGATCTCATATAAGAAGTGAAAAAATGTTAGAATTGTGGTCACAGTATCCGGGCTTCTTTGTAGGAGAAGCGCACACCCCGCCACCCTTCCCAAAGTGTGCTTGTTTTTTGGGGAGCTCAAAAGGCCTTTCCTCCTTGAGGGTCAGTTTAGCTGCTTCCCTTCCAAGCGTGTAGCATCCAGCAGTAAATTCTTGCTCCACTCAGCAAACGCACAGGGGCCTGTATGTCTGGCCTTAGTGGAAAGGGCAGTGCCACCAGGACACAGCCGTGCCGAGGTGTCCCTTCACGCTTCTCCACTGTAAGCCGGTCCTCCACTTGCTCTTTTCATGTGGCTCCTGGAAGGCTTTGGGGAGAAAGGAGGGAAGGAGGGACTAACACTGGTCTAACTGTGCCCGTCTGAGAAAGCTATGGATGAAGGGGACATGCTTGGCGTTCTTCACTTTAGTTTTTTAAAGAAGTGATGAGAAAAAACCTGAGCCTTCTGCCATTTTATCTGGATAAAAGAGGGTAACTCCTGCCATTAGCAGAATTTATAGTTGTAACAGCTCTGTGCAGTATTTTGAAAAATAAAGCCACAGTTGGTCCTCAAAAGTAAAGTAACCCCTAGCAGATAATTCTAATGGAGATTTTCACAAAGGACTAGCTTGGTTTACCTTGTAGACATCCTCAACTGCGCTGTTGGGTTTGCTAAACCACAATTTGGCTACTTGGGTCATAAAGACAGCAGAGTTGCTCCACGTGTAGATGTGAGTTAGGGACCCGAGCACTGTGGGGCGGGGGGACTTAGCAGAGGATGGGAGCGGCCTCAAGTTTCTGCTGTAACTGCAGTGAGAGGAGCCTCTTTAGCTTCATCAATGATTCAAGGGCCCTTTGAACGCCTGTCAGGCTTCCTCCCCTAAAAATATGAGCTGTCTTACCCCAAATCTGTGAGGCTATGCTCAGAACTGTGCTTAGTGGTAAGTATGGTGTAAGGTTGGACAGCGAGCGTGAAGATTTAACCCGTCATCAGTACCTCCTACTGTGTGCCAGGGGTGGGGGGAGAGCAGTGACAGCCCCGTCATTCTGGAGAAACACAATCACCAGCAGCAGGCAGATTGGTGAGTGCTGTGGGAAAGAGCAGCAGAGTGGGGCAGGGGGAAGGCCTCTCTGAGAAAGTGATTGGTCCTGAGTCAGTGAAAGGACAGGTGTGTCTACCTCCTCAACAAGCCACTGTGTTACATAACACGCACCTGGAATCTACTCCGTTCCAACGGTGCCAGTTTTAAGCATGCATGTTGGAGTCTGTTAAGGAATTTTTAAGATCTGAAAGAATACCAAACTTAGCTACCACAGTACCCGTAAACCAAGAGAATATTCTAACTCATGAGCTTCTCATCATCATCAGCCTCAACTGGGCTGCCAGCTGAACCCACACAGCAGAAGGGGGGAGAAATGCAGACTTTCCACGTCTTCCCGGTTACCCAGGACTTGAAGATGCCTATCCATGTTGGACGTGAAATCGGCTTTATTGTGCACAGGGGCTGCTAGCTTCCGTGAAGCTGAAGGCCAGACTGCCTAAGAACCATTTTCCCGGGTTCCCCACATTCATGCACCCAAAGCAGTGGTCCCCATGCCCTGCCATTTGGCCCTCAGAGATGTCCCTCCCTACCCTCGATTTTATAGTTGACAAGTGTTTGGCTAAACTTTCACTCGAAACAAAAATGCTGTTACGAGGAAAAAGCCTGATGTTTGTGAAAGATTTTACCTTATTTTTTTAAAACCAAGCTAAATGCCTATGCATTTAAAGATATTTAAAATATAAATTACAACATTTCTCAGGAAATAATCCCTTTATATAACCAAAATGTGTCTCAAAAGTTATGCTTAGCTAATCTCTATTTTCCCACATTTATGTTCACAATATGCTAAGAAAGAAAAAGTGGGTGGACACAAAACTTGGGTCCTGTGGCTGTGCCCTGGGAGCTTCTGAGGTGTAGACACTCACCTGGTAGGGAGGCCCGCGGCCCATGGTCTCAGGCAGGAGGAGGGTTCTGTGCATTCCACGCAGCGGTTTGTTCTGTACAGCAGTTCTCAGACAAGGCAGAGCGTACCTTGTTCCTATACCGCCTTCACTGCAGAAAGTCTGTGGAAGTCAGTGCTGTCCGGACCCCCGGCCTGGCCGGCACATTATATGTTGGTCCTGTCAGAGCCCCACTGGGAGCCAGCCCAGCTGAAGCATAGGATCAGGACTCTTCCCCCTTACCACAGGGCTCAGGATGGGAGAGAGCATCTCTTTCCCCCTGGTTTGGAGATGTGAACCCGAGAGCCAGGCCTGCCTGCCTTGTGCCCGTCAGCCTGTCCGTAGGAGGGTCTGCACCAAGCCCTGGCTCCCTCCGTGAGGGCCATGTTGCCTCTGCATGGTCCAGCCAGGGACTTTAGGATTAGCAGCAGTGTCTGTGTCACCAAGTGCCAAAGGGCTGAGGAGCAGAAGTGGGACTCCTCTCCCAAGCCCCAGTAGGAGGCTGTGGTGTCAGCTGTGGGCACCTCTCAGCGCAGAAGCCCCCAGGTGTGGACAGTTACAGGTGGGAGAAAACAGACGCAGGCTCATTCACGGTCATTGCTGGGGGTTTGAGCGGTCGGGCTACCAGCTGAACTTGTGTTCCACACTAGCTTGTTTCTGTCCTTGTCTGTCTCAACATAAAAAGGAAACTTCCCCAGGGTGGCGCCTGTGGCTCAAGGAGTAGGGCGTGGGTCCCATTTGCCGGAGGTGGCGGGTTCAAACCCAGCCCCGGCCAAAAACCAAAAAAAAAAAAAAAAAGGAAACTTCCCCAGATTGTGTTTGCTTTTAAAAACCCGTTACTTTGTCATGCTTCACTTGGTACTCACCATTTGTTCCTCGCCATCCTCCAGGATGCCAGGCATCACACAGTGACAAATGGCCTGATAATTTTGCCTGTTCAGATGGGTCAAAGATATTTTTCAGACTAAAAGGCCACTGACAGCCCAGCTGCGTTTCTGCTCCGGGCTTCCCCGGGCTCCACAGCTGTTCTTCCCAGTCATACCATTAACAGGTTCAGGTTCAACCTTTCGGTGTCATGAAAAATGGAACCACCAAGTGACCAACTGCACGCTGGCTGCTCAGGAGGCCTGAGCTCTGGGGACGTTTCAGTACTGTGAGTTCCTTAGGGTATTTTGTCCACCACCACACCTGACTTTTGGGCAAAAGGGGGAAAAAAAGGCTGCGAGTCCAAGTCACCAGTCTGTTCCTCTGTCCATTTGAAGATGCTTTGCTTTGACACGTGCTGCTAGGTTTTATTTTCAGAAAAGATAGTCCTTTTTCCTGCATGAAGGGTACAAGGTGGTGCCACACGCTCTAAGCAGTTTGAACAAGAGGAGGAGGAGGAACGTGCACACGCCGAGATTGAGCTGCCCGGGTGCTCTTCCTCCCCTGACGGAAGCACAGAGCTGATGTGACGCGTTATTTTGTGGTCTCTCAAACTTTGTAAATAAATACCATTATTTTTATATGAAATTTTATAGAAGAGCTATTTCTGTATAATTATTCGTGGATTTTCTGAAATTGCTTCCAAGCAGTTAGGAACATGAGTCCTAAGCGGTTTCCACCAGGGTTTCTCAGCTCAGCGTCCCTAGCACCTGCTCCAGATGCCACAGGAGCACTGGGGGTGGCGCTTGGGAAGCGGATTTCAATAAATTCTGATGTTTTTGTCCATTAAAATAGTGTAAGTATCTTTGTCTATCCTGTAGGGTTATAACAAGTAAAGACAAAACATCTGAAATGCGTTTAAGGTGTGCTTGAGAAAAAAATGTACCAGACTTTTTATGATTTCAGTGAAATGTACTATAGGAAAAAATAAATAATTTAAAATAATAGTCTCATTATTAATGGCTGATGGGGGGAGGGTAATGGGTACCATGGTGTTCGCCTGATCTGCCCCTGCTTAGGCCTGAGACATTCTTTCCCCTCCTCGGGCACTGCCTCCTCCCAGGGGCAGCCCCCTGGCCCAGGGTGGGGGTGTCTACCGGGCCATCCCAGCCTGAGAGGACCCTGAAGAATCTGGAGGGTGGGCTTTGGCGGCTGCAGCGAGGCTGAGCTACTCCTCCCTCTGCGTGGTCTCTGTTGGCAGGAGCACTATGACGTGTGCCACCTGCCACAGGGAAATAGGTTGGCTGCCTAAGGTAGCTTTAAAGGTCACTTCAGAAGTTATTTGGAAGATACCTAATAATAGCATAAAGGATAATCATTTTACCATTCCAGAAACACTTGACCTCAGTAGAATTTTTAGAAAAGGTGCTTTCTTATCTACCTCACACTAAACCAGCATCAGAGAGAACAGTCCCAGCAGTCAATACAGAGGGCCGTGTCCCCCAGGCCGCTGGTGCAGTCACCTCACCTCAGGGCCTCCTACTCCACCCGTGTCTCCCTCCCTCAGGAACATAGATAACACTATCTTCCACATTCCAGCAACAAGCTGAGCACAGGACAGAGAGTCCAGAAAGGCACAGAGTTGTTCAGGGACCAAAGGACAGACTCTAGGAGGTGGTTAAGGAAGAATGTTGACATCCAGGAAGGCAGGCATCTTCCCATAAAGACTCCTGTGAGCCACCTGAGGCCAGTGGTGTGGTGCGCCAGCGCCCACCCGCTGCACCTGGGGTCTCCTGGCATCGTGAGCCCAGGCTGCTGGTCCCTGTTCCTTCTGTCCTGTAGCAGCCACTTCTTACTTCTTACTTCTTCTTACTGGTGCTGTTTGGTTACAGTGTCCAAGGACTCCTGAGAGTAACCACTGGGTCATCTGGCCGCCATGAGAAGGTGCTTTTATTTCTGTGGCCTCTTGGGGCTGCGGTGAAGTGGTGAGGGTCAACACAGCCGCCAGGGAAGGTGTCGGCGAGCCCCAGGAGCTGTTTGCTCCAGTGCCCAGCCTCTTGAGCTGGGCTTGGCTGGTGTGTGTGACAAAGCAGCAGACAAGACAGCCTCAACCCAGAGAGTCAGAACCCACCCGGCCTGGCAGTCAACTCGCTTCCGCCTGCCCCTGCTCCCTGAGCTAGTTTCCCCTTTCCTGGGGATGGAGCCCCTTGTGCAGCTCTGTCCACCACGTCTGTGTCTCCTGGGGCCTGGCTCTTCAACCTGCTGCTTGTGCCTGAAGACAGCTCCAGCCTTCCCAGTTTTCTTGCCAGCCAGGAAGGCTGGATCTGTAATTCCCACTGTGGGTGACTGCCAGATGCCTGGGGGCTCCCTCATCACTTCGCCAGCTCAGCTTTCTTTCTGAGAGGTCTTTCCAGCCTCTTGCTGAAACTTGCTTTCAGGAAATCATCTCAGTATAAAATGCAGTGTGGTCAGGGTGGGTGAAACCAATCCCATCCAGTGCAAAGTAGAATTTGTCATAAGCCCTTTCTTTCATGGATCATGCAAATCACTTCATGGCAAGCTTGCCCTGGGGTGCAGCGACCCTCACCCAGCCACTCCTGCTTGCCTTACCTCCCACTTCACCCAAGAGGCCTGAAGTACTTTAACGCATTATACCAACGAAGGTCAGGAGATTGGTTTTTTCATGCCCTAGCACTTGGCCATGGCTGTCCAAAGCGAGAACTGAACTGAAATCATGAGAAGAGTGAACACTAAGTCTGAAAGTGACAGTCCTGTAGAGGCACCATCTCCATAGGGATTATTCTAAGATTCTGCTAACATTCAGACTTGCTTTTAAGTCTCTAGCAAAGAAAGGTTTGTACTGAATCATCAATCTGAATACAACAAAAATTACTCTTAGAGTATGTTTGTAAATCACCTAAGTACTGTCTGCTTCTTGTGACAGGTCCCTGGAGGGGAGGCAGCCTTTTTGCAAATGGGACAGTGGTGGGCTCTCTGCATGAAGAATCAGGGCCAACTTACATTCATCTAAAACGCAAGCCAACCCTTTTCTCAAGCTTTATCTAAATCCTGTTTATCAATCTCTATTCACAGTTGGAGAATAAGATTAGAATTTTTTTTTTTTTGCAGTTTTTGGCTGGGGCTGGGTTTGAACCCGCCACCTCTGGCATATGGGGCTGGCACCCTACTCCGTTGAACCACAGGCGCCACCCGGAAATTATTTTTAAGAACAAAAACCAGAGCCCTCTATTTAAAGTCATGTGAAAGACGTGGACCCGCAAACCACAGGTTCGTGCCTGCCCTTCCTGCCCTCAGACAAGCCGGGACAGGGCCATGAGTAGGGCCTGCTGTTTTCCATGGCTGGGACTCAGACCCTGACAGCAGGCAGAGGAGCTGTGCGGCTGAAAAGGTCCCATGCCTTTTATCTCTGTCCCTGCCTGGGTTCCTGGATGTAGCCCCTCAGAGGGAGGAGCCTGTCTTCGGAGACAGACAAAGCTGATAATGGACAGCATGGGCTCCAGGGCTTCCAGAAACAGTTTCTCAAGAAATATTTCTACCTTCACAGTTAAGGATCATCACTGCAAAGGCAGCTGTTACCTCCCTGTTGGGCCTGTGCCAGGGGACTTGTCCATACACTGTGCAGGTTAAAGACAGGCCTGGCCAAGGGAATATGCCTGCAGAGAAGAGAAGATTCCTCTCCTTTTCCTCCCCACCCATAAGGCTCTCAGAGCCTGGAGGGCCATGGGCTAGTGAGCTGCAGGGCAGGGCTGATCAGGGAGGCAGGTGCTGCTGGGGCGAGCAGGCGTCATGACAGAAGAGAGAACCAGGAGCAGAGGGGAAAGGTAGGAGGAGAAATACTATGGGCAGAATAAGCACAGATGAAAGTTGACAGCCTATAATAAATCACCACCACCACCCCCCAGGTGCTGGAGGGGTTGGGGCACCATCGCTTCTTCCTGGTGGGAGGGAGGGGTTGGTAGACTCTGGGGAGGGGATAAACAGCAGTTTCCCTGTTTAATTTAGGTTTTTGTTCGCAAGACTCAACAAAAACCAATCACTCCTCTAAGAGTCTCTGAAGGATTGAAAGTACTACTGGGAATAAATCAATGGATTGACAAGACAAATCCACTTATTTGATCAGCTGCCGGTTCAGAAATTTTAGTTGACATCTCTTTGCATACGATATATATAATCCCCAGTCCCATAAAATGATCCCTATGCATAATCTCCTACCACATTCCAATTTATCCGGGGGATTTTGTCATGTTTATTACGCCATCTTAGAACATACTCTGCAGTTGACAGTCTGTTAACTTCACATATTTTTAAGTGAAAAGAGACGCAAAGGAGGGGAGAGTAGGGAGAGTACTTTGCACACTCGTCCTGTCTTGCTTCCTCCTGCTGGATATGTGGGGGTGCTTTGAGATTTTTGGAAGGGTTCCGGACCTGGAAGGCTGGAGCGCTTGCTTGAAGAGGACGGAAAGGTCATTGCTGCTCATAGGCTTTAGGTGCAACCAGCCAGCATCCAAGAATTCTTCTTGGGGGCGGCGCCTTTGGCTCAGTCTGTAAGGCACCGGCCCCATATGCCGAGGGTGGCGGGTTCAAACCCGGCCCCAGCTGAACTGCAACCAAAAAATAGCCGGGCATTGTGGCGGGCGCCTGTAGTCCCAGCTACTCGGGAGGCTGAGGCAAGAGAATCGCTGAAGCCCAGGAGTTGGAGGTTGCTGTGAGCTGTGTGATGCCACGGCACTCTACCGAGGGCCATAAAGTGAGACTCTGTCTCTACAAAAAAATAAAAAGAATTCTTCTTGGGAATTCTTCTCCAAGCTTAACTTTCAGGGAAAGGCAAACAAGTAAAAAAAAAAAAATCTTCATTTTTTGGAGATTAGAAATTCTCCGAAAATAACTTATCATCAGGATCTTACTATGTTCTGTATGGACTTTCATCTTCATGGATTCAGGCCTGGTTCAGTGTCTGACACACACACACACACACACACACACACGTTCTCAGCGTTGAATGAAAGAATGAACTAGTGAATGACACGCTCTAAAAAAGGACATTGAGGGCGGTGCCTGTGGCTCAGTGAGCAGGGCACCGGCCCCATATACCGAGGGTGGTGGGTTCAAACCTGGCCCTGGCCAAACTGCAAGAAAAAAATAGCCGGGCGTTGTGGCGGATGCCTGTAGTCCCAGCTACTCGGGAGGCTGAGGCAGGAGAATCGCCTAAGCTGAGGAGTTGGAGGTTGCTGTGAGCTGTGTGAGGCCACGGCACTCTACCGAGGGCGATAAAGTGAAACTCTATCTCTACAAAAAAAAATAAAAAATAAAAAAAAGGACATTGACCTTTTGGTTAGTTCCAAATAACCACATAGTGTGCTCACCTGCAGCAGCGATGACCTGGGTGAGTTTGAAAAACCGGCCTCTTCCTTCTCTGTCCTGGTTCCTGCTGGACTGGGTCAAGAGAGAACAAGAGCAGAGTCCGAAGTTGCGAAGGTATGGCGTCTACCTGCCAGGAGGTAGACGGTTGGGAGTAGCAGGAAAATTGGATGATCCAAGGGGAAAATGGACCCGAGGGAAGAGGGAGGGCTCCAGGACCTTCCCCCGCTGGAGCCTGCCCGTGGATTCTGGGGACTAAGTCCTTGTCCTTTCTGACATGTGTCTGACATTCAGACGGTGCTTTTCCAACTGGCTGGGGTTCCTGCATACTATATCCTTCCTCCTCTCCCAAAGTTAATTGTTTTCTATAAGCCAGAAAAAGACAGGGTGCTACATATTTTCAGTAAGTGCCATGCTAGGTTTCAAATACCAAAACAGCTGCTGCTTGCCCACACACCCCAGGCAGCCTGCTGCCACTGTCACAAGCCCCTTCTAACCAGTCACTGGGTGGTTCCACGGTTGATTGTGGGCAGGTCTTAACAGGAGAACGCCTGCCCAGAGAACCAGCCAGCAGGGGAGGGAATGAGCTTTTAACCTTTGGTTCCAGAAATCTAGAGTATGTAGTCAAAACCCAATGACAACTAGATCAAGGCGGCCCTCATGGTTCCAGCTGCTTTCTGTGGGAACTTAGCTGTAGCCTCTCCCCTGAAGCTTGCGCAGTAGAGAGGGGCTACCCCAAGGTCACACCAAGATTAAATCACTTGCAATGAGAAAAGCTCAACTCGGGGATTCCAGCCTGAGTACTTTCCCCACCAACCATTATGTCCAGGGAGAAAAAAGCCCTAAACACCAGAGGGCCCAACACCAGGCTTCAGGCCATTGTTCAGGCCCACATACTGAGGGGTGTTGAACACCTACCCCGCCCCATTCTCAAGTTCAGAGACAGTCCTGTTTGAGACCCCTGGGTTAAAGTGTGAAGGGATTCCAGGGACATTCTTTCAGAAGCCAACTTAAAAAGGCCACCTGTGCTGGGCACAGAGCTGGTTTCTTTCCTATTCTGTGCACCCAGAGGCGAATCACAGGCCAGGGATGAGAGGAGGAGGTGCCACCTAGGACAAGCCTCGGGTCTGTGGTCGTGGTCGTGGTCGCTATCCACAGGCAGGCTCTGGCAGGGAAGGTTCTGTATCCCTCCCTCTTCCCAAGAGTCAGGTTTTATTCCCCCCTCAGATCAGCTTTTTTTTCTTCTTTACCTCTTTGGGGATGAAACTCTTCTAACCCTCAGAGTGTAAAATGAACTAGCAACTTATCTTTAACTGGGCTAGATGCTTCTCCTCTACGCCCAGGGGATTGTGACAAACTCTGAACAAGTCTCCAAGGCAGGCTGGGCCCTGGATGCTGGGCGGAGAGAGTGCAGGGTGAGCCTGGGCCAGGACTCCTGTGGCCAGAGGGCGAAGCCCAGGCCAGGAGGGAAGAATTTTGCTCTCAAATAACTAATCTTTGACTACAATAATAAACAGCTAAGACATACTTAACATTAACTGCCAGGCACTGCTCTAAGCACTTAACCCTATTTTACAAACAAAAATCGCGAGAAACAGAACTTTACCCATGCTTTTGCAGCCTCAGCGAGGGGCAGAGAGGCACTTCACTCCCAGACAGGGAGCCCCACCTCTGCCACCTGCCCGCAGTGCTCTGCGGCTCTCAGAAGTGGGCAGCTTTGGCTCCACAGTGGTTGTCTCTCATTCGGCACAGAGAAGGCGGGAGGGTGGGTGGGGTCAGTTCTCGGGGTTTTGAAGGGTCCGAGTCTAGCTCTGAGATCTACACAGTCTGGACAGTGGGGACTGGATGGAACTGTGGTTCCCCGGCAGATGGTATCTGGAGGAGGTGTGGGGAGGCCAGCAGGTCGCAGTGTAGTCCCCACCCATCTCCTCATGCCTGGGGTTCTTCTCAGGGAGCTGCAGAATCTTCACCCCCTCCGTCCCAGTGGTGAGCGCCTTTCCTCTTAGCGGTCCCCAGCAGTCCCAGGATTCACCCTCCTTACCCCCACCTGGGTCACATGCCCAGCCCTAAGCCACTGGCTGTGGCTGGGAGTAACATGTGCAGATAGATGAGCCAGGCCAGGGTCACCCCATCCATCCCATGACACAGGTCAGCGTGGCAGCCCTACCTGGGCCAAGCTGCTGTGATGAGGCTGGCAGGAAAGGTCAAGGGCGGGGGTGGGGGATTGATGGACATGCTCATCTAACCGCAGCAGACTTGCTCTCTTAAAAGCAAGTGTTTGTGACTCAACAGCAGCATTTTTTCAGAGGGTAGCTGTGTAGCTAATAGCTCAAAGCAGTTAAGTTGAACACCGAGGACATGGGGAGTGTGACCATAAAAACATCCACACTTCCAGCAGCCAGGTGAAATGGTGGAACTCTGGGGATAGCAGATCCGGAGCAAAGGAGGCCTGAGGGCTTCCAGTGTGAAACGCCAGAGGCCCCTGGCTGCTGTCCCCGGACCTGGATTTCCGTCCTTGTAGACGGCAGCATCAACTCGATTCTCCTTCCCAGGTGGACAAAATATGAATGTGAAAGTGCTCATCCCCATGAGCGAACATTGGATTGTGAGGCAGACCCTAAGGAAGCAGGGCAGAGTTAACAGAAGGGAGGACCACCAGTGCAGGTGCTGGGAGCCTTGGACCACAATCTGTCACAGCAGGACTGCTAGTGGGGTGGGTCCAAAGCCACCTGAGTCCAGGTTCCTGCCCAAGGTAATGAGAATCCACTGCTGAGAAAAAATACACATTCAGGCCAGGTGTGGTGGCTCACACCTGTCGTCTCAGCACTGCGGACAGGGGGGCGCTGAGGTGGGAGGATCCCTTGAGATGAAAAGTTCGAGACCAGCCTGAGCAACCCATCTCTACAAAACACAGAAAAATTAGCTGGGGGTGGTGGCAGGTTCTCGCAGTCCCAGCTTCTTGGGAGATTGAGGCAGGATGATTGCCTGAGTCCAGGAGTTTGAGTTTGCAGTGACTTATGATGATGCCATTACACTCTACCCTGGGCAATAGAGCAAGACCCTGTCTCAAAAAAAAAAAACAAAGGCACAATTAGAGACTTGAATACCTTAGCATCACAAAAGAACACCCACAGTCACGTCTGAACTGAACGGGAAACACTGACCAGCCAAGGGCCATGGCCCAACACGCCTCCAAACAGGGCAGGGCGAGCTCTGAGCAAGCAGTGTTTCCCCCTGGGGCAGGTAGGGGTGCACATGGGTGGAGACAGGGGCCTTCCTGGCAGGCAGGTGGGATAATCAGAGCCCAGCAGCATGAGGGGACCAAGAAGGGAGGACCACTTATTCCTGAGGCCCAACTAAAATCATTTCAGAATTACTCACCTATAAGTATGACAGACACAAAAGATGGGACGCAGACGCAGACAGAAGGCTTAAGAGGGGACAGGCCATCGCATGAAAGACTGGACTGGGCGTGTCTGCCCTTGGCCTCCAGAGAACATTTAGACTGCGGCTTTCTTCTCCACTGCCCAGACCACCTTAATCAGGAGGATCTCACAGAAAACACATTCAAGAAAACCCATCAGACTTCAGAGAGAAAATGGATCAAGGGCCAATGTTTGCTAAATTTAGGATGAAATCACTAGCTGAAGTCCCTCAAAATCTAGGTGCTCTGAATCTGGCTGAACTGGGGGTCTGTGTCATGGGACAGCGTTACTTAGCACATCCTGTTAGCAAACTCCTTCGGATGGACTCTGGGAGTGACACTCGTTGCTTCTCCAAGGGTCCTACATCACAGTCAAAGAACATGAGGTTTTCAAGGAGCCCCCGGGGGCGGCACCTGTGGCTCAGTCGGTAAGGCGCCGACCCCATATACCGAGGGTGGCAGGTTCAAACCTGGCCTTGGCTGAACTGCAACCAAAAAATAGCCGGGCGTTGTGGCGGGCACCTGTAGTCCCAGCTACTCGGGAGGCTGAGGCAAGAGAATCGCTTAAGCCCAGGAGTTGGAGGTTGCTGTGAGCTGTGTGAGGCCACGGCACTCTACCCAGGGCCATAAAGTGAGACTCTGTCTCTACCAAAAAAAAACAACAAAAAACATAATCAAGGAGCCCCTGGGCTACTTTTAAACCTAACATCTTTGGTCCTTATACTTGCAGCACTGCTGCAAACATCACAATGTTCTTTTCCAAGTAACACAGATTCTAGATTCCACTTGCCATGCAGACTAAACTAACCTTGTCCATCGGAGTTATTTAAGGATCCGAAAGAATCTTCTACAATCCTGCTCCTCTGGCCTGTTCCTCCCCATCCATCCTGAAAACAGGTCAGTGTGGCAGCCCTACCTCAGCCGAAATGTTGCGATTGGCATGGCTGGAAAGGTCAGGGTGGGCAGGAATCATTGACACTCTTGTAATTTTTTTTATTGCCCTCGGTAGAGTGCTGTGGCATCACAGCTCACAGCAACCTCCAACTCCTGGGCTTAGGCAATTCTCCTGCCTCAGCATCCGAGTAGCTGGGACTACAGGTGCCCGCCACAATGCCCAGCTATTTTTTTGTTGCAGTTTGGCTGGAGCCGGGTTTGAACCCACCACCCTTGGTATATGGGGCCAGCGCCCTACCCACTGAGCCACAGGTAAATGAGTAACCTGAATGTGGTGGCCCATGCCTATAATCCTAGCATTTTGGGAAGCCAAGGTGATAGGATGGCTTGAGGCTCAGGAGTTTGAGGCCAGCCTGAGCAAGAGCAAGACCCTGTCTCTAAAAACTAGCTGGGGGTGTTGTGGTGGGCACCTGTAGTCCCAGCTACTATAGAGGCTGAGGCAAAAGGATCCCTTGAACCCAGGAGTTTGAGGTTGCTGTGAACTAGGTTGATGCCACTACACTCTAACCTGGATAGAGTGGAAACTCTGTCCCAAACCAAACCAAAACAAAAAAAACGAAAAATGTTATAGTACATGCTGGTACACTCAAGCAGCCTGGGAAACAGAGCGGAGAAATCTCACCTCTAAAAGAATACTAAAAATAAAGGAAAGAGTAAAGCACCCTGAAGGCCGTGTACATCAGCATGGTGACTGCCTTCCCGCTAGGTGGCGCTGGACCTATAGGCGTGTAACTCTAATCCAAACCTCTTCAGAGGCCCCAGAGACCTGCAGGGTGCTGGCTGTCGGCCAGCCCAGCTGGGACTGGCACGCGCGGTGGGGATGATCACGCCAAGCTGACTTCGGCCTCAGTGCTTGGTTTCCAAAGGCCATCACCTCTTAAGAACCAAGAGGGCAGCCACCACCCAGAGGACCTGGCCAGTCTGTATGTTCCTTGAGTGCAAGGATCTGGTTTTGACCCCCAGTGTATCCCAGGCTCCTAGCACATAATGGCTCAATTAACATTTAAAAAATGAACTTTCCTGTAGAATATTTTTCTTTTTGTTTTTTTTTAGAGATGGGTCTCGCTCACTATGTTGCCCAGGCTGGACTTGAACTCATGAGCTCAAGTGATCCTCCTGAGAGCTGGGACCATAGGTAGGCATGAGCCACCGTGTCTGGCTCTAAATGAATTTTTTACATGTCTCATGAAGTGACATGACACCAACCTTGCACATATTTTCTTTGTTTGTTGTTGTTGCAGGTTTTGGCCAGGGTTGTGCTTGAAACCGCCAGCATATGGGGCCAGTGCCCTACTCCTTGAGCCACAGGCGCTGCCCCTTGCGCAGATTTTCTAGGTGAGCTCCCTTCATCTCCAAGCTAGTGGCCTCCAGAAGCTACCAGTTCAGTTGGGAGCAAGGGGTCACTGACAAAGACCCTACTAATGGCTTGCACGGCTTGCACCACACATGCCATCCTCAGGAAGATGGACCCATAGCCTGCAGGTCCCTGTCCTCCCACAGGACCACAGAAGAAAGCAAAGGACACGAGTAGCTGGGACTACAGGTGCTCACCAATACCCAGCTAGTTACTATCTCCTGTTTCTCAAGGTCACTGGACATAATGTGGCCTGGTCTCTGCGCAGAGCTCTGGGTTCTTATCTGGCAGCTCTGGGAAGATTTGGCTTCCAAACTCACTGGCTATGGCAGAACACGTGTCCTTCCGCTGTTCATGTGGCCCCTTCACAACAGCAAGGTTGGGTCCAACCCTCCTGTGCTTACACTGGGCCCCCTGTACAGTCCAGGACACACCCCTACTTTAAGGTCAATTTAGTGGTTATCTAAATTTCATCTGCAAAGTCCTTCAGCCACGTGACAGAATATCATCTCAGGCATGACAGCAGAAGGCAAAGGTCACAGGGGCTAACGGCCTCAGAAGGCGTCTTTAGTGCTCTAAATGAACTCTTGCTCAGCTTCTCCAGCCACACCCCTCACGGCTCTTCCTCTCTGGCCTCGCTGTTTGATTCCCTGAACCACTGCCCAGTCTCCACCCTGTCACAGGGTCTCTTAAGACACCCCAATTCCCCTAATCCCAGGGCAGCATATCTGAGGGTGCACCTAATTCTGCAAGGGACTTAATCCCTTTCCATAGTGCTTCCCAAAGGAAAGGTCATTAAGAAAAAGGCCAACGCCAAAAAATATGGTGACCCACTTCACCTCACCCTACGTGCTCCCTCAGCGCCTGCATCAGAAATCCAGACTGTGATCGGCAGGGTAGGCTGGAAGAACAGGCCCAGCAGGAGTCTGGGGTCCTAGCACCAGCCTGGTTCCCCTGAGAGCAGTGGTGCAGGGCCTTATTCTCAGGGCTCGCCTGCCCAGGTGGGTGGCCAGCCAGCAATCTTTGCACTCTTCCAACTCAAGGCGCCTATGTGAAGGCCTTCCAACTCAAGGCCCCTCAAGGATGGAGGGGTCCTACCTTCAAACAAATCCACAACTAGTGATGTCTTGGCATTAGCTGGTTGGTCACAAGGAAAATCCAATTTGTTCTCAGGAAGGCCCTCTGTCATCCCAGTGCCACAGGTACAAACTGAAAAGAACGATTTAGGAAACAGACATCCCCTTCTCAACTCATGTTTTATTTTCTGATGATTTCGTCTCAAGGAACTGGAAAAGAAAGAGCAATCCAACCCCAAACTCAGCAGAAGAAAAGAAATAATCACAATCAGATCAAAATTCAATGAAATTGAGAACAAAAGAACTATTTGGATAATTAACAAAAGAAAGGTTGGTTCTTTGAAAAGATAAATAAAACTGGGCAGCACCTGTGGCTCAGTCAGTAGGGCGCCGGCCCCATATACCAAGGGTGGCGGGTTCAAACCCGGCCCCGGCCAAACTGCAACCAAAAAATAGCCGGGCGTTGTGGCGGGTGCCTGTAGTCCCAGCTGCTCGGGAGGCTGAGGCAAGAGAATCGCTTAAGCCCAGGAGTTGGAGGTTGCTGTGAGCTGTGTGAGGCCACAGCACTCTACCGAGGGCCATAAAGTGAGACTCTGTCTCTACAAAAAAAAAAAAAAAAGAAAAGATAAATAAAACTGATAAACCCTTGGCCAGATTAACCATTAACAGAAAAGGTCTCTAATAACCTCAATCAAAAAGGTAAAAGGGGAAATAACAATACAACAGAGATACAAAAGATCACCAATGGGGCGGCACCTGTGGCTCAGTGAGTAGGGTGCCAGCCCCATATACTGAGGGTGGGGGGTTCGAACCCAGCCCTGGCCAAACTGCAACAACAACAGAAAAGCTGGGCGTTGTGGCGGGTAATTATAGTCCTAGCTACTTGAAAGGCTGAGGCAAGAGAATCGCCTAAGCCCAAGAGCTGGAGGTTGCTATGAGATGTGACGTCACGGCACTCTAACGAGGGTGACAAAGTGAGACTCTGTCTCTTTAAAAACAAACAAAAAGATCATCACTGAATACTACAAAAATCTCTATGCCCAAAATTTGAAAATGTGGAAGAAATGGACAAATTCCTGGAATCACAACACCTCCCTAGACTCAACCAAGAATATATAACTCTTGGACAGACCAGTACCAAGCCCCAAAATTGAAACAAGAAAGCTTCCAACAAAAAAAAGTCCTAGACCAGATGGTTTCACACCATAATTCTATCAAACTTTCAATGAAGACCTTGTACCTATATTGCAGAATCTATTTCAAAACATTGAGAAAGAAGGGATCTTTCTCCTACAAAACAAACATCACCCTGATACTAAAACCAGGAAAGGACACAACAAAGGAAGAAAACTACAGATCAATATTAATGAAAAAATACTCAATAAAGGCTCGGCGCCTGTGGCTCAAGTGGCTAAGGCGCCAGCCACATACACCTGAGCGGGTGAGTTTGAATTCAGCCCGGGCCTGCCGAACAACGACGGCTGCAACCAAAAAATAGCCGGGCGTTGTGGTGGGCACCTGTAGTTCCAGTTACTTGGGAGGCAGAGGCAGGAGAATCGCTTGAGCCCAGGAGTTGGAGGTTGCTGTGAGCTGTGATGCCATGGCACTCTACCCAAGGTGACAGCTTGAGGCTCTGTTTAAAAAAAAAAAAAAGTACTCAATTATGCAGCTAGACATTAGAAAAATTATTCACCATGACCAGATGGGTTTCTTCCCAAGGATACAAGGCTGGTTCAACATACCTAAATCTATAAATGTAATTCACTACATAAACAGAAGTAAAAACAAGGTCCATGTGATCCTCTCAAAATGCAGAAAAAGCACTTGAAAAAATTCGGCATCCTTTTTTAAAAAGAACGCAAGGAAATTGGCATAGATGGGATGTTCCTTAAATTGACAGAGGCCATCTATAACAAACTCACAGCCAACATCTTATTGAACAGAGAAAAGCTGAAAGCATTTCTGGTTAGAACTGGAACCAGATAAAGATGGATGTCCACTATTGCTACTATTATTCAATGTCGTGCTGAAGTCCTAGCCAGTGCAAATATCAAGGGTATCCAAGTGAGGACAGAAGAGGTAAAACGATTGCTCTTTACTGATGATCTGATCTTATACTTAGAAAACCCCAAGGACTCAATCACAAGACTCCTTGAAGTGATAAAGACAGACAGCAACATCTCAGGATATAAAATCGATGTACGCAAATTAGTAGCCTTCATATACGCCAACAACAGTCGAGCTGAGAATCCAATCAAAGATATAATACCCTTCATACCATGAAAGCAAATGAAATACCTTGGAATTTATTTAGCAAAGGATGTGATGGATCTCTACAGAGAGGATTTGAAACACTAAAAAAGAAAATAGTGGAGAATGCTAACAGGTGGAAGAACGTACCGTGCTCACGGCTGGGGAAGAATCAACATTGTTAAGATGTCTGTACCACCCAAAGCAATCTATAGGTTTAATCCAATCCCCATTAAAATACCAATATCATACTTTGAACATCTTAAAAAAAATACTTCTACATTTTGTATGGAACCAGAAAAAAAAAAAACAAAACAAACCCAATTTTATGAAATAAGAATAAATGTGGAGGCATCACTTTACCAGACTTCAAGTTACATTACTAGTCTATAAATAGAGACACAGACCTATGGATCAGAATTGAGAAACTAGAGATGAAACCAGCATCATATCGCCATCTGATCTTCGACAAAGCAAACAAAAGCACACACTGGGGATAAGAATGCCTATTTAGTAAATGGTACTGGGAGAACTGGTAAGCTACTTGTAGAAGACTAAAACTGGACCTGCACCTCCCACCACTTAGAAAAAGATTTAAATCTAACAGAAGGAACTATAAGAAACCCTAGAAGAGGCCAGGTGTGGTGACTCACGCCTGTAATCCTAGCCCTATGGGAGGCCGAGGAGGGTGGATTGCTTGAGCTCACAAGTTCAAGACCAGCCTGAACAAAAGTGAGACCCCATCTCTACTAAAATAGAGAAACTGAGGCAAGAGGATCACTTGAGCCCAAGAGTTGGAGGTTGCTGTGAGCTATGACGCCATGGCACTCTACCCAGGGTGACAGGTTGAGACTCTGTCTCTCAAAAAAAAAATAAAAAACCCAAAAGATCATGTGGGAAAAACTCTTAATCTTACCTATCAGCCTAGAGAAACAATTTATGAAGAAGACCCCACTGGCAATCATGGAAGCAACAAAAATAAAGAAATGATACCTGATCAATTTTAAAAGTTTTTGCACAGCTAAGGACACAATGAACAAAGGAAAAAGACAACCTTCAAAATGGAGAAGATATTTGAATGCTGCAAATCTGACAAAGGCCTAATAACCAGAATCTACAAAGAACTGAAGCAAATAAACAAGAACAAACAACCCCATTAAAAACTGGGCAAGAGACACAATAGAAACTTTGCTCATGAAAACACAAGAATGGCCAACTAATACATGAAAAAATGCTCGTCATCCCTAATTACCAGAGAAATGTAGATCAAAACCACTTGGCGATATCACCTAACTCACATCACGAAGTCCTGAAGCAACAGACACTGGCGTGGATGCAGAAATAGGCCACCCTCACGTGCTGCTGGCCGAACTGCAGACGGCGTAGCCTCTGTGGAAACAAGTATGGAGACTCCTCAAAGAACTAAAAAGCAGACTTAACCATTTGATGCTGCAATCCTACTACTAGGTATCTACCCCAGAGAAAAAAGACATTTCTCACAAGGACACGTGCACTCAAATGTTTATAGCAGCTCAGTTCACAATTGTGAAGATGTGGAAACAACCGAAGTGCCCTTCAACACATGAATGGATTAATAAATTGTGGTCTGTGTGTACCATGGAATATTATTCAGGCATTAAAAGATGGGAGACTTTACATCTTTTATAACAACCTGGATAGACTTGGAGAATATCCTCCTAAGGGGAGTACCACAGGAATGGAAAGACAGCCATCCCAGGCACTGAGCAGTCCTTTGAAACTGGTAGAGTAACAACTACAGGCTCGCAGGAGAGAAAAAACTCGGCTGGATTCAAGCAGGGGGGAGGCGGGGAAGGGGTTTAATGGGCTCCTACCTAACGGGTACAATGCGCAGGCCTGTGGCACACTTCCCACTCAGACTTTACCCTTACAAACTATCATTTGTGTCCTCATATTAATCATTTGTGTCCTCATATTAATCTGGGAAAAAAAAAGACTTAGTGACATCTGTATGTCTGTCCTGTTATCTGCTGCAAACCCACTCCCCCATTCTGGATGTCATCTCAATTCTTTCATATTCTGAGAAACTAACCTGCTTTTGTGTAAGCACATAGAAACAGAACCGTCATCCATATTATACTTCAAAACACACAAAACCACTAATTTAGTCAATTAATACGCACTTCACAGGAGCCCAAGTTGGCAGTTGCTGAGGACCTGTTCGCACTGGGCCAACTGAAGTGGTACCCGAGCTAGTCCATGACGTAGTCCTCTGCTTCAGCACTCTCTTATCCTTGTTTTATACTCTTAAGAAATAACACGAGAAAGAAAAGCAAAGCCCAGAAAAGGTTTGCCCTATTAAGCCCAAGAATAATTTTTCTTTTTTTTTTTTTGAGAGAGTCTCACTATGTCGCTCTAGGTAGAGTGCCGTGGCAGCACAGCTCACAGTAACCTAAACTGAGCTATGGGCAACGCCCCCAAGAATCATTTTCTTCAATCACAAAGACTTCTGAAATGCAAATGTTACCACCATGATCTCAGCGACACAGCAACGAACAGCACTCCCATGTGGGCTGAGTACCTGCTACCGAAGTGCAGAGGCCGCCGAGGCCCAGCTGCACAGGCAAGGTCACCCAGAGCCCTCTCATTTTCCAAACCTCCATTCCTGAGCTGGTTGTGTTGGGTCCCACCTGTCCTGGTTTGTACCAACACAAAACTTCAAGAATATCTGCTTTGAAACGATCTATGAACCAAGTGTATGGTGCCCCATGATCATACTAATGTACACAGCTATGGTTTAATAAAAAAAAAAAAAAAAAGGAATATCTGCTTTGCTTCTTTCTTTTTAAGGGAGTAAAGTAACAAAACAAAAAATAGGCTTAAAAACACACAAACACAGATCATGTGGAAAGCACACTTTCTTCAATACAGGAGAAAGTAGCTCAAATTATAACAGAGACTCATGCCAAGAACACGCCTAAGACTGAAGGGGGAAATACTACATGACGCTAACCAAACTGGTGTGAAGCTTCGAATAAGTTCCAAGTTTTTATATTTTACAATGTGTATCTTTTATTAGAGTCCACAGTCTGCTAAATAAAAGCAGTAACAAGATATTTCACAAACCATTATACAATTTAAATCGTATGAATTTAATTTCATAAAAAAATCAGGTGCATATTCAGACTGGCTGAGCTACAAATGCTATGTTTTATCTCTGGTCTAAAACACTTCGTAAAAAGACTTAATTCCGGCACAGAAACAAACCCATCAGTTTTTTAAATACATGTTTTACAACAAGAAGTTTGTGCTCTTAATCAAAAAGATCCACAGACTAATTCAGTGTGTAAAAAATAAATTTTACAAAAAACCCAAGGTAACACTTTCAAATCCACTTTTATTTTCTCTTTCTTCCTCCTCACATACAGAACTTCCCCACACACCACATTTCTTGAAGCTATAAAGTCACTCGATATCGGCCAGGTACCATTTTATTCCTAAAACTTTGTTGGCATCAAAATATGACAGTTAACCAGTGTTAAATCCATAAAATATTTACATAGCACAGCACATTAAGCTTTAGACACTTGGCAATTAAACCACGTAAAAAGAGGATGAGGCCCACATCCTACAGGCTCGGAATCAGGTGTTCACTGGTCCCTATCTGGTGACTGTACACTGGGTGGGGGCAGCAGAGGCAACAGGCAGTTCAACTTGAGAGGACACTGAACACTATGACCTGGAAGCACGCTATAATGTCACCCCAGTGCCATGAACCACACCACCTTTCTCCAAGGTGGTCTCATGATTCTAGAATGGTAGGTCCAACTGATACAACAAAATGAAGACAGACAATACATTTACTCTGTGGAAATATCCTATTACTACTATGCACGCATGGTGAATTTGAATACAACTCGTCCCAGAAACTTGTCGCGGTCATCCTGACTTTTTAGGTTGGGTGATCCATCAATCCTGCACTCAACTGTTACTTCTTTCCCAGCACTTTCAGGCACAAAGCGGAGCTGAACAGCAACTAACGGCTGTAGATACCCCACCTGGTGAAAAAGGAAAATACATTAATTCAAATTCTAGGGTAACTCCGACTATAATTTTGGTTTGTTCTGTGAAATTAAAAAGAAACACTATTAGTTAGATCTATATTTTATGCTGTTTTTTTCCTTTGAAGCTGCCATTTCATATTTTAATTTTTTTTTTTTTGCAGTTTTTTTTTTTTTTTTTTTGGCTGGGGCTGGGTTTGAACCCGCCACCTCCGGCATATGGGGCTGGCGCCCTACTCCTTTGAGCCACAGGCACCCCCTCATATTTTAATTTTTATTAACGCAAGTGGTCATGGCTGTGAATTTTCCTCCATAATTTGTGATTATATTTTGCTTCATTATTATTAATTTTTAGGTATTTTATAATCCTGGCTTGAATTTCCCTTTTCCTCCAAGAGTTAGTTATTTCAGAAGCTTCTACTCTCTCATTCCCCATGTGGAAACGTCTTTTATTTCAGTGATTTTTAGTTTTTATTTCATTGTGATCAAAAAGTATTGATTATACTCATAATAGTTTTAGCTAATACAATTCTTTGCTAAAAGGAACCAGGGCTGATTCTGGGACTGGGGCAGGGTTGTGCAAGATGAAACTAGGATATCTTGTGATGTCAGAATATAAACAAGGGCTCAAAGAATCATGGAAACCTGTCAAAAAGACACGGAAGCCGCCTGAAGGTCTCCAACGAGTCCAATCTGGAACAAGTTTGCATCAGAATAATGATTATTAAAGATTTTACAGAAGATTATCATAAATTCTGTAATTATAGAATTAAATAAGAATCCATGAGTCTGTACTGATAGAAATAAACAAAGAAGGAAAGCTCTTTCTTGGAGCGGAAAGCCAACTAATAAATGCAAAAAGATGAACAATCCGATTTAGGCAAGAATCAGCAAATGTTAAAGCTCTGGCAAAAACAGAGTGGTGAATTACAGCCTCTGAAAAGATCTTCCCTGCATGGCACGTGTTGGTAACAAAGGACACCTGGCTGACTCCACCCTAACCAAGGGTCAAGGTTAACTCTATCACCATCAATGGGGCCATCGGACCCAAGTCCTCCTGAGTCACCCCAAGAATGACATTTCTTCTGAGGTACTCCTGCCAAAAATACGCCACCTAAATTTGATCATGGAAAAACACCAGACAAATTCAAATTGAAAAACACAAAATAAACCAAAAAAGGCCTATTACTCATGTCTTAAGAGTACAAGGCCATGAAACAAAGACTGAGGAACTATTTCAGATTATAGCTGCTAGAGATGTTAACAGCATGCCATCTTAGACCAGGGAAACTTTTTTCAATAAAGGATCTTACTGGACAGACTGATGAGATCTCAGCAAGGTTTACAGACTGGGTAACAGCACTGTATCAACATTAACTCCCTTTGCTAACTGAACCATAGTTGTTGTCTCAGTCCGTTTTCTGTTGCTTATAACAAAATACCCGAAACTGGGTAATTTATAAAGAAAAGGAATCTGGAAGATGAGAAGTCCAAGATGGAGAGGCTACTCCCAATGAGGGCATTCCTGCTGGTGGGGAGAGTCCCAGGGCAGTGCAAGGTATCGCATGGAGAGTGAGAGGCTGAGCGTGCAGACAGACTAGCTCAGGTCTCTCTTCCACTTCTTAAAAAGCCACCAGTCTCACTCTCATGATAACACATCAGTTTAAGAATGGATTAATCCATTTGTGGTGCAGAGCCCTCATGGCCAAATCAACTCTTAAAGGTCCCAGCTTCTAATAATGCCACGTTGGGGATTAAGTTCAACATGAGCTTGGGAGGGGACAAATATTCCAAAAGTTGCACTTATGTATGTTAATATTCTCATTTTTAGGACTACACGCTCAAGTATTTAGTGTAAATGGGCAATATAGCTTAGTCTCAAATTGTTCAGGGGAGAAAATTTATATATTTTAAAAATAGAAGGCTACTACAGTGGCTCACACCTGTAATCCTAGCACTCTGGCAGGCCAAGGTAGGTGGATCACCTGAGCTCAGGGGTTTGAGAGCAGCCTGAGCAAGAGCAAGACCTTGTCTCTAAAAATAGCTGGGTGTTGTGGTGGGTGCCTGTAGTCCCAGCTACTTGGAAAGGTGAGGCAAGAGGATTGCTTGAGCCCAAGAGTTTGAGGTTGCTGTGAGCTATGACACCCAGCACTCTACCTAGGACACAGAGTGAGACTCTGTCTCAAAAAAAAAAAAAAAATTAAATAAATACATAAATAACAGTAAGACAAATGAAATACCAATATTCACTTAAAGGATCTACAGCAATTCCCTGTGCTATTCTAGCCACTTTAAGCCCGGTATCATTTCAAAACACAAAGTTTAAAAAGTATATATACAGTATGATCCTAATTTTATAACATGATACATAAATTTCAAGACAAACTAATAAATTATACAATAATACAGTATCTCTGAGTTAATATTTTTAGTACTTTTCTACTTCCTCTAAATAAGTATATAGTACTACTTCTACAACAAAAAATATATTTTAAAGGTAATCATCCTTTATCTGCTCAGGTTCTGTGCTCTGAATCACACATGTGGAAATTACTATCAATATTTTTTCATAAAAACATGGACAGACAATGCACAAATTATATAGAGCATGTGTCTGCCCGCCAGCACAGGTGATATTTTGATGCAAATATTCTAATTTTGTAAAAGATAAGTACCACATAAGAACTTCAATACTTACATGCAGTTTTTTTCCATAATATGGAAAATATTTTAAGTCTATAACTCCATTTGGAGGATAAGTTGTTACAGATGCTATGCTTGTGTCCTGGAAGTAGAAAGCGAAAGAAAGTCTTTTTAGATCATGAAAAAGAATTTTTAAAAACGTGTTTATAATTAAAGCAGTGTCAATTAAAAACAGTTTGGGGAATATACAACTATATTAATTACAAGTATATTTTTTAGAAGATACTTGCTCGTCTCGATTGTAAATTACATAATTAAACCCTGTGACAGAAACTATTTTGACTACACTTACATTTCCTGATATACCATATATACTTTTTCATGAGAGTCCCATCTAATTTCTAGCCAGTCCTACTCATGTACTGCCTGTAAAATCTTATCTGCTCTCAGAAAGCCCAGCTTTCTGGCCAATGATAGCAGGAATGTACCCACAGACTTGAAACCAATGTTTTCCTGAAATGAATAAAAATACTGCACTTCCAGACAAGACTGGAAAGCACTGGCAGCAAGCAGGTGCCTATCTAGAATGCAGCACTCCGGGCCTGGGAGGCAGCAGGTGCAAAAGTCTCACTGATGGACAACCACGATAACTGTGATCAGAAGGGAAACCACGATGCCACTGACAGAAACCATGAGGGAAAACTTCAGGTACTGCAAGCAAAACTCTTCTTAGCTGATTTAAGTATCACATTTCCCATGAACAAATTTATGAACATATGTAAGTCACTGAGTACTCCACGCATATTATGATAAACATAAGTACACAGATCTAATCAATATCTATAATCCAATTCATGTGTGCTGTCAGGGATGTCGAGTATTCTCTTTAAACGATTTATGAAAATTCTCATGTAACACATTCCATATAGAGCTACTTCGAAAGACTCTAACACACAGTGACTAGGTAACAAACAGACCACAACGATTAAAATCAGTGGGTTTACTAAGCACTAAAGAGAACATTACTAAACACTTGAAATTTAGATTTGAACAAACTGATTTCTTCTTTTGAAAGCACACACGAAACAATATAGCAAAGCTAAGACTCTAAGGATTAGTCCTACTCCCTGTTTATTTCATTATATGCAGCAGCCCGTCTGCGGGTGGGAGGGAGGAAGGAAGGGGCACACAGACAGCAGGTGTGCCCAGCACAGACCCAAGGACAAATTCTAACGGTCCAGGTTAAGACTATGTGGGAAGAGCAGGTGATAAAATGCTCAGAGAAATTATAGAAGTCATTTTTTTTCTATCACTGTGCAAACACCACCCACCCTACATTTGTACTCTTTAACTTAAAAAAAAGTTCAAAATCAAAAATAGCATTTGGTACTAGAGAAAATAAGTCACTGATGAGTGCTTTTCTGCAGAAAATGCTTTTGCTAAACATATTTTACTTTAATACATGAATTTCATTCACAGAAACACAGAGACACTCCCCAAAATGAACACAGAGACACTCCCCAAAATGAAAACAGTTTTGAGTTACATTTCCATGTATCTCTTGCCAGATTCTACACCCAACCTGTATTTACCCCACTTCTGCCCAACTACCACTATGTGGGCAGGGTCAGCTACAGGGCACTGTGGCTCAGAGTTAAGGCCATGTGTTCAAGGTCACCCAGCAGGGACAGGCTCTTAACTGCTCTCTTGCTTTGTGCCTAAACCATCATCTTGGGAGGCTTTTTCTAAACTTGTAGCTTATACCGTCTGTGAAAATAAACACATGGTGACGGTGGATGTTGAAATGAATATCTGAATGAGAGTGAGCTACTGAGGGTGAAGCACACTTGTCGCAACGTTTTAGGTACATCACATCCCACTAGAAACCAGGAGCTACTAACTCTAAGAATCTACTGATGGTCACTAAGTTCCACTGAAAACAAAACGGCTTAAAAATTAATATATTTTGGGGCAGCGCCTGTGGCTCAAAGGAGTAGGGCGCCGGCCCCATACACCAGAGGTGGCAGGTTCAAACCCAGCCCCGGCCAAAAACTGCAAAAAAAGAAAAAAATTAATATATTTTGTTTCTCTTACACAATTATCTTCCTAAAGACTTGAAAAATAATACATCAAAAGTTGGCAGTGGTTACCTCCAGGTAGCACTGTTTTTCTCTTATATATTTTTCTAAATTTTTCTAAATCAACCTGATTCACTTTTGTAAAAAATGCAATACTGAAAATTTTTTTATTTGTTTGTTTTTGAGACAGAGTCTCACTATATCACCCTCAGTAGAGTGCTATGGCATCACAGCTCACAGCAACCTCCAACTCCTGGGCTCAAGCGGTTCCCTTGCCTCAGCATCCCAAGCAGCTGGGACTACAGACACTGGCCACAATGCCCGGCTATTGTTTTTTTTTGGTTGCAGTTGTCATTGTTTAGCAGGCCTGGACTGGGCTTGAATCCACTAGCCTTGGTGTATGTGGCCAGCGCCCTACTCACTGAGCTATGGTTGCCAAACCTGAAAAAAAAAAAAAATTAATGACATGAATATGAATATTCCATCTTTTTCAAGAATTATCCTTTTTATGAATATTAATTGGCTACCTCCAAAGAAGGCATATTTTGTCAGCAGTGTTTGTGTATTTCCAGGACACTAACTTGCTTAAAGGCAATGGAAGCAGATGAAAATTAAGAATACAGAAGACGCACTTTGGGAGTCAAGGTGGATCAACTGCCTGAGGCCAGGAGTTTGAGACCTGCCTGGGTAACATAGTGAAACTTAGGTCCTACAAAAAAATGATTAGCCAGGCGTGGTGGTGCACAGCTACAGACTCAGCTACTCAGGAAGCTGAGGCAGAAGAAATCACCTGAGCCCATGCGTTCAAGGTTACAGTGGGTTTGTGGTCATAGTACCACTGCACTTTGGCTGGGAGACAAGACAAAATAAAAAACACACATATCACACAGAAGATAAAAGAGTTTAAAGTAAAGAACACTTGATATAAATCTAACAGATAATAGCAAGTATGATGACACGTAGTGAGTGCTTCCTTCTGGTCTACACGGGCTTCAGCTGGCTACCACTTTGTACCAGTCTAGGAGTACAAGGCAAAGTTTTAACAACAGCTCTTCCCATTCTTTTTCTAAAAACAAAGAAACAAAAAAATCTCACAACTAAAAAGGCAAGAAAAAGGGCGGCGCCTGTGGCTCAGTCGGTAAGGCACTGGCCCCATATACCGTGGGTGGCGGGTTCAAACCCGGCCCCGGCTTAACTGCAACCAGAAAATATCTGGGCGTTGTGGCGGGCGCCTGTAGTCCCAGCTACTCGGGAGGCTGAGGCAAGAGAATCGCTTAAGCCCAGGAGTTGGAGGTTGCTGTGAGCTGTGTGATACCACGGCACTCTACCGAGGGCCATACAGTGAGACTCTGTCTCTACCAAAAAAAAAAAAAAAAAAAAGCAAGAAAACAAAAACCCCACTTATATTTTGATTATTTTATGTACTTTACACACATCTCTTCAAAGCAAAGGGACAGCAAACTGAAACCCAAATCCTTAGACCTGGATTTTTTTTTTTTTTTTTTTTTGAGACAGAGCCTCAAGCTGTCGCCCTGGGTAGAGTGCAATGGCGTCACAACTCACAGGAACCTCCAACTCCTGGGCTCAAGTGAATCTCTTGCCTCTGCCTCCCAAGTAGCTGGGACTGCAGGTGCCCACCACAACGCCCGGCTATTTTTTTTTTTTTTTGGTTGCAGCTGTCATTGTTGTTTGGTGGGCCCGGGCTGCATTCGAACTCAGCAGCCCAGATGTATGTGGCTGGCGCCTCAGCTGCTTCAGCCACAGGCGCTGAGCCTAGACCTGGATTACTTTTTCCCCCATAGGAAAAAAATCCTAAAGCCTTTTATTCTAGTAATTTTTACTAAAATCATAGTTTTTCCATTTTCTTTTTTTTATTGTTAAACCATAGCTGTGTACATTAGTGCAATCAAGGGGTACAATGTGCTGGTTTCTTATACAATCTGAAATATTCTCATCAAACTGTTCAAGGTAGCCTTCATGGCATTTTCTTAGTTATTGTATGTAGACTTTTATATTCTGCCTTTAGTAAGTTTCATCGGCACCCATTCTAAGATGCACTGTAGATGTGGCCCCATCCATTACCCTCCCTCCACCCTAACCTCCCCACTCCCTTCCTCTTCCTTGGCCCTTTCCTCATAGTTTTGTGCTATAGTTGGGTTATAGCCTTCATGTGAAAGCTATAATTTAGCTTCATAGTAGGGCTGAGTACATTGGATACTTTTTCTTCTATTCCTGAGATACTTTGCTAAGAAGAATATGTTCCAGCTCCATCCTTGTAAACATGAAAGAGGTAAAGTCTCCATCTTTAAGGCTACATAATATTCCATGGTATACATGTACCACAATTTGCTAGTCCATTCGTGGGTCCATGGGCACTTGGGCTTCTTCCATGACTTAGTAATTATTAATTGGGCTGCAATAAACATTCTGGTACAGATGTCTTTGTTATATTGTGAGTTTTGGTCTTCTGGGTATAAACCTAGTAAAGGAATTAAAGGATCGAATGGCAGGTCTATTTTTAGGTCTCTCTCTAAGTGTTCTCCAAACGTCCTTCCAGAAGGAACGTATTAGTGTGCATTCCCACCAGCAGTGTAGAAGTGTGCCCTTTTCTCCACATCCATGCCAACATCTCTGGTTTTGGGATTCTGTTAAGTGGGCTACTCTTACTGGGGTTAGGTGATATCTCAAAGTAGTTTTGATTTGCATTTCTCTGATGATTAAGGATGATGAGCTTTTATTCATGTGTTTTAGATTGTGCGTCCGTCTTCTTTAGAGAAGTTTCTCTTCAAGTCCCTTGCCCACCTTGAGATGGGGTCACGTGTTCTTTTCTTGCTAATACGTTTGAGTTCTCTGGATTCTGGTTATTAGACCTTTATTGGAGGTATAACCTGCAAATATTTTCTCCCATTCTGAGGGCTGTCTGCTTGCTTTACTTACTATGTTCTTGGCTGTGCAGAAGCTTTTTAGTTTCATCAGGTCCCAGTAGTGTATTTTTGATACTGCTTCAATTGCCTGGGGAGTCCTCCTCATAAAATATTCACCCAGGCCGATTTCTTCAAGAGTTTTCCCTGCGCTTTCTTCAAGTATTTTTATAGTTTGATGCTTTAAGTTTAAATCTTTTATCCAGTGAGAGTCTATCTTAGTTAATGGTGAAAGGTGTGGGTCCAGTTTCAATCTTCTACAGGTTGCCAGCCAGTTCACCCAGCACCATTTGTTCAATAGGAAATTTTTTCCCCACTGGATGTTTTTAATTGGCTTGTCAAAGATCAAGTAACGGTAAGTAGCTGGATTCATCTCTTGGTTCTCTATTCTGTTCCAGACATCTACTTCTCTGTTTTTGTTCCAGTACCATGCTGTTTTAATCACTATTGATTTATAGTACAGTCTCAGGTCTGGTAGCATGATTCCTCCTGCTGTGTTTTTATTGCTGAGAAATGTTTTAGCTATTCGAGGTTTTTTCTGATTCCATATAAAATGAAGTATTATTTTCTCAAGATCTTTAAAATATGACAATGGAGCTTTAATAGGAATTGCATTAAAATTATATATTGCTTTGGGTAGTATAGACATTTTAAGAATGCTGATTCTTCCCAGCCATGAGCATGGTATGTTTTTCCATTTGTTAACATCTTCAGCTACTTCTTTTCTTAAAGTTTCATAGTTCTCTTTGTAGAGATCTTTCACATCCTTTGTTAGGTATACTCCCAAATATTTCATCTTCTTTGGCTCTACTGTGAAAGGAATAGAGTCCTTGATTGTTTTTTCGGCTTGGTTATTGTTGGTATATATATAAAGGCTACAGATTTATGGGTGTTGATTTTGTAGCCTGAGACATTGCTGTATCCTTGATCACTTCTAAAAGTTTTGTAGTAGAATCCCTAGTGTTTTCCAGATATACGATCATATCATCTGCGAAGAGTGAAAGCTTGATCTCTTCTGACCCTATGTGGCTACCCTTGATCGCCTTTTCTTCCCTAATTGCAATGGCTAAAACTTCCATTACAATGTTAAAGAGCAATGGAGACAATGGGCAACCTTGCCTGGTTCCTGATCTAAGTGGAAATGATTTCAATTTAACTCCATTCAATATTGGCTGTGGGTTTGCTGTAGATGGCCTCTATTAGTTTAAGAAATGTCCCTTCTATACCAATTTTCTTAAGTGTTCTGATCATGAAGGGATGCTGGATATTATTAAAAGCCTTTTGTGCATTAGTTGAAAGAAGCATGTGGTCCTTATTTTTTAGTTTATGTGCTAAATTACATTTATAGATTTACGTATATTGAACCAGCCTTGAGACCCTGGGATAAATCCCACTTGGTCGTGGTGTATAATTTTTTTGATGTGTTGTTGGATTCTGTTTATTAGGATCTTATTGAGTACTTTAGCATCAATATTCATTAGTGATATTGGTGTATAATTTTCTTTTCTTGTTGGGTCTTTCCCTGGTTTGGGGATCAAGGTGATGTTTGCTTTGTAGAATATGTTGGGTAATATTCCTTCTTTTTCTATAATTTGGAAGAGGTTTAGTAATATAGGTACTAGTTCTTCTTCAAAGGTTTGGTAGAATTCTGATGTAAAGACATCTGGTCCTGGGCTTTTCTTTTCTTTTCTTTTTTTTTTTTTTTATAAATGTTAATTTTATTGCAGACGTTTGGAAATTTTATTTTATTTTTATTTATTTATTTATTTTTTTGGCCGGGGCTGGGTTTGAACCCGCCACCTCTGGCATATGGGACCGGCGCCCTACTCCTTGAGCCACAGGCACCGCCCTGGGCTTTTCTTTTTAGGGAGATTTTGTATAGTTGATGCTATTTCAGAACTTGATATAGGCCTGTTCAACATTTCCACTTCATTCTGGCTAAGTCTTGATAGGTGGCGTACTTCCAGGTATTGGTCAATTTCTTTCAGATTTTCATATTTCTGAGAATAGAGTTTCTTGTGGTATTTGTTAAGGATTTTTTAAATTTCTGAGGGGTCTGTTGTTATTTCATCGTTGCCATTTCCGATTGATGAAATTAGAGATTTTACTTTTTTTTCCTGGTTAGGTTGGCCAAAGGTTTATCTATTTTATTGATCTTTTAAAAAAACTAACTTTTGGATTTATTGACCTGTTGTATAATTCTTTTGTTTTCAATTTCATTTAATTCTGCTCTGATTTTGGTTATTTCTTTTCTTCTGCTGGGTTTGGGGTTGGAGTGTTCTTCCTTCTCCAGTTGCTTGAGATGTCCCATTAAGTTATTAACTTCCTCTCTTTCTGTTCTCTTGAGGAAGGCTTGCAGTGGTATAAATTTCCCTCTTAGGACTGCCTTTGCAGTATCCCAGAGGTTCTGGTAATTCATGTCTTGATTGTTGTTTTGTTCCAAAAATTTGGTGATTTCCTTCTTAATCTCATCTATAATACATCTATCCTTCAGCATAAGTTGTTTAGCTTCCATGTTTTTGTATGGATATGCAGCTTCCTGTTATTGAGTTCAACTTTTATTCCATGATGGTCTGAGAAGATGCAAGGAATAATTTCTATTTTTTTAAATTTGCTGAGGTTAGATTTGTGGCCTAGGATGTGGTCGCTTTTGGAGTATGTTCCCTGGGCTGATGTGAAGAATGCGTATCCAGTTTTGTTGGGATGAAATGTTCTGTAGATGTCTGTTAAGTCCATATGTTGAACGGTTAAGTTTAAATCTAAAATTTCTTTGCTTAGCTTCTTTTTGGAGGATCTATCCAGCACTGCTAAAAGGGTGTTAAAATCTCCAACTACTATGGAACTGGAGGAAATCAAGTTGCTCATGTCTGTTAGAGTTTCTCTTATAAACTGAAGTGCATTCTGGTTGGGTGCATAAATATTAATAATTGAAATCTCATCATATTGAGTATTAATAATTGAAATCTCATCATATTGAGTATTACCTTTAACAAATATGAAGTGTCCATCCTTATTTTGGTTGGTTTAAAGCCTATTGTGTCTGCGAATAGGATTGCAATGCCTGCTTTTTCTGCTTTCCATTTGCCTAGAGTATAGATGACCATCCCTTCACCTAGACCTGGATTTTTCATTAACATTTCCCCCAACTACTCTAGAAGCAAAGGATACATAACAGATAAACAAGGAGCAAAATACTTTTTAAATCTTAAGAAGAGTCATAGGGAGCTGTTTTTACTGGCCAAAGGCTTACAAAATTGAAACCTAAGGAAAAAAGTTTAAAGCTTTTGCCCTTCCAGCCTGAATGTGTGTTTTTCTTTTAGGTGGTAGAAGCTTCACAGACCCACCGTGCCAAGTTTATCTATGTAGACTGTCCAAATATAAAGGCAAACATCCTGACCACAGATGCACTATCATGAAAGTAACACTTCTAACTAGTGAAGTCTAGCACCCAAGCCTCAGGAACATTCTATAGGAAAGATTTGTAAGCAATCCCCGAGGATCATGAAGAGTTGTGCAAGACTTTTTACCCAAGTTTCCTGCTGAGCTGTCTGTAAAATAAGGAGGTAAAGCAAACTGCCTACAGTCACACACATACAATTTCAACTCAGAAGAGAAACCAAACTTCCTGACATTTTATTCTAATCTAGAAAGTAAAGACTCATAAAATTTAATAAGGATACTCTAACGCAGGAGTTCTCAAGGTGTGGGCCCTTTTCACCAGCAGCATCAGCATTATCTGGAAACTTTGGTTAGAAATCCAAATTTGGGGACTCATTCCAGCCCTACTGAGTCAGAAACTATGGGAATGGGACTCAACCAGCCCAGGTGACTGATGTCTGACCATGTCTGAGAACTGCTGAGCAAGAGGTTTCTGCCCAAAGAAGACATCCTTTTGTAGTAAAAAGAATGACATTTTCCCCACACCTTTATGAAGTGATTTCAGTGCAACATTTTAAATAAAATACTTTTGCCACACAGTTGGAATTGAATGTTAGTATTTAGCACAACGACAAAGGTAAATTTAGAACTTAATTTCTCCTCAGAACTCTTACCCATCTTTTACATATTTGTCTTAGTTGCATTTGCAGCATGGAGAGAAAACAAAAGAAAGTTATGAGATGAAAACTGCATAGCACTCTGGAGAAATTAAAGCAGAGATAGGGTGATACATAATGCTTTTACCTTGGGGAAAATGTACCATGTTTCATTAAATCTCAGATGGTACTGATATTTAACACACCAATCAATGTACTAAGGCAGTCGTGACATCATTAAGACACCATCAATTATAAGGCCAATCCCAAATGCAGTATTATTAAGCAGGAGGAAAAAAAAATCTTGGAATTGATGAAACACAGCATATGTGAACGCAAAAGCAATGTGTTCAAAATCAAATACACATGGAAAATGCCTTTTGGAATTACTATTAGGTAAGAGAAAGGCTATTCCTAAAGAATTTGGTGGGATTGCATTCTACAAATGGCACTAGAAAGGACTTTTTAAAAATGTGATGAGGAAGAAAAAAGACAACTAGATTCATTAGACTTTTGAAGTATTTTAAGAAATACCAAAGCTTATACAGAAGTTAATTTTTAAATACTAACCTTAGAAGCACAATCTATCCTTGGTTCTCCTTCAGGCTTTAATCCAATTATCTAAGGTTAAAAAAAAAAATTGATTAATTTAAACATGACATACGTATACAGTGGAACATGTCCCTTTGCTGCCGGGGACCAAGGGTAGAAAGGTTGAGATTGACAATAACTGTGAATTAGCCCAGGTACAGCTGCCTTTTATTTATTTTTGGAGGTTTAAAATGAACTTTTCAGTACAATAACTTTGGCAATGAGCTATCTTATAACTGTACTGGGGCAATTTAGAAAATCAATCAATTACCATAGAATTGACCAAAATACAGTTTGTTTGTTTGAGACAGAGTCTCACTTTGTCACCCTGGTAGAGTGCCGTGGTGTCACAGTTCACAGCAACCTCCAACTCTTGGGCTTAAGTGATTTTCTTGCCTCAGCCTCCCAAGCAGCTGAGACTACAGGTGCCCACCACAACACCCGGCTATTTTTTGGTTGTAGCTGTCATTGTTGTTTGGCAGGCCCAGGCTGGATTTGAACCTGCCAGCTCTGGTGTATGTGGCTGGCACCCTAGCTGCTTGAGCTATAGGTGCCCAGCCCCAAAATACAGTTTTGCACTTTGCTACCCTTAAAACAAGAAACAAACAAAAGCTCTCAAACCTAATTATTTATATGAACAAATCATTTAATGTAAATAAGAACTACAGAGGCATAAAATCATAATTAACTGTTCTTCACAGAAATATAGGTATTAGGGTGCAATCCCCACCATGTTTCCCTAAGACTCCACTGAGCCTCACCATATTCCACACCCATCTCTTCTACTAAAGGCATGTACTTTTTGATATAAGGGGAATAAACTAGAACATGCAACACCCAGACTCACACCCCTCTAACCCCTCCACTGAGCCACATGGGAGACACGAGAGATGTCACTTCTATACAATGTACGTAGTTGATGTAACTCTGTATGAATAGTAAAGATATTTATCCATCTCTTTTGTAAGAGGATTTGTTTGGCATTCTGATTTATAAGCAGTTTGTATCTGAACGTTACCAAAATGTAAATATTCCTCTCAAAAAACAAGTATTGCTGCAACAATTATATAATGTTAACAGCAGTTAACTGGCTGTTTCTGAGCAATGACTATGGAACTACACTGGGATTAAATCCCCGGCCACACTAGGGAAGTGCATCTCATCAGTGATGTCCCAAGTCTCATGCTGTTCTCCTGCTGAGCCCTGCAAAGCCACACCTCCATCAACAACTATCAGAATGGTCTCAGATCCTCCTCATTCAAAGAACTCATCCTGAGAAAGAAAATAAACTCAGGTCAGTCCTCTCCTCGCTTTATATTGGGGGTTTTCAGCAACCTAGATGTTGTGAGGATACTTCTACCGGGGATTACAAAAGGCACCTGTTAAACTTAGTTTACCTTATAAACTACATTATCTAGTTTCACCTTACTTCTGGTTTAGTCTGTGAACCTCAGTTCTTAATTCTGAATGAAGTATGGTTGAAACATCCCACTAATCATTTACAGAGCACCTACTATGTGCCAAACAATGTTTCAAAAGACTTCTAGAGTGCTATGGGACAATCTGGAAACTATCATCCAGGGCTTCCCAAAGGGATGGAAGGAGAGGTTGGAGGGGTGTAAGTCTGGGTATTTCACGTTCTAGTTTGTTCCCCTTATAGGAAAATTCCTTAATTAGCAATGCCAACTTCAGAAGACCCATATGTTACTTGTATTAGTGATGGTAGCCATTTGCTTACTAATTGTGACTTCAGTGCTGTATGAACTCATGATTTTGAGGAGTCTACACCTGTTTAAGAAACTGCCCTTTCCTGAGTAAATGGCCATGAATGACCTTACCTTTCACAGAAGACTCTAAGTCTCAAAAGAATAACTGTAGCAGAAGACAACTCTGAAGGGCAACATTTATAGAGTTACAAGGCACAGGAGTTAGGGATCACTTTATTACACAAGGAAAACCATCTTTGTTTGCACAATGACCCTTATTCATCATTACTGTCACGTGGAGAACATTAGCGTCTCACTTTGCCACTAACTATACAATGCAGGCCCCGCTCCTCTAAAACATAACAGAACGCAACTGCATTATCCCACTGAACGCATTAGAATGGGATCTGATTTGTAATTCTGTTATTTAATTATATACGTGTGTGTGTATCATAAAACTATGCTTTCTATTAAATATTTCGAAAAAGTTGGGGCGGCGCCTGTGGCTCAGTGAGTAAGGGCGCCAGCCCCATATGCCAAGGGTGGCGGGTTCAAACCCAGCCCCGGCCAAACTGCAACCAAAAAATAGCCGGGCTTTGTGGTGGGCGCCTGTAGTCCCAGCTGCTCGGGAGGCTGAGGCAAGAGAATCGCGTAAGCCCAAGAGTTAGAGGTTGCTGTGAGCCGTGTGACGCCATGGCACTCTACCCGAGGGCGGTACAGTGAGACTCTGTCTCTACAAAAAAAAAAAAAAAAGAAAAAAAGAAAAAGTTAAGTGAGCTAAAACTTTATGGAGTCATATGGAATTTTGAATTATTTTATAACACCAGGGTCAAAAATGAGCTCTGCACCGTCACAAAGCCATGCTTGGGGTAGGACAACCACAACCCTTGCCCCTTGAAGCACTAATCCGTGCTGAAATGCAGCAGTTGTTTCCACAGGGGAAAAGCTGAAGTTGCTTGAACTCCCTAATCCATGATAAATCTGTAAATCTATATTCTTTTGCTGAATAAACTGTTCCCCAAAGATCAATAAATGTTATTGCTAGCCTTTTAAGCTACCTATACCACAATGAGATAAAGGCATTAATTCAACCAAAATGATCTAAAAATAGTTGCCATCTTAACCGAGGATATTAGAAAAAAGTGGTTGCAGAGAGAGGTAAAATATGTACATACTCTGTTCATTTTCACAAGAATACAAGGATTTCCTTGAGAATAGCCAAAAACAGGATCATTGGCACCACTGCATTCATCAAGTAAGGAAACAGGAAACTGACACGCAACATAATCCGGACCGTTCTGTTCAAAAAGTCCTCCTTTATTACATACTGAGAGATTCTTCTGTTCTTCTAAAGTATATGCTGAAAAGGAAAGAAACATGTGTACAAGACCAGTCATAAATATTAAACACAACCAGGAATATATCACCCTTTGGAAAATGTTCTTCAGAGACAAAAACAGTAATGCCAATTACCAGATGACTTTAGGGAAACATGGCAAGTATGTCCCTTTAATTTTTTTTTTTTTGAGACAGAGTCTTACACTGTCACCTCGGTAGAGTGCCCATGGTGTCCTACCTCACAGCAAAGTCAAACTCTTGGGCTCAGGCAATCCTCTTTCCTCAGCCTCCCAAGTAGCTGGGACTGCAAGCGCCTGTCACAACATCCGGCTAGTTTTTCTATTTTCAGTAGAGACAGGGTTTTGCTCTTGCTCAGGCTGGTCTTGAACTCCTGAGCTAAGGCGATTCATCCACCTCTCCCTCTCAAAGTGTTAGGATTACAGGTGTGAGCCAGTGAGCCTGGGCGCCCCTTTAACTTTTAACAGTTATCTGGTGCTCTAAAGTTCATTGCATTTCAATAATTACATAAACTGGATTATTGATCATTTTCTTCTAGAGATCAATCTCAGATAATACCACAGACTTATTCATTATTACATGAAGGCCTTCTGTGTGCTTGACCCCAAAGATCCAATGGTGAGGCTATAAGAAGGCACTACAGCTGCCCTTACAGAGCATATAGTCTAGTGGGGAAGACAAGTATCAAGTGAGTATAAAAACACCATTGCAGAGGTCTTAACAATATACAGTGCTGTGTGACAGGCTCATGGAGGGAGTATCCCTGAGCTGAAAGCAGATGGGATGTGTGGAGGAAGCACCTGTGGTAAAGGCATGCAGAAACTAGACTACGTGGAGTCCTGCGAGCCACGCTGAAGAACTGCAGGGGTGTGGCTGGGTGTTCTGCCAACGAACAGGAAGATCCACTAAAATGGTTTCTTTCCTTCTTTCCTTCCTTCCTTCCAAAGATCCACTAAAATGTTCTCCTTCCTTCCTTCCTTCTGTCCTTCCGTTTGGATAGTCTCACTCTTTCACCCTGGATAAAGTGCTGTGGCTTAAACAAGGGGAAGTAGCAAGGATAATCCGACCATGTTTAAGTTGTGAAAAGTTGACTCTGACTATAATGTGGGGCGTCCAGAGGAAAAAAGAAAGGATCTGGAAAACTAGTAGGAGGCTATTAAAGCAGCCCAGGTCGAGAGATGTTACTTCAGAGAAGGAAATTTTTACCAGAGATAGAGGTAACTGGATGGGTTCAAAGTTATAAAGGAATAAAGGGTTAGAACTTGGACATAAGCAGGAAGGGGAGAAACACACAACACCTGGCGTAGCGTGTGCGAGGTCTGAGCGGCACCCAGGGCCCACGCCTGACAGGGACTAAAATCCAGACAGACTTTCAGAACCACAGAGCAGTAAAGACAATTGAAAACAAAACAAAAACACCTTGCAGAGGAGAAAAAAGGCAAATATGAAGGAATTAAAATTCTATACACAGCTGATCTATCAAGTATAAAGGTAGAAGGTCATTTTCAGAAATGAAGGGCTCAAAATTTACATCCCAGGTATCTTTTCTTATGTAATTACTCAAGAATATACTCCAGAAGTAAAATACTGAATGAAAATTTTCAAAAGAATGAAGTTACTTCCTATTGAAAATGTATCCAGAATTCGACTATTTACTCCGCTACCTTGCCAAGCCAGTCATCTGAATTACTGTAACAGCTCCTAACCAGCTTCTCCATCAGTCCCGCCACCCCCACCCCCAGTGAAGTTTCAAAATCGGCCTGAGAGATCCTTTAAAAATTAGTTAGAGCTTGTTCTTTGGTGAAAAAATTTAATAATGACCTCTAAGGATCTACAGAGTTTGGTTTTCCTTTAACCCCCTCTCCTCAGCCTCCCACTGTCCCCCCGCTCACTCCAGGAGCCTCTCTTGCTTCCTGGATAACACCACAAACCTCAGTTGCCTTCGCCTCTGCCGCTGACTTTCCCACTGACTCCCTTGTCTCCTTCCAGTCTTTCTTCAAGGATTCCCTCGGTGGGGCTTCCCAGGCCACCCTGTCTACAACTGCAACCCTTCCTAACTTCCCCATCTACTTTCTCTGCCTTACTTTCCTCTTCAGCACTTACTATTTTATAATTCACCAGTGGACGATAAGTTCCAGGAAGATTAAGAACTTTTCTTTGGTTCATTGCTGAAATGTAGACAAGTGCTTGCCACAAAGCAGGTCCTCAAAAAAATATTTGCATAAATAGGACTGCAACTAGCAGGGAACACTGTTTTCAGTAGGTTTTTTTTTTATTATTTGATTTTAAATCATGCTAAATACTACCACAAAACATCTGTAAAATTATTATTTTATGTATTTATTTTTCTGAGACAGAATCTCAAAAATATATCACCCTTTGGAAAATATTCTTCAGAATATTTACTGAGACAAAAACAGTAATGCCAATTACCAGATGACTTTAGGGAAATCTGTGGTAAAGGCATGCAGAAACTAGACTACATGGAGTCTTGCGAGCCACGCTGAAGAACTGCAGGGGTGTGGCTGGGTGTTCTGCCCGGGTGCCCCGGGCAGTCTCCAAGAAGGATGGGCATCACCCAGGAAATGACACTGTTTCATCCAGCAGAATTCTGCCACAAGTGTGTGACAAATAGACTGAGAGGCCAGGAATTTTAGAGTATTGGCTAAAGTAAAACCAAAATGAAAATCATGAAATTAATAATCGAGATATAAAAAAGGAAGATGGAGGTGGTGAGCGGAGATAACTCAGACAGCTGTTAATAAGCGCTACCACCTGGCAGCTCTGAGATATAACTGACACGCAGAAATAGCTGGGCGTGGTGGTCAGCACCTGTAGTCCCAGCTACTCGAGAGGCTTGCCTAAGCCCAAGAGTTGGAGGTTGCTGTGAGCTGTGATGCCACAGCACTCAGCCAAGGGCGATAAAGTGAGACTCTGTCTCTAAAAAAAAAATCAGAAACAGACATTTTAAAAATGATAAATATCACTTTCCACCTCCCACCCAAATACTATATTGGATGGATGTAAAATGTCCAAATACTCAGAGGTATTATTTTAAATAACACGTTTGCTCTATTACACAAATACTTTCAGTTTTAAAAGTATCTTAAAATACTTCTGTTACGTCTCAATCAACTAGTGCACTTACAGGAAAGACAGAGAAATCAATCTACTGTCGATTAGACTTACACTCCTTCCTATGTTTTTCCATAAGTTAGAATATTTTATAAGTAGTTATAAAAACTACTTGCAAGTTCTCTCAGTCGTCTGTCTTTAACAGGAGAGTAAAATGTAAATAGAAGAAATTCTGCTGGGTGCAGAGGCTCACACCTATAATCCTAGCACTCTGAGAAGCCCAGGCGGGTGGATTTCTTGAGCTCAGGTGTTTGAGACCAGCCTGAGAAAGAGCAAGCCCCTGTCTCTGCTAAAAATAGAAAAAACTAGCCAGGCATTATGGCGGGCACCTGTAGTCCCAGTTCTTCTGAAGGCTGAGGAAAGAGGACTGCCTGAGCCCAAGAGTTTGAAGTTGCTGTGAGCTAGGATACTACCGCACTCTAGCCAGGGTGAGTCAGTCATGGTTTCTTTTTCTAAAAAGAAAAATTCTAACAATGATGTTTCTAAGAATAATCATAATTTGGTGCTAGTTTATGTAATAACTCTGAGAGAACTTACGTTTTAGAAAATTCTTAAGGTCTCGGACGTACGCTTCATAGGTAGTTGGATCCTTTGTACTGAATGTATAGTCCAGTGCAGTCTGTGGTTTTGGAAAAACCATAAGTCCTATAAAGAGATAAAAGAAAACTGAGGGAAATAAATAGAATTAAACAAATTCCCTTCTCTCCTCCTCCTTACTCTTATCTCTAAAAAACAGATCTCAGTAAATTACATGAAAAATATTCACAGCATACTGAAATTATCAAGTTCTTACACATATCCAATTATGAAGTGTAGATATCTAAAAGTAAAAAAGAGGGCAGCTCCTGTGGCTCAGTGAGTAGGGTGCGGGCCCCATATACCGAGGGTGCGGGGTTGAACCCAGCCATGGCCAAACTGCAACAAAAAATAGCTGGGTGTTGTGGCAGGAGCCTGTAGTTCCAGCCACTTGGGAGGCTGAGGCAAGAGAATCGCTTAAGCCTAAGAGTTTGAGGTTGCTGTGATGCTACAGACTGTACTGAGGGCGACATAGTAAGATTGTCACAAAACAAAACAACATCAGATCTAGATTATTAATTCAGCCTTCTGCCCAGGCGTAGGGGCTCACGCCTGTAATCCTAGCACTCTGGGAAACCAAGGAGGGAGGGATCACTTGAGCTCAGAAGTGTAAGAGAGTGAGACCTCAACTCTACTAAAAATAGAAAAATTAGCCAGGCACTGTGCTGGGTGCCTGTAGTTTCAACTACTTGGGAGGCTGAGGCAAGAGAATCACTTCAACCCAGGAGTTTGAGGTTGCTGTGAAGTAGGCACATTAGCCTGGGCAACAGAGTGAGACAATGTCTCAAAAAAGGAAAAATTTAGCCTTGTATATAGGCTTATAAACAATCTTAAAATTCTCACTGATTTTTGAACATTCCACACATCTAATAACTTTGTATTAGATATATCTAAGAATATGTGTGCATATATGTTCATTTAAACTACTGATACCATTTAAAGTACTAGAATATAAAATACTTGGCAAATAATTTTAAGGAACTCAGTTTAAAACTGTATACTTAAAAACACTGAACCCCTTTTACTGCTTATATATTTCAAGGGGATAATAAAGTTTCATATTTCTGGAGTTGATCAGATTGTGTTCAATGGTAACAGTCATACAATTTTTTTTTTCATCTCATTTAGCTGTTTTCTTTCTACCCAGACTGGTGCTGAGATTGCTGTTGTTTTCTTTCCAAGCAATAAGAAGGATCTAGATTAGGGTTTCTCCACCACGGCACTACTGACATTTTGGGCTGTGTAGTTCTTTGTAGTGGGGCGGGGGGGGGGGTCATCCCATACACTGTAGGATGTTTGGTGACATCCCTGCCTCTATGCACAGCAACCCTTCTCCTCTCCCCCTGTGACGGAAAAACGTCTCTAGACATTGATGTGTGGCCCGGTGGCTGAAAATCATTGCTCTAGGGAGAACTTCCTGTCTCAGTCCCACCTTCCTGGCCTGCTTACCCACTCTTCCTGCTACACAAATCCCAGTCTTCTAGCTAGAACCTCCACTTCTCTATCACCTCTAGCAGTTTGTTTACATTTTTGGGGATTTGTGTACTTTACTGTTTCTTCTCTAAAAATTCCCACCACCTTGAAGTCAAGGGCCATGTCCAACTCTCAAGGCAGAGGTGGCCTGCAAAGACTGTTCAAAAAGAATGAAATCTGGCTTGGTGCCTGCCACATACACCAAAACTGGTGGGTTTGAATCTAGCCCAGGCCTGCCAAATAATAATGACAACTACAACCAAAAAAAAAAAAAAAAAAATAGCCGGGCGTTGTGGCAGGTGTGTCTCCCAGCTACTTGGGAGACAGAGGCAAGAGAATCGCTTAAGCCCAGGAGTTGGAGGTTGCTGTGAGCTGTGATGCCACGGCCCTCTACCCAGGGCCACAGCTTGAGGCTCTGTCTCAAAAAAAAAAAAAAAAAAAGAAATCAGAATTAGGAGGTAGAAAATGTGTTTTTTTGTCTTTTTTTACTGACTAGAGTGCAGTAGTGTCATTACTGCTTATTGTTAATCCTGAACTCCTGTGTTCAAGAGATCTTACTGTCTCAGCCACCTAAGCAGCTGGGACTATAGGTGGTGCAAACCATGCCCAGCTAAGTTTTATTTTTTTGTAGAGACTATGTTTTGCAATGTTGCTCAGGTTTGTCTTGAACTCTCCTATTCAAGCCGTCCTCCTGCCTCAACCGCCCAAAGTGCTAGTATTACAGACTGAGCCATAATGCCATGCCAGAAAATGTAATTTAAATAAGGTGTTTCAACAGCTCACGCCTATAATCCTAGCACTCTAAGAGGCTGAGATGGGTAGACTGCTTGAGGTTAAGAGTTCAAGACCAGCCTAAGCAAGAGACTGTCTCTACTAAAAACAGAAAAACTAGCTGGGCATTGTGGTGGGTACCTGTAGTGCAGCTACTTGGAAGGCTGAGGCAAGAGGATCTCTAGAGCCCAAGAGTTTGAGATTGCTGTGAGCCATGACACCACAGCGCTCTACTCTACCTAGGCGACAGAGTGAGACTCTGTCTCAAAAAAAAAAAAAAAGTTCCAATTGGGCAGTGCTGGTGGCTCAATGAGTAGGGTGCTAGCCCCATATACTGAGGGTGGCGAGTTTGAACCTGGCCCTGGCCAAATTGCAACAAAAAAATAGGCAGACATTGTGGTGGGCACCTGTAGTTCCAGCTACTTGGGAGGCTGAGGCAAGAGAATCGCGTAAGCCCAAGAGCTGGAGGTTGCTGTTAGCTGTGATGCCATAGTACTCTACTAAAGGCGACAAAGTGAAACTGTCTCTAAAAAAAAAAAAAAAAAAAAAGTTTTAATTAAGATTTTTACTATTGGTCAGGCATGGTGGCTCACATCTGCAATCCTAGCACTTTTGGGAGGCTGAGGCAGGTGGTTTGCCTGAACTAAGGAGTTCAAGACTAGCTGAACATGAGTGAGATCATGTCTCTACTAAAAATAGAAAAACTAGCTGGGTGTTGTGGCAGATGCCTGTAGTCCTAGCTACTAAGGAGGCAGAGGCAAGAGGATGGCTGGAACCCAGGAGTTTGAGATTGCTGAGAGCTATGATGCCATGGTACTCTACTTAGGTCAGGGGGTGAAATCACACAGTGATTACCCAAAGGAGTTTAGATATCTTCATATAGCTCTTTTGGAGGGAAGGGGGAAACTGACAAGTATAGGACATAAACGGATGCTATGGAAGACCTACGGATGGGGGAGAAATCGATTGACTTATAAATGAACTTGAGAGACAGATGTTTATGACCCAAATAATTTTGGCCAGGTCCACCTGCATTCCTGACCCTCACTCCTGAAATATTTTGAGATAATAGGAAGGGAGAAGGGGAGTCAATTGTCCCCTTTGATTCTCTGATCAGGCCAGTTCAGTTTATGCAGACAGAGGGAAGGCCTCTTACAGAATTTCTTGACCTGAATGGCCTTTAATCCGAAGTATTTTCTATACCTGGGAGTCATTTTGTGGTGAAATTTGCTTAGCTCCTTCACTATACTAAAGTATATTATCCTATACAACGAAGAGGTTTTTCCCAGAAGACAATCAAGATAATGAATTAAATGTATGAAGAGCATATTCAGGCTCACGCCCGTAGCTCAGTGAGTAGCCACATACACCAAGACTGGTGGGTTTGAGCCCGGCCCTGGCCCACTGAATAGCAATGACAACTGCAACCAAAAAACAGCTGGGTGTTGTGGCGGGTGCCTATAGTCCCACTTACTTGGGAGGCTGAGGCAAGAGAACAGCTTAAGCCCAAGAGTTTGAGGTTACTGTGAGCTATGATGCCATAGCACTCTACCAAGGGTGACACAGTGAGTGTGTCTCAAAAAAAAAAAAAAGAGCATATTCATTACACTCTCTAGATGTAGAGAACATAGATGTGTCATTTCTTACCACTTTTGTTAATAACCAATTAGAACTAAGAAGCTTTAACTCAAGCTAGAGCTGAAATTCAAAGTGGAACTGATAGACCCTATTCATTAAAGTCAATAAACTTGGGAGACAGATATTTATGACCCAAATAATTTTGGCCTCAAAATTATTTCATAACTATAGCTATACTGAATTCTCAGCACCGGCTCGGCACCCATAGCACAGTGGTTATGGCGCCGGTCACATACACCGGGGTTGGCAGAATCAAACCCAGCCCCGGCTTGCCAAATAACGACAACTACAACAACAACAACAAAAATAGCTGGGCATTGTGGTGGGTGCCTGTAGTTCCAGCTACTTGGGAGCCTGAGGCAAGAGAATTGCTTGAGCCCAAGAGTTTGAGGTTGCTGTGAGCTGTGATGCCATAGCACTCTACGCAGGGTGACAAAGTGAGGCTGTCCCAAAAAAACAAACAAAAAATAATTCTCAATATTCATTTCTGTTTATTACTGACAAAAAAAACTCAAGATTTATCAGTACACAAATATGAAGGTCCTTAAATTAGTATGCATATAATTAACCAACAATAATTAAAACTTTTACATTACCCAACTCCAAAGTTTATCTTCTATATGTTACATGAAACAGATTTATGATGAAAATCAACTACAACTCTTATTTGTTAAAAGCCATGATAACCACAACCAATTTACCTGGACTAGGAATCTGGTCACGGTATTTTGGGATCTCATCATTCAGAGTCTGAAGCATGACCCACATCGTGAATGAGAAGAGTGCAGCCAGGAACCCATAAAAAACTAGGTAGAAGAGCAAGATCAAACCTGTAAAAGAAAATAAAACTTAGGAAATGTGGAGATAACACATATGTTTGTTGGCCAGGTTAAAAAACAAACCAACTGTTTATTGCAAGGCTATGATCCCAAGCTATGCCATGCAGAGCGCCAAATACCTCCACATTCAAAACATGTAAATTTGCCTAGGCAAGGGGTATTTCAGCAGGCAGAAGCCACGCGTCCCCAGTCCCTCCCAGGTTCCTCTGGTGCTTCCAAGTTAAAGTGGCTTCTACCACTAATACGCCAGTTCAACGTCAAAGCTTTAAAATTCCAGCACTTAGGGGAGTGTTTCCCAAAAAGAACTTGACGTCCTCTAAACAGATAAAGGTAGTTTTAGGTAGGACAAAACTCCCAACATTTATGTTCCTTTAAAGTGGCAAATAGGCAGAAAGTTGTTAGCAGGTTAAACCCATGTCCCACACACAGTAATTATTCACATGAATTTAAGTTTTAAAAAGTGGCTTGATTTCAAGAATAATAAAGTTTAGGAAACACTGGCCAAGTGGAAGGGCTCATGCAAAAGTAAAAAAGCATAAGATCAGAAACAAGCACTCTCATCCACAGAACCTCACAGCTCTACCACTGAGCACAAGGCAAGATCTAGCAGACAATAGTTCAACAGCCCTTCACAATTTGGAAAAACTAAGATAGATCTATCCCCGAGCCCAGGATTTATTTTGGGAATACCTAAAATCAATTATTTTTCTCAGGCGTCTATCTTCAAAGCTCTAACATCAAAAAATGCATTAGAATATTAGATCATATTATTGAAGTCACTCATTTATATTTAAATGTTTAAAATTTCATCAAAGAATACTAAACAAATCTCCAGATACAGCAATAATGAAAAATAACTAACTTTAACAGTGAGTTGGAATCATATCAGCTTTATTTCCTAATCTTAAGAAACTTTTTTGCAGGCTGGGCACAGTGGCTCAGGCCTGTAATCCGAACACTTTAGGAGGCCAAGGCCAGAAAATCATTTGAGCTCATTGAGTTTGAGACCAGCCTGAATAAGAGGGAGAGCCCGTCTCTAAAAATAGCCAGGCGTTGTGGTGGAAGCCTGCAGTCCCAGCTATTCAGGAGGCTCAAGCAAGAGGATTGCTTGAGCCCAAGAGTTTGAGGTTGCTGTGAACAATGACACCATGACACTCTACCAAGTACAACAAAGTGAGACTCAGTCTCAGAAAAAAAATAAAAATATAAAAAGAACCTTTTTTGTTTGCCCGGCTCTATTCCCAGCAGAAGGGTTGTAGCAGGGGTTCCTAAGACGGCATCTTTGGACTCCCTCTGTCCCCACAAGGGAGTAACTTCAGAGAGCTTTTCAGATGTCTGCAATAGTACATTCTGGATATGGAAGCACATGTAGTGAGAGTCTGAGGCCGTCAGTGAGGCTGGCGCTGACATGACACAGCTGGTCTGGTCAGTTTAGGTCCTAAGTGACCTTTACCTCATGTCTTACATTCTTGTTTTGTAAACTCAGCTTTAACCTAAAAGTGTGTATCTTGAGTAGTTTCAGGCAACTGATTTAGGAAATGAACTTTTTTTTTTTTTTTGAGACAGAGTCTCACTATGTCACCATTGGTAGAGTGCCGTAATGTCACAGCTCACAGCAACCTCAAACTCTTGGGTTCAAGCAATTCTCTTGCCTCAGCCTCTCTAGTAGCTGGGACTACAGGCGCCCATCATAACACCTGGCTATTTTATTATGGGTCATGGGTTATGGCAATTACTATTGTTTAAAATAAGTGTTAGTTACTGTTAAGATAAGGGTTAGTATGGTTCTTGCTTTTAACTTTCATGTATAAAACTGTGATTTTGGAAATGGAAAAATAAAACAGTCTTGGAAAGGCAACTCGCTCTGTTCTCCAGAATCGCTGGCTTTCTGACAAAGTTTGGTGGACCTACCCCTGTCTCTGCATATTGGCTGACAGTGACAGGTGGGCCAGACCCTCTTCATCCAGGAACAGATGTTCTTTTTTTTCTCCAAGGGAGTAATAACTTTCTTCTGAGTCTCAAAAGATCCCATGAGACCCAGATTGTGCAGAAAGCTAAATAAGTTTTATTTCTCAATTAGGCCAGGAAACCACCCTCCACCCCTTTTCCAAGTAACAGGGCTAACAGTTAAAGCAATTTCATCTTACTCTAGCATTCCACCCTTCCCCCCAATTACCAGGTGAAAATAAGGAGCGAGAGGACAGAAGGAATAGAGAACAGGATGTCACCTTCAGACGGCATCACTTCCCTACCACACAGTGCGATCCAAACTCAAAGAAGTGATAGTTTGCTACAGAGGGAAATGAAACACAGAGAAAGCCAGAGGCCAGGTTATTAAGGTACAGAAGAGAAACAATTCTTTCAGATCTAGATGTCTGCAGAACTAAAGGATAAAATCTTCCACACAGTAGACGAGGGCCGACACGTACAGAAACATGCCGAGGGTGGCTATGTTCCAATGAAACTTAACTTACAAACAGGCAGACTGGGGCTGCAGAAGTTTGTTGACCCACACGGTAGATATTAAACTAGAGACATTTGAAACAAAATATTCAACAGTGTTTTTAAGTCATGTCAAAATACTCTCACTGTAATACCATTTTCAAGATTTTGATCTTAAGTTTCCAGGAAAAATAACATAAATGAAATTTATAAAACAGTTACAAGGCTCAGTGCTTGGCCTAGCTCAAGCGGCTAAGGCGCCTGCCACATACATCAGAGCTGGCAAGTTCGAATCCAGCCTGGGCCTGCCAAACGACAATGACAACTGCAACCAAAAAATAAATAGCCAGGCTTTGTGGCAGGCGTCTGTAATCCCAGCTACTTGGGAGGCTGAGGCAAGAGAATCGCTTAAGCCCAGGAGTTGGAGTTGCTGTGAGCTGTGATGCTACAGCACTCTATCCAGAGCGACGGCTTGAGGCTCTGTCTCAAAAAACAAACAAACAAAAACTGTTACAAAACAAATAAACATGTAGTTATATCCAAATCTGCTTTTTAAAGAACCATTACACAATGAAAAAAACGAGTATTAAAACTGCCTATAAGAATTCTGTTCATAAAATACATACACAAATTAACGGTCATGTCCCAAACCTGATGTCATACACTAGAGTGGCCATTAAAAACAAGTAAGTGAAGACCCAGTACCGTAGCTCAGGCCTGTAACCCTAGCACTGTGGGAGGTCGAGGTGAGTGGATTGCCTGAGCTCAGGAGTTTGAGACCAGCCTGAGCAAGAACAAGACCCTGTCTCTAAAAAAAAAAAAAAAAATAGCCAGGTGTCATGTCAGGCGCCTGTAGTCCCAGCTACGTGGGAGGCTGAGGCAAGAGGATTGCTTTAACCCAAGAGTTTGAGGTTGCTGTGAGCTATGCACGTCACAGTACTCTACTGAGGGTGACAAAAACTATCTCAAAAAATAAAAAAAAAAGTAAATAAGTTACTTCTAGCACTGAAATGAGTTTTCTTTCCTTGAACAAGACCCTTTTGCCAAGACCCACATCTAATATTTAAAAATTAAAGCTAATCTCACTTATAAACATCACGTATAAAAGACCATTCACAAAGGTAGTGATATTTTATCAACTTAATGACCTTGTACCCCTACTAAGAGAATAAATGCTGGAAAATCAAAACAAGTTATAAATTGCTGCTCTTACCTAGGGCAAACTTTCTCAGATGCTTGCTGAGGGGTGTAACACAAACTAGTGCTTATCATATCACTAATGTCCCCCAGTTTAAAATCCTTCAAGAAATTTCCTTAAGTTATTATCCAACAAAAGAAACTAACATGAACTTAAACTCAGCAGAAACATCAGTATTCTAAACAGTCTGACTGAGGTCAACAGAATTATAACCAAGATGTTCTATTCAAAATAAATAACAAAAAGTCTGATGTTGTAATTAGCATTTTTGTGCTATCACATTGTTGTTCCTGCAGTATAGAAGTATAATGAATGTTAATTCTTTATTTCTACTTTGAGATCTAAGAACTGTCCAGTGACAAATCCTTCCCTGAGAAGTTGGAACCCTCCTCCCTTCTCTTCACGTCTGTTTCCTGAGACAGAGTCTGTCCTGTTGTCCAGGCTGGAGTGCAATGGTGTGAACATAGCTCAGAGCAACCTCAAACTCCAGGGCTCAAAAGCAACCCTCCTGCATCAGCCTCCCCAGTAGCTGGTTAATTTTTCCATTTTTAATAGAGATGAGGTCTCATCATTGTTCACGCTGGTCTCTAATGCCTGAGCTCAAGCAATCTTCCCACTGTGGCCTCCCAGATTGTTAAAAGCATAGGCGCGAACCCCGGAGCCTGGCCTTTCCCTGCCCCCTCTCCTTTCTGCGGGGCGGTGGTCAGAGAGAGGTCCAGCAGGAGGCACTGCTGCAGAGCAGTCCCTACACGGGCCATGTTAGACTCAGACATGGCTCAAATCCTGGCCTGACCTCGTTCCTGCTCTGTGACCTTAGGCAAGTGTCCTCATCTCTCACCCCATCTGAAAACGAGAGTAACAGTAATATTCAATTATTCACATTATATAAAGGAAAGTAAAAGTCAAGAGATTTGACAACATAAAAATGAAACTCTGAGCCAATAACAAACTAGAAACACTTTGAAATGAGGCTACAACTAGGCTTTATGGGAGTTTAACTTAATTAATTGCATTTTGTTCACAAAAAATGCTTTAACAAATGAGTTAGATTCATGTGGATTCTATGAAAGAAACTAAGTAGCAAGACATCTAGCCAAGGTTTACCAGGGGAGGGGGGAGAGAGACAGGCCCTGTCCAACTACTGTTTTGACCCCAAGAGAGGATACAGTTCAATTCTGGCACTAACCACCCTGAGCTAAGGGCACGGTCTCCACAAATATACCCCACTGCAGAAGTCCCCTCTCCCAGCCCCCCACTTCTGACCAGCTAGCTACTAATCTGGGAGGTTCCTTCTGCTTTTCAGTCTGATCATTCATTAAAGCGACTCACAGAACTCAGAAATGCACTTTAGGAGACGGTGTTACTATACAGGACATACACAGAGTGGGGTCTGGGATGAACGTGGCTTCTGTGCCTTTTCCTCATGCAATCAGGGCACATCTCCCTTCCAAGCTCATGTGCTCCCCAACACAGCAGCTCACTAAGCTTCACTGCCCAGGATTTGTACTGGAGTTTCATTATATAGGCACAGCTGATTAAACTGCAGGCCACACGATTGAGCTTGATTTCCAGTCTCACTGCTTCCCTCCCTGGGAAGCTCAATTTTCAGTTAGCTCAAATTTCCAACCATCCTGGGACTTGGGTCCTCTTTTTGGGGATCAGCCTCCATCCAGAAGCTATCTAGGGGCCTACCCAGAACCACCTCATTAACACAACAGATACTCCTATTACTCAGGAGATTTCAAGGGTCTTTTTAGAAGCTCTGTGCCAGGATCCTGGGACAAGACAAATACACCAGCACACACAATCTGAACGCAGACAGAAGTCACTGGGCTTCACTCAGGCCTGGATGTATGTGTGCCCTGCATACACCGCTAATCTGCTATCTGATTGCCTACTTCTCCAAACTCTCTACTGATAGTTACCATCAGGTACCTAGATGTTAGAAAGATTGTGTAGGGCGCCGGCCACATACACTGAGGCTGGTGGGTTCGAACCCAGCCCAGGCCTGCTAAAACCACAATGACAACTGCAGTAGAAAAATAGCAAGGTATTGTGCCGGGCGCCTATAGTACCGGCTAGTAGGGAGGCTGAGGCAAGAGAATCATGTAAGCCCATGAGTTTGAGGTTGCTGTGAGCTGTGACACAACGGCACTCAACCAAGGACAACAGTGAGACTGTCTCAAAAGAAAAAAGAAAAAGATTGTGTAGAAGATTCTGATGACTAGAAACCACAGAAGGTGCCAAAAAAATGTATTTACGTTCTAAGAGATATTTTCTATGTATTATTTTTGGAGTTGAAGATACTGTTTCTGGTCAAATGTACCTAGACAAGCAACACACATTCATTTTACCTGTGATTGGTACACTTCTGGGGGAAAGGATCAATTTTACTTCCAACAAGATCTCTTAAAACATGTATACACTTCTTGGGCATACCAGGTATTTCTACTTGGTAAATAAATTACCATTCTGTTTATAGGTTTAAAACTTTTAAAGCATAGACAGGTATAATTTTAATAAAATTAATTATATGGCTGGGCGAGGTATGGCTCATGCCTATAACCCCAGCACTCTGAGAAGCAGAGGCAGGTGGATTGCTCAAGGTCAGGAGTTTAAGACCAGCCTGAGCAAGAGCACAACCTCATCTGTACCAAATACAGAAAAAATTAGCCAGGTGTTGTGACGGGTACCTGTAGTCCCAGCTACTCCGGAGGCTGAGGCAGGAAGATCACTTGAACCCAGGAGTTTGAGGTTGCCATGAGCTATGAGACCACAGCACTCCAGCTAGAGTGACAGAGTGAGACTCTGTCAAAAAAACAAACAGGGCAGCACCTGTGGCTCAGTGGGTAGGGCGCTGGCTCCATATACAGACGGTGGTGGGTTCAAACCCGGCCCCAGTCATCTAAAACAGCAATGAGAATTGCAACAAAAAATAGTTGGGCATTGTGGCAGACACTCCCAGGTACTTTGGAGGCTGAGGCAAGAGAATCGCTTGAGCCCAAGAGTTAGAGCTATGAGCTGTGATGCCATGGCACTCTACCGAGGGTGCCAAAGTGACACTCCATCCCCCAAAAATAAAATAATAATAATAATAATAATAATAATAAAAACAAACAAACAAAAAAACCCAGACTGGGTGTGGTGGCTCAAGCCTGTAATCCTAGGAGTCTGGGAGGCCGAGGCAGGTGGATTGCCCAGAGCTCAGGAGTTCAAGACCAGCCTGAGCCAGAGTAAGACCTTGCCTCTACAAAAAAAGCTGGGTATTGTGACAGGCACCTGTAGTCCCAGCTACTTGGGAGGCTGAGGCAAGGGAATCCAACAGTTGGAGGTTGCTGCGAGCTATGAGGCTACAGCACTCTACTGAGGGCCACAAAGTGAGACTCTGTCTCAATACAAAAATAAAGAAAATTAAAAAAAAAAAAAAAACTTAAAAAATTAATTATATGGACAGGTTAAAAATCCTTGTATATTTGAATTTTACAAAATAATACTGTCAAGGTATACTTCACATACTACTCACCTCTTTAAGCTTAATCACAGTATATTCAGAGTTGTGCAACCATCATTACAATAAATTTTAGAATTTTCAGAATTTTGTATTTTCAACATCCCCCAAAAGCCTGACATTCATCCCCATTCCTTCTGTCCCCTGGCCTGGCAATCACTATTGTACTTTGTCTCTATAGACATGCTTATTTTCTAAACATTCCATATAAATAGAATCACACAATATGTGGCCTTTTGTGACTAGCTTCTTTCATGTCGCACAATGAGTCTTCCTTTTCAATTAAAAAAAATTTTTTTTTTCTTTTAAGAGACAGAGCCTTGCTCTGTCACCCAGGCTGGGGTGAGTGCAGTGCACTGCAGCCTTTTGACCTCCTGGGCTCAAGCAATCTCCTGATTTGCTAGGACTACAGAAGTGAGTGACCATGCCCAAGTCATAGCATGCTTTCAAGGTTCAGCTATGCTGTAGCATGTTATTAGTACTTCATCCCTTATAATGGCTGAATCACATTCCACATTATATGGACATATAATACAGTAGAATCACTGTAAGTTAACTAACCAAGGGACTGTAACAAACTGGTTATCACACGGAGGTGGTCAACACGAGGAAGCAGGCCTACTGTACTGATGATATGGACAGGTGGTACATGTCCAGTCTGTGAAAATTAGGTCAACTGAAGAAGATGGTCAGTGTAGGGAGGTGGTCAACTATAGAGGTTCTATTGCATTTGATCGATCCACTCATCAGGTGATGCCCATCTGATTTGTTTAGACCTTCTGCCCGTTGTGAATGATGCTATGAATATTCACACACAAGTTACTGTTGTAGACATACGCTTTCCTTTCCCTTGGGTAACACCTGTGAGTGGCATTGCTGTATTTAGCCTTTTAAGTAACTACCAGACTATCTTCCAAAGCAGTTATACCATTTTACACTCCTACTAACAGGGTTCTAATTTCTCTACATCCTCATTAACACTTCATAATGTCTTTTTATACAACCATCCTAGTGGGTGTGAAGTGGTATCTCTGTGGGTTTAATTTGCATTTCCCTATTGGTAAGCAATGCTGAGCATCTTTTCAAGGAAGTATTGGCTATTTGTACATCTTCTTTAGAGAGCTGTCTATTTAGGGCCTTTGGCCATTTTTAAATGGGGTTTATTTGTCTTTTTATTACTGAGTTCCATATATGTATATATGTGTACATATATGTATGTATATACCTCTTATCAAACATATGATTATGTAATTACTTTCTTCCATTCTGTGAATTGTCTTTTCACTTTAGAGATGGTGTCCTTTGAGCAAAAACCATTCTCAATTTCAATGAAGTCCACTTTACATATTTTCTCTTTGGTTGCATGTGCTTTTGGTGTCATAGAAGACACCACTACATAATCCAAAGTCATGAAGACTTGCATCTATTTTTACTTCTAAGAGTTTTACAGTTTAGGGCGGTGCCTGTGGCTCAGTGAGTAGGGCGCAGGCCCCATATGCTGAGGGTGGCAGGTTCAAACCCAGCCCCGGTCAAACTGCAACAAAAAATAGCTGGGCGTTGTGGTGGGCACCTGTAGTCTCAGCTACCTGGGAGGCTGAGGCAAGAGAATCGCATAAGCCCAAGGGTTAGAGGTTGCTGTGAGCCGTGTGATGTCATGGCACTCTACCAGAGGGCGGTACAGTGAGACTGTCTCTACAAAAAAAAAAAAGTTTTACAGTTTAGTTCTTAAGTCTGGGTCTCTGATCCATTTTGACTTAATTTTTATATATGGTTTGAGGTAAGGGTCCACCTTCATTGTTTTACATGCAGATATCCAGTTGTCCTAGCACTATTTGTTTAAAAAAATATTTGCTCCCCCTGGCTTGGCTCCTGTAGCTCAAGCAGCTAAGACACCAGACACATACACCAGAGTTGGCGGGTTTGAGTCCAGCCTAGGCCTGCCAAACAACAATGACAACTACAACCAAAAAAAAAAAAAAAAAAAAAACCAGCCGGGTATTGTGTCGGGCACCTGTAGTTCCAGCTACCTGGGAGGCTAAAACAAGAGAACTGCTTAAGCCCAGGAGCTGGAGGTTGCTGTGAGCTGTGATGCTATGGTTCTCTACCCAGGGCAACAGCTTGAGGCTGTCTCAAAAAAAAAATTTGCTCCCCATTGAAAGAATTTTAAAAAATTTATAATTACTATTTTTATAATAAAATATATATAAATATATGTATATACACACATACTCTCACATTTTATATACTTATTAAAAGCACAATACAGAAACAACAAACACAAGTAACCTAATATCAACCTGTCAGGAAGAGAAGTAGACTAGTATCTCTCTCCACGGGCCAGCTTATACGGCTTGCTTTCCCAGGGAGCCTCAAGCTCTGTTATCTTTTCTAATCAAAACTCCCATTCTCTGAAAAAATAATATCGTTCTAGCATTGTGTAACTCCAGGTAATAGAAATTCACATGTGGAGGGATCTGTTCCTTCTCTCTAAGATTTCAGTCATTGCAAGTGGCAGAGGAAAAAAAGAGAAAGAAGTAATTGCCTCTAACAGGACAAGGGTGAAAAAGGACCTCAGAGAAGGCCTCCCAGAAATAAGTGAGTTTGCTCACCAAAGATGGAGGGCAGGACGGACTCTGGGTAGAAGACAAGGTGACAGAGGCAGCTGCATAGCAGGAACAGCCAAGCTGAGTGTAACTCCGCTCCTCCCTGCAGGACACACAGTGCCCTGGTGCCAAGTGCCCAACAGAAGCATCAGCTTCAAGTGGGTGCTTGGGCTGAAAAAGCAGGCAGTGTCCTGTGAGGGTTACTGAAAATCTCAACGAGCAGAGGGCCTCCACACCTAGACTGCTCTTGGCTACGGGACAATTTTTACATATCAGATTTCATATTCTGATTACTAAAATAAAAAACCTAGAAATAAGTCAGCTAAAGTGGAGAAGAACCAAACTAAAGAAAAAAACAGACATTTAAGAAAATGAAAACGCAAACTAAAGACCAGGAGAAGATATTTGCAAAACATACAACCAACAAAAGGACTTACTGGCATCTAGAATACATAAAGAACTCTTACAACACATTTTTTTTTTCAACATGGGCAAAAGATCTGAATGGGAACTTTGCCAAAGACATAAGGATCACAAAAATAAGCTCATAAAATAAGCTCATTTTTCATTACAGGGCAAGTATAAATCAAAACTGCAACGAGCTACCACTACATAACCACCAGAATGCTAGAAATTTTAAAGAAATTATACCAAGTAAGCCCAGAAGTGGAGTCACGGACTCTCATACCCTGCTGATGGAATGTATTTTTTTTTGTAGAGACAGAGTCTCACTTTATGGCCCTCGGAAGAATGCCGTGGCGTCACACGGCTCACAGCAACCTCCAACTCCTGGGCTTAAGCGATTCTCTTGCCTCAGCCTCCTGAGCAGCTAGGACTACAGGCGCCAGCCACAACACCCAGCTATTTTTTTGATTGCAGTTCAGCCGGGGCGGGGTTTGAACCCGCCACCTTCGGTATATGGGACCGGCGCCTTACCGACTGAGCCACAGGCGCCACCCGGAATATATTTTTTTAAAAAAGAAAAAGCTTAACCATTTTTTAAAAGTTTAGCATGTACCCTCCTCTGCATAACATCTAGAATAGAAGTCAACCCACTTCTAGATATTTAGCCAAGAAAAGTGAAAGCACATATTCACGCAGCAGGAAAGGTATCTTACTGTTTGGACATTCTGTCACTACAAACCGCAAACAACCCAAACGCACATCAACAGATGCATTAAATAAATCCAGTATATTCACACAATGGAATACCACCAGCAATAAAAAGAATGAACTATGCATACACATAAAAACCCAGAGGGAGTGGGCAGCGCCTGTGGCTCAGTCAGTAAGGCGCCAGCCCCATATACCGAGGGTGGCGGGTTCAAACCCAGCCCCAGCCAAACTGCAACCAAAAAATAGACGGGCGTTGTGGCGGGCGCCTGTAGTCCCAGCTGCTCGGGAGGCTGAGGCAGGAGAATCGCTTAAGCCCAGGAGTTGGAGGTTGCTGTGAGCTGTGTGAGGCCACAGCACTCTACAGAGGGCCATAAAGTGAGACACTGTCTCTACAAAAAAAAAAAAAAAAACCCAGAGGGAGCTCAAAATAAAAGAAGACTGACTCTCGTCAACCAAGAATACATGCCATATGACTCCACATACAGATATGAACTGCATAAAGACAGTGGTCCCGTAAGATTATAACTGAAGCTGAAAGATTCCTGTCACCTGTAAAAATGCGGGAGCATGACACACTGCTCACGTGTCTGTGGTGACGCTGGTGTACACATAACAGTGCCACCGGTCCCACAAAGCAATCACGTGAAGTGCCTAACACTTGATAATGATAAGCTACTATGTTACCAGTTTATGCATTTACTATAATTTTTTATTGTTATTTTAGAGTATATCCCTTTTACTTATTAAAAAAACTTAACTGTAAAACAGTCTCAGGCAGATTCTTCAGGAGGTATTCCAAGAGAAGGCACTGCTATAGGAGATGACAGCCCTGTGCACGTTACTGCCTCTGAACCCGACAGTGGGGCAAGGGAGGAGGTGGCCGCAAAGTGAGGGAGTGGGATGGAGGTGGAAGACGGTGGCACTGATGATCCTAACGCTGTGTGGGACTGGGAGACTGTGTTTGAGCCTTAGTTTTTAACAAAACAAGTCTAGAAAGTAAAAACCAAACAAACAAAAAGCTTACAGAATAAGGATATAAAGAAAATATTTTTGTACAGCCAGCTGTACAATGTGTGCTTTAAGCTAAGTGTTATTAAAGAATAAAAAAGTTTAAAAATTAACTTTATTAAGTAAAAAAGTTACAATGATATTAAGGCCAATTTAGTATTGAAGAAAGAAAAACACTTCTTTTACCAATTTAGCCTAGTGTTAAGTGTGCAGTGTTACAAAGTCTGCAGGCGTACACGGTCCCATCCCGAGTGTGCAGCATTACAAAATCTGTAGGAGTACACAGTCCCGTCCCAGTGTGCAGTGTTACAAAGTCTGTAGGCGTACACAGTCCCATCCCAAGTGTGCAGTGTTACAAAGTCTGTAGGCGTACACAGTCCCGCCCCAAGTGTGCAGTGTTACAAAGTCTGTAGGCGTACACAGTCCCGTCCCAAGTGTGCAGAGTTACAAAGTCTGTAGGCGTACACAGTCCCGCCCCAAGTGTGCAGTGTTACAAAGTCTGTAGGCGTACACAGTCCCGTCCCAAGTGTGCAGTGTTACAAAGTCTGTAGGCGTACACAGTCCCGCCCCAAGTGTGCAGTGTTACAAAGTCTGTAGGCGTACATAGTCCCGTCCCAAGTGTGCAGTGTTGCAAAGTCTATAGGCGTACATAGTCCCGTCCCAAGTGTGCAGTGTTACAAAGTCTGTAGGCGTACATAGTCCCGCCCCAAGTGTGCAGTGTTACAAAGTCTGTAGGCGTACATAGTCCCGTCCCAAGTGTGCAGTGTTACAAAGTCTGTAGGTGTGCACAGTCCTATCCTATTTTCATATTCACTCACCCAGACCAACATATAGTCCTGCAAGCTCCGTTCATGGTTAAGTGCCCTATGCAGGTGCACCTTTTCAAAAAATCTGCATACAGTATTTTTACTGTACCGTTTGTATGTTTAGATACACACATATTTATCATTGTGTTACAAACTGCCTGCAGTATTCAGAACAGTAACTTGCTGTCCCAGTTTGTAGCACAGGAATAACAGGCTAAACCACACAGCAGAGGTGTGAAAGTGCTCTCTGTGCTGCTGACACTTCGGAAATCGCCTAAGCACGTCTCAGAACATATGACTGTATTTAATACAGAGTGTCACAAAGCAGATCAATTTTTGCCTGGTGAAGTGAGGAGAGAGATGGATACAAAGAGGCAAGAGGAAATACTGCAGGTGATAAATGTTCATTACCTTGGTTAGAGTGACGGTGTCATGAGTGTTTGCATACACATACGTGAGGGTCGAAATTCAAGCTGTACAGTTTAAATATGTGCACTTTACTGCTTTACTGTTAATGTCGATTATACTTCTACGAACCTATTAAAAAACAAAACAAAAACATGGTAGATGAGTTGACCTTAGAGAGAAATGGTCAAGCTAAGAAAGAAAGAATGCCATGAGCCCAGAGATCAAGCCAAAGTATTCTACCACACCAAGGCAGAAAGACAGAGGGTATGAGCCATTGCTGAGATCTGAGCAAATCTAACAGGAATCTCACAAGAAAAGGGGGGTAGTGTGAGGATGCTTAAAGAAATAACAAACAAGTCCAGTGCCTAGACTGGGAAAGTTGAAAAATACAAGAAAACATCCTATACTTGCATACAAAACAGGTGAAACTTTAGAACAAGAAAATTTCTTAAAGTTTCTATTGAAGATAAAACAGGTTGGTTACCAAGGGCAGAGAAACATGACTAACATCAGACAGCTCACTGGCAAAAAATGAAATACATTCCAAACTGGGGGAAATGGCAGTGAACTAAAATAAATAAATAAATACATAAATACCCCCCCCCAAAAAAACAACAAACTAAAGACATTTCTGGGCAGCACCTGTGGCTCAAGGAGTAGGGCACTGGCCCCATATACTGGAGGTGGCGGGTTCAAACCCAGCCCCAGCCAAAAAACTGCAAAAAAAAAAAAAAAAAGAGAGAGAGAATTGGTCACACAATAAACAAACTGAAAGCAACAGAAAAAAAAAATGCTAACAATTTAAGTGTCCACAAACAAGGCAAAGGAGAAATAAAAAATAGTACATAATGGAAAACTATAAACAGCAGTTAGAGCCGAGGAATAATAGATCTCAAAAACCCCAAGTGGAAAAAAAGTCATCCCTGATTGATACATAGCACATACTTAAATTTAAAACACTCAAGAAGGTACAGAATTCTATCGATAGATGTACAGGAGTGTTAGTTAATAGACCAGACACTTAACAAACCAAATCCATAAAGAGTAGTTAGGTCTGATACGGGAGAAGGGGATGGATGTGGGTGACGTAGCCCCGGAGGACTTGTTTCAGCTACACTGTCTTAATCCACTCTATTTTTGAAGAAGTAGGGACAAAGAAACCCCTGAAGAGTCATGGTAACATCCAGACCAGTGTCGATTTTAAGTGAGTTTCCTTTTTAGTTCTGAGGAATAATTTTCATACAATAAATTTCATCCATACATTCCAAAAGGTTAACCTTGTGAAACCACCACTACCTTAAATATATAGAACACCTCCCTCTATCAACTCCAAAAGGTTCCTTGGACCCTTTGCAAGTCACAGGCCCTTCACCAGGGAACAATCTTCTTATCACTATATTAGTTTATATTTTATATAAGGCTAAAATTTTAAATGTGTTTATAGTCAATAAAAATCTGGAATTAAAAATTCCCAGTAATATGGCAGGAATAACATAAAAGTAATCTCAATCTTTGAGAATAAAAGATATTCTCAAAATGGGTTCGAAAAATGCAGTAAATGATATTTACAGAAGAAAACCTAAAATACCAATGGTTGAAAACAAACAGGAAAATAAAAAGAACAAAAAGAAAAACAGATGTGGCATTATTAAACAAACTAGAATTCAAGTCAAAAGGCATGAGTAGGGGTGAATACATTTTGTATTAATAAAAAGTAAATGAAGGGCGGCACCCGTGGCTCAGTGAGCAGGGCGCCAGCCCTATATACGGAGGGTGGCGGGTTCAAACCCAGCCCCGGCCAAACTGCAACAGAAAAACAGCCGGGCGTTGTGGCGGGTGCCTGTAGTCCCAGCTACTCGGGAGGCTGAGGTAAGAGAATCGCCTAAGCCCAGGAGTTGGAAGTTGCTGTGAGCTGTGTGAGGCCAGGGCACTCTACCGAGGGCAATAAAGTGAGATTCCGTCTCTTAAAAAAAAAAAAAGTAAATGAAAACCCATCAGGAAGATACAGAGTAATAACCATGAACCTTAGTGATGCTAAACAGTTTCCAATATATACAGCAGAATTACAAAATTTACCACAATAATATACCTCTCTCGGAAATCCAGACAGAGCAGAGTAACAAAAAGGACAGCATGTATTTTTTAAAGCACAACTAATAGTTATCTAATATATGTAAAACTTTTTAGTCACTAGAAAATATACTTTTTACAAATTTGGAACACTGCCCCCAACTTAAATAACAACAAGAACAACAACAACAACAAAAACGAATGAAAAAACTAAATTAAAGACTAAAAATCATAAAAGGTAAAGGTCAAATTATCTAAAATAAAGATACTGCAAATTACTAAAAATTCAGAAAGTAATATCTTAACTCTTGGATTAAAAAGACAAAACTGAAATATTCAAATATTAAAACAATAATGTAGTGAAAGAACTCAGAGTAAAATCCATAGCCTTAAATGATAAACAAAACAGGTTTTTAATTCAAGACTAAAATAAATTAAAAGAAAATAGAAGCGATTTCAGATAGAAACACAAATGTGTCAAAAAGAAAAAAGAAAAGAAAAATAAAAAGAAGAAGATACCCCACCCAAACACATTTAATAGATTTAGGCCAGGTGCCATGAATCCCACCTGTAATCCTAGCACTTTGGGAGGTGGGAGAATCCATTGAGGCCAGAAGTTTAAGATTGGCCTGGTCAACACAGTGAGACCCGATCTCTACCAAAAAACCCACAACATTCAATAGATTTTAAATAATAAACCAATCTGATCAATAAAATGCTTTCAATTAGCCTATTTCCCAATACTTAAAGCACAGGCTAGTCTCTACATATAAACTAATACATTACTTTATAAACCTTTACACAGAGCCTAAATAATAGTGTGATAATGACATAGGAATACAGATCTCCAAAAATCTGTATAAGATGAAATTTTCATGTAATAAGTTGCTAATTCAAATCAGTGAGGAAATGACAGATTATATAAACTGGGATAAGTGATTAAGAAGCTGAGGCTGGGTGTTGTGGCCCACACCTGTAATCTTAGCACTCTGGGGGGCCGAGGCAGGTGGATTACTTGAGCTCAGGAGTTTGGAGAATAGTATAAGCAAGAGTGAGACCCTGTCTCTAAAAAAAGAAAAAATAGCCAGGCCATTGTGGCAAGTGACTGTAGTTCCAGCTAATTGGGAGGCTGACGCAAGAGGCTCTCTTGAGCCCAAAATTTTGAGGTTGCTGTGACCTATGGCACTCTACAGAAGGTGACAGTGAGATTCTATCTTAAAAAAAAAAAAAAAAAGAGGGGCAGCGCCCATAGCTCAAAGGAGTAGGGTGCAGGCCCCATATATCGGAAGTGGCGGGTTCAAACCCAGGCCTGGCCAAAAACTGCAAAAAAAAAAAAAAAAAAAAAGAAGAAGAAAAGAAAAAGAAAATAATCCTGGAAGGCTAGGCAACGTGGCACATGCCTGTAATCTTAGCACTCTGGGAGGCTGAGGCAGATGGATTGCATTGAGCTCAGGAGTTCAAAACCAGCCTGGGCAAGACTAAAAATAGGAAAAGTTGCAGCTACTTGGGAGGCTGCCGCAAGATCCTTTGAGTCCAAGAGTTTGAGGTTGCTGTGAGTTCTGATGCCATGGCACCCTACCCAAGGTGAGAGTGAGACTCTGTCTCAACAAAAGAAAAATCCTGGAAAACACTGTTAAATTTGTAATAATGTCAATTTAATACCAATGCAATTTTTAAAAGCAAAAAGTAAGAGACAAGAACAAACAGATGAATAAAAAGACTGTAAAGAATATTCACAAGTACAATAAAGGCTTAACATTCAGGGTGTATCAAACATTTCCTTTAACCAGTAAGAACACAACACAAAAGAAACAATAAGCAAAAGACTGTAGACGGTTCATAAAAAATGGAAAGTGAGCAAACATAAAAACATTAGTACCAGTTACTGGGGAAACTGCAAATGAAACCAACCAGATACCAGCATCCAATCAAAATGGAAAAAATGTTAAAGAGTAATATCCAGAGCTCAAAAAGTTGCACAGAACCAAGGACTTTTATCTACTGCTGGTGAGAGTATAAACTGGTACAGCATTTTGGAAAGACAATCTATTGTCCTTATATTAATAATAAAAATAAGCATACACTATAAATTATTTCATTTCTCAGTTTATCTAACTCTAGGTAAACAGTTGCATAAAATCACTGCAGCAATTTTTAAGAGAAAAATAGTAAACAATACAAATAAGAAAGATATATCTACAAACTATGGAATATTATGCAATGATACACTGACATGGAAACATAGCCAAGATATATTAAGAGAAAAAAAATCAAGTTCTGGAACAAATGATTCTCCTATTACTCATGTAAAAGTGGAAAAGATACAACTACCTTGTTCCCACATGTATAAAACATACTTACACACATATATATAAATGCACTGAAAAAAGGACCAATAGGAAAACTGATAACCCTCTGTAGGAAGGACATGAGACTGGTGAAGGTGGTCTGGAGAGATGCATGGATATAATCCATACATTCTTTTTCTCCAACATCTAGGATTATTTGCAAATGCACAGAAAAAGTGAACATCCTTAATCCTACCTAGATTTTACAGCAAACAGTTTGCTCTAATCATCTCATTTTTAGATGCACTTCAGATTGTAAACATTGGTATACTTTACCCCAAAATAATTCAGCATACATATGAACTAAAATAGAGGGGAAATTTATATTTAGTGAAATACACAAATCTCCAAGGTATCATTAGTGGTTTTTGTTTGCTTGTTTGAGACTCTGTCACCTTGGGTAGAGTGCCATGGTGTCGGAACTCACAGCACTCTCCTCAAACTCTTGGGCTCCTGCCATCCTCCTGCCTCAGCCTCCCAAGTAGCTGGGACTTCAGGCTCCTGGATTGGCCTCCCAGAGTGCTAGAATTAGAGGCATGAACCACCGCATCCGGCCCCATTAGTGAGTTTTGACAAATACATTCACCACATGATCCAAAGCCCCAATTCAAGGCATTGATCATCATCACCACTCTGAAAGTTCATCCAGGCCCCTTCCCTTCCCAGTCAGTCCCCATGCCCACTGCTCCAGCAGCAATCACCATTCTGGGCTTGTTTTTCAGCATAGTTAAGTACTGTTTGTTTTAGAATTTCATATAAATAAAATCGTATGTCCTCTCTGTGATAAAGCTTTCTTTCCCCTTCAACCTAACTGTGAGACTCATCTGTGTTTTGCATCTCTGCAGTTCATTCCTTTTTACTGTTGAGTAGTATTCCATTATGCAGACACACCAGTTTGTTTATCCATTCTCCTGCTGACGGAAAATTAAGCTGTTTCTAGTTTGGAATTATTATGAATAGAGCGACTATGAACATTTTTATACAAGTGTTTCTGTGAACATGTTTCCATTTCTCTCAGGCTGGGGGCAGTGTTAAGGATCATGAAAACACCTAGGAGTAGAACCTGCTGGCTCAGGGAGTAAGTGTATATTTACTTTTATAGGAAAACTGCCAGACCTTAATCTGCTAGTGGACATATATCACATACTACATTTAAAAAGCAGTACATAGTTAACAGTGGTTACCCAGGGAAGAAGCCGAAGATGACATTTGTATTTGTATTGTAAAAATTCAAACAAACGCGTTACTTCTACTATATGAAAAGAAAAAAAGAACAAAGTCAAGAGTCCACATCTCACTTAAAAGTAGTTCAGATTTCTTGAGTCAGCCTACACTGACCACTAACTTGTAATCTAAAGGCCTTTTGCCCTTAAATAAAATACTGAAATGCAGCCAGGCCCATTCATTTACATTTGCCTATGGCCACTTTTAAGCCACAACAGCTGAGTTAAGTAGCTGCAACAGACACCATATGGTCAACAAAACCTGAACTGTTAATTATCTGGTCCTTTAAAGTTTGCT